>NC_057811.1:274173813-274483455 GCF_018294505.1 Triticum aestivum
ATCAGAAGGGTGACAACTCAATCTGATCGTAATCTGTCAATTGGTTTCTCTCTCGAACATTGTGTCTCTGTGCCTCGCTCAGTAGCCCCCTCGATCTGTAGACTTCTCGCGCGCGTACAGCTGTAGTGACGATGACGCTGAACCCAGTGTGCCTCGTTTTTACCGGCCTCATGTGATAGTTTTCACCCTGTTTTCTGTTAATTAACAAGGCAACCTTTTCTTTTTTACTACTAGTGAATCCAAAATCATTCGGGGCAGACATAAAATATATCACTGCAACCCAATTATCGCAGTAACTATTTTAAAAGAAACTAGCTAGATGCCCGTGCGTTGCACAGAAAATCAAGATGCATTTGTATGAGTAGTTTATCTTGTGAGAGAAAAGGATGAACGAGAGAAGGCCGTATTTACGAACGTGGAGAGGGGTGTGGGTAAATTTTTGCAAAACTGCCATAGTTTTCTTCCTAGCCGTTAGATATAAATCCGACGGCCTATATTGCAGGATGGCACGCACACCATCATCACCAACTATGTTTTCTACTCCCTCCATTCCTAAATATTTGTCTTTTTAGAGATTTCAACAAGTGACTACATATGGAGCAAAATGAGTGAATCTACACTCTAAAATATGTCTACATACACATCCGTATGTGGTAGTCCATTTGAAATCTGAAAAAGACAAATATTTAGGAACGGATGAGTATAAGAGTAGACATGGAGATATATCAGCAGCATGGTCTACAACAAAAATGTGCTGGACTGGTTAGCATCGGATGCTCGCAACGCGATGACATGTGTTCGAATTCTGTCTTTAACTTTATATTTTTTATATTATATATTACTTATTTAATATATACTTCTCTCGCTACTATACTGACAGTGGAACCCACAGAGTACTTAGAATACAAGATTAAGGATGGACTTGTTTCTTTTTAACTTTCTGTACGAAGCTGTAGCCACCCTGCAAGTCACGTGTACACTGTACATGCAATTAACTTTTTATAGAGGGACAATCATACACACAATTAACTCAAATGGATTGGATGTCACTCTATTATTTCCAGCATAAGAGCATCTCCAACGGCAGCCGGCAAATTTCCTCCCGTTTCCTTCCGCGGGGGACGACATCAAACGCCAGCGGCATACATTTTCACAACTCTAACCAACCAGATGAAATTCGTGCAAACACGGACTGATTTCAGATAAGCATGAAGGATTTCGTATAAAAAAGCCGGATCTTCATATAAACATGATGGATTTCATTACATTTACATGAACTAAGCGGTGCCAATCCGGCTATCTTGGTATAATTAATACTCCCTCCGTCCGGAAATACTTGTCCTAGAAATGGATGTATCTAGACTTATTTTAGTTATAGATACATACAATTTATCCATTCTTAGAACAAAAATTTCCCGCCAGCTGGAGAGGGAGTACATAATCTAAATTGCCGCCCGCGGATCCCTTTGTCTTCCTCATGTTCGGCAGACACTTTGCGGGGTCGACGAAGGTCCTCGGAAGAGACGAAGAAGCAAAGAAACCACCTGAATGCGCAGTCGTCGCATTGGCGGCGGCCTTCATGGGACCCGAGTGGCGGCGGCCTCCCGTGTTCTACTTCTCCTCGATGATGGCGGCGGACACGGAGAAGCTGGCCACCGACTCGTCGCTGTCCATGCACCGGGCTTCTGTCTCTGCCTGCATGGCGCTGCCGCAAGCACGGGAGGTGCGCCCACAGACACGGGAGGCGCGGTACGACGCGGCAGCGACGACGCCCGTACCGGTGTGCTCGCCGCCGTGCCAGCGTGGAGCAACTCGCCACTCCTCATCGAGCTGAACTGGAGCGGCGAGTTGCTGAACCACGCGCCTGCTTGGGGCAGCAACTGGCTCCGTCGGGCCAAGCGAGGTTGGTGAAGCATCGAGCGGCCTCGTGTAAGTGCATCTAGTGCCCCTTAGTGATTTTGGTGTATTGAAGACTTATAGGTTAAGGAACTAATGCGTTTATGAGTGTACACAGGTCTATAAGTCTATGAGGAGTTTGATATTTACAGAGAAAGTCGACCCCTAAAAATGAAGTTCTTCGACTGAAGACTTTGGATTTCTGAAGACTTTCTGAAGACTTTGAAAGTGACGAAATTGGTGTGACCTTGAAGACTTGGTATTCATTCGAGGAACATGAAGCGTGAAGACTTTTTTTTTATAGTTTCATTTTCTCTTTCTTGAGTCATAGGAAACACCGTACTGCTAAAGGGGGTCGAGGAAATACTAAGGAAAAATTTCCATGTGATGCTCAACTCAAAATCCTACACCTACCAATCCCTTCGAGTGAAGCCATTGGAAATCTCATACAGTTCAGTCATATTCTTCAGTGACAGAGACGAAGTTCTTCTGGTCTCTGAGGATTTGTTCTAACTGAGGAGTTAGGAATGCGCCAGTGGGGATTGCCTACACAGTGAGGAACATGATAGCCCTGAGGAATTTGATACTCAAATTTCCGACCGTTGCTGTGCTATGCGCCAGCTGTCCCAAAATAACCACCCACCTAACGGTCATATCATTGAAGGGCATTTACATCTTATCATGACAGACTGCTCCCTAGGCTATAAATAGCCGCCCCTTACAACCACTAGCTGGTTGGCTGCTCTAAGAAACTGACACTTGTCATGTGAGAGCATCCCATCCTACGAGGACTTTGAGCGAAAATCATCAAGTGAGGAAAACCCAAAACCAAACACCTACAAACCCAAAGTGATTGAGCATCACTAAAGAGATTGATCCTGCGTGGATCCAATGCTTGTTACCTTTGAAGACTGTGCTTCTTCCAGACGGTTAGGCGTCATGGTCTAGAGCATCCAAGAGGAATTGTGGATCGCCGAGTGACTGAGTTTGTGAAGGTTCGGAAGTCACCTGAAGACTTACAACGAGTGATTGGGCGAGGTCTGTGTGACCTTAGCTCAAGGAGAATACGGTGAGGACTGTGTATCCTCAGGTTTAAATACCTAGCCGCTCCAACCAGACGTACAACTGAGATAGCAGTTCGAACTGGTCTACCAAATCATTGTCTTCACCAAGCTTACTGGTTCTATTTCCTCAACTCTTTCATTTCCTCATAACTGTGTTGTGCACTTGTTCATATATGTGTTTGAAGACTTTGACTGAAGACTTTCTCAATTTCCTCAGTTCAATTTCTTCAGTCTGTTTGTCTTCATCTTGTGTTTTCCTGTGTTTACGCTTTCTGTACTCTGTGCTTGTCTTCAATTCATCATGACGACCATGCTTGTGTTCTGCTATGCATACTTTTGAGTACTTATACCCCTGCAAGTAGTTCTTCGCTAAGGAATTTCCTCACTGGCAAATTCCTCAGTGAAGAATTCATAAAAATCGCCTATTCACCCCCCTCTAGTCGGTATAACGCACTTTCAATTGGTATCAGAGCAAGGTACTCCCTTGTTCTGTGTGATTTTGGTTTAACCGCCTGGAGTTTTAGTTATGTCGACCGCAGGTATGAAGAAAGTGACATGCCCCATCTTTGACGGTCACGAGTATCCCAAGTGGAAGGCCATGATGAAGAAGCGCCTCATGGCGATGAACAGCGAACTGTGGACCGTCACTGAGATTGGTCTTACCGATCTGTGCAAGACGGCGGAAGCTGATGACATTCGGAAGTACACTCTTCTCAACCTCATGGCGAAGGACGTCATCTGCTCCTGTCTGTCTCAAAATTAGTTCAGGAACATCATGCATCTCAATCATGCGAAGCTTATCTGGGACCGTCTCTCTAAGGTCTATGAAGGTCGTCGAACCCGTCATGATCCTTGGTTTGAGGACTTCAAGGAATCTCTCAAAGCAACGACATTCAAACCAGAATCATCATCCTCTTCGTCATGCCTTATGGCAAAAAGTGCTGAGGTAACTGAATGCTACCTATCCGAGTCAAGTGATAATGAATCTGGTGATGAATTTGGACCCAGCTATATCAAACTTGCTTCCCTTGCCACTAAACAACAAAGAGCTTTGGAAAAAGTTCAATACATGCTGAATAAGAGCGATGATATGTTGGGTGAAGAAATGGATCAGTCAAAAGCTTTGGCTGAAAGTCTTCAGAGACTTCATACTAAGTATGACACCCTTCAAGATCAACATAACACTCTCTTATCTGATCATGAGAAGCTTTCTTATGAATTTCTTGAAAGAAAGCAAGATCTTGAGAAGCTAAGAGTGAGTTATGAAGATCTTCAGAAGGAGCGCGATTCATTACTTGCTCAACAAATCAACGCTGCTTAGGAAGAATTTGTTCCTCCATGTTTGAAAAGCATTGAACGTGAATCTGCTAATTCTTCACCTGAATGTTCAGATGCTTCTAATGCTACAAATTCTTCAACTATCTCTACTATCACTAATTCCTCATCTGAGGACATTGCTAGTATCACTGACGATGCAGGGCTGAAGAAATTGTACATGACAGGCATGTACAAAAGCCTCAAAGGGTATCCGACTCTTTGTGATGTGCTTAAAAAGCAGATCCTCAATAGGAACCCTAGGAAAGAGGGTATTGCCTTTGAGAGGAAACTCAATGCTGATGGTACATATTGGAAGCCTGAGCAGTACCCCAAAACCTCATGGGTTGCTGCAAAGGGACCTCCAGTTGATCCATCTAATTTATCAGGCTTTACATGTGAATCTTCTCATTCTTTTGATGAGTCATTTGACTCCAACTATAAACTGTTTAAAAATTAGAATGGGGAAGTATTTGCTAGATATGTTGGCACTAACTGCAGGAACGGTTCTCCTATGAAGAAAATCTGGGTTCCCAAAAGGTGCCTTGAAAGTCTTCAGGTGAATGTCCTCATGACACCACCTGTGAAGAATAGGAACCCCAGATCAAATTCTTCATATGGATCCAAGTCCTCGTACGGATCGAATTCCTCACGTGGATCATATTCCTCAAAAGGATCAAAGTCCTCATATGAACATCATCGTGCTAACAAGTCTGTTTCGCAGGGAAGAGCTGAGGGCTATGAATATGAGCATTATTCTTCTAATCATTATGTTCATAAGTCCTCAAATAATTTCTCTGCTTATTCATATGCTTACCCTAACTCCTCTTATGTGAAACGAAATGGATTGGCTTCTATGCCACCTTTCACATATGGAGCTCGCATAGTGTTGAACTCTTTGCCACCCCTTCAGATGTGGGTGGTGAAGAAAAAGAACTAATCTTTTATGCAGGGTCAGGTCTCCAGACGTACTTTAACATCTGAAGAATTTGCTGCAGACCTGAAAAGTGCCTGAAAGGACGCAGGCTAATCATGAAGAAATGAACCTTCATTTCTCACATCCTCATACGTTTTTAACTGTTGCATTGCTTGATGAAATTGGTATGATGAATTGTGATGTCATATTCGTCACTGATGAAGTATATGAAGTTCGTAAGCTGCACTAATTCATCTGCAGGATGATCAACCCAAAGCCACTGAGTGGGTCCTCGATAGTGGATGTACAAATCACATGACTGGTGACAAGAATCTATTGATGGATGCTCCCTTATCACCATCACATCTGAAGCATATCATCTTCGCTGACAAAGGCAAAAGTCAGGTATTGGGTCTAGGTAAGGTTGCGATCACAAAGGATCGACACATGGACAAAGTCATGCTTGTCGAGTCCTTAGGATACAACCTCATGTCTGTCTCAATGCTTTTGTGATCTTGATATGGTTGTTGGCTTTGGCAAGTATCGTTGTGTTGTGGTTATGGAAGCTGACAATTCCAAAGTCTTTGAAGGCTTTAGGAGAGGAGACTTGTATATTGTTGATTTCTCTACAGGACCGCAACCAGCCGTGTGCCTACTTGCAAAAGCTTCAGAAGGCTGGCTATGACATCGACGACTTGGTCATGCAGGCATGAGGAATTTGCACACTCTTGCGAAGAAGAAGCATGTCATTGGCATTGAGAATGTCAAATTCCTCAAGGATCACTTGTGTGGAGCTTGTGAAGCTGGAAAGATGACCAAGGCCAAGCATCCAGCAAAGACTATCATGACCACTACTCGACCATTTGAATTGCTTCATATGGATCTCTTCGGTCCTAACCATTACTCAGCAGTCACAAATGACGCATCTCTCTATGGCTTTGTTATTGTTGATGATTACTCTCGATACACATGGGTACACATTGTTACTTACAAACATGAAGTGCAGGAAGTCTTCAAACGATTTTCCTCGAGGGCTTCAACCAACTTTGGTGTGAAGATCAAGCACATCAGAAGTGACAATGGAACTGAGTTCAAGAATTCTGGTCTTGATGACTATCTTGATGAACTTGGTATTACTCATGCGTTATCCGCTCCTTACACTCCTCAGCAGAATGGCGTCGTGGAGCGCAAGAACAGAACTCTTGTTTAGATGGCTCGCACTATGCTTGATGAGTACAAGACGCCTCGTCACTTCTGGATTGAGGCAATTTATACTGCGTGCCACATCATCAACAGGGTATATCTTCACAAATTCTTCAAGAAGACTGCCTGTGAACTCCTCACTGACAAGAAACCCAATGTGAGTTATTTCAAAGTCTTCGGTGCTAAATGTTGGATTAGAGACCCTCATCACAATGCTAAATTTGCACCAAAAGCACATGAAGGTTTTATGCTTGGTTATGGAAAGGACTCGCACACCTACAGAGTCTTCAACAACGTTCTTCACAAGGTTGTTGAAACTATAGATGTGCGGTTCGATGAAACTAATGGCTCGCAAAGAGAGCACCTACCTTCTGTGATAGATGAACCAGCACCTGAGGAAACTATCAAGTTCAAGGCTACTGAGGATGTCATTCCTACTGAAGAATCTTCTGAAGAATTCATTCCATAACGTGAAGAACGTCGTGCTAATGCACCTGGAGAAAATGCTAAAGAAATGGTGCTAAAGAAAATGCTGATCAAATTCCTCGATGACAACCAACTCACGACCAAGTTCCTCAGCTAAGCCCTCACGGCCAATTCCTCACGCTGCTCCTGCTCCTCCAAAGTCCTCAGCTACTCCGACCAAATCCTCAGCACCTATGCATCTTGCCACGTGCCAAAGGACTACATGCATCTCTATTGCCTCAGGAGCTTCAGCTAGTTCCTCAGCTGCACCAAATTCTTCAACAGGACCCTCTCTGCTGCAGACAAAGACCACTGCTGGACGAGGCTCTCGCCCAAGTCCTCACAAGAAGCAGGTCGCCTTCCAAGTGCCGTCTGAAGAAGACGAAGCTGATGATGAAGAACTTGCTGAAATCATCAGAGATAGGCAAGTCAGGGCCGCTGGAGACAAGGGCACAAATGTGCCTCTGCTTTTGGATCCAAAGTTGATCCTCGATTACATTGATCTCTGGCACAAGGACCCAAACACTCCTATGCCTGACTTCAAGCTGACTCCTGGTCAAAGTCATATGCTGACTGCCTTCATCCAAGAAGAGAAATGGAAATTTGAGAAGGCCAGGCAGCTCAAGAAAGCGCAGTACAGGAAGGAGAAATTCCTGAAGAACAATGTTGTCTCTATGAAAACTGATGAACTTGTAAAGATCCAGCCTGAAATCAAAGTCGTCAGCGATGATTTCAATGCTTACTATGCTGATTGGAAAGGAGCCAAGGTCAGGTTTGTTAAACTGACTGGGAAGTTCACCTCCAATGTTGCAGCCCCATCACAACATGAAATTCCTCAGGCTGAAGCATCTGCTCAGCCAACTGAAGAACATGCCAGCACCGCTGATGACAATCAGGCTGCTGAAGAAAATATGAGTTACAGGGCTGATGACTGCATTCCAGCCGCTGATGAAATTGCCAGGGCCTCCACTAGTGGTGCGCCTGAAGAAAATGAAGAAGTCAGGGCAACTGCATCAGTTGTGCCTGAAGAAAATCAACCACATTCCTCTGCTACTCCTGCGCCTACTCCAACTCCAATTCTTCCTTCTGCATCAGATGTGAAGAAGACCAAGGCTGCAGAGCGTGAAGTAGTGAAGAAAAGGAAAGCATCTGCTCCTTCAGATTCTTCAGCACCGAAGATGATGAAGAAATTGACAAGCTCATTTGCTAATCCAATTGATGCAGTTCCCGTTTCCTCCATGCCATCAAAGGAAATTGTCCCTTTTGATGAAGAATATGTGATCCCTAGCGGATCTGATGAAGAAAATCCTTGTGCTGCTTCGTCAGAGCAGATGGATGAAGAAATTGAAGTGGATAAAATCCCTTCAACCCCCACAGTTTCCTCGCCTATGCCTCAGTTTACTCCTGAAGAGGCTGGCGTTGAACAAATGGAAGATGAAGATGTGGACATTGGCTGTACCACACCAGTGATGAATGATGAGTTTTGGGAAAGTCAGCACCCCAACTCTCCACTCTTCACACCATTGCAACAAATTCCTCAGTCCCCAACAACTACAGTTCAAATGGGATCTGATGAAGCTCATGAAGAAATTCCAGCCACTAGTGCTGAAGAACATGAAAATGAAGAATTGAAGACCCAGGCTGCCACTGAAGAGGAACCAGAAATTCCTCAGCCTGAAGAACATAAGATTGCGATTCCTGAGGTTGTAATGCAACTGACTGACACTCCTCTGCCCAAGCCAAAGGATCCATTCTCAAGGAAGCAAAAATTAAAGGCTGATGATATCTTCGGCGAGCATGTATTCTTCACAGACTACAACCCCTATGACTCTGCTCGCATTAGGAAGAGGCATTTCTGGACTGCCAGCCAGGCAAATTTTTATTCCTTAGTGATGTTCAACAAAGACAAATTCTTCGACCATGAGCACATTCCTCACGTGGATATGGAATCTCTGCCGTGCTTCGTGCCAGTCCTCAGTGTTCTTAACAATGCTAGGCTATTAAATTTCTGCACTGATATATGTGATTGGAATGAAGAGCTCATTCTGCAAATTTATGCAACTCTGCACATCACCGGGGACTCTAAAGATGTGAATTCATGGGTGCTGGACTGGATGTCTGAAAATACTCACTACAAGGCACCAGCTACTGAATTGCTTGCTGCTTTGCCTCTCAGTCCTCCCCTTGAAGCTGCTTGTTGCGTCTACAGTGAACCTGAGCTTACAGATCACTATATGCAAGTGCTGATGAAGCCATTGAAGCCAGGTCAGGCCCCAAGAACAAAATTCCTTGTGAAGGAATTGTTATATGTGCCTCGGACTGTCTATCGCATTCTGACGAAGACATTGAGTCCTATCAAGGGCCACGACTCGAATGAAGAAGAAGTCGTTGGCATCATGAAGAATTTTCTTTTCAATATCATTCATGGAGTTCCCGTCAACTTCCATGATTTCTTCATGAGGACTCTGGCCAATGTCGCAATGTCACCATTTGAGTTGAAGCCTTATGCTCCGTGGATTATGAGATTCATCAGAACAAGGTATTCACTCAACTACAAAGCTGATACACTGAACCATTGCAGCTACTTGCCCCCGATTGAAGTCCTCAAACGGACATTTTCCTCAGCTGATGCAAAGGGCAAGGCTACTGCTGTTATTGATGAAGGCATTCATCCATTGGATGGTCAATTTCGCAGGGCTGCATCCTACTCCACCAATGATGACTCTGCCACCCATGACTCTGCCGCCAATGTAACCAAGCCAAATCCTCAAGGCACAGCTCCCAGGGTGATGACTGACCGTGAGCTTCTCCTTAGTCTTCACCAGAAGGTTGATCGCAATCACAAATGGGTCAAGCGTCAGTTTGGTTCAATTCTTCACAACATGACTGCTACCCACAATGCAGTGAAGAAAACCATTACTACCTTCATGAAACCCTCAACCGCACCTGGGCTGTTCTGTCACACATTTATAGCGCAGAAGGTCTGAAGAAAATGGGTCTCAAGGAGGACTTTGACTGGTCCGCTCCTCCACCGAAGAAATACAAGAAGGTCAAGGTTCCGTCCTTGGTGGCCAGCTCCTATTCTTCATCGCGCGACACCGATGAACATGAAGACTTGGACGACACTACGACAGGCCCTACTACAACAAACGACCCCAACAACGCTGACGCTCCTTCATCAACTTGATATTCTTCAGGGGCGGTAGTCCTCATTTTCGAACCTTTTGGTCATTCGATGATAAAGGGGGAGAAATTTGAGTTAGTCTTCAAGCGGGTCTATCTTTTATGGGCGTTTTTTTTCTGAGTTACAACTCTCGTTCTTCTGATGACTTTGTTGGATCGAATTGTAAACTTAAAACTCTATGGTGGCCTAATACTTTTGTTGTTTCTTCTGCATGCTTATTCCTCGTTCATGTTATTGCACGCATGCTGAATTACATCAGTCACCATATTTCATCATGCATTTCAAATTCTTCATATATTATGTCAAATGCGTGTATGAATTACAAGATATAGGGGGAGATCTCCATGATTCAACTCTTCAAGTGTGCATTGCTTCAAAAGCAAATTCCTCACTATGCACATCTTCAGGGGGAGTTCCTCTATATCTTGCAATCAAATTCCTCAATATCAGTATTTATATTTCATATGTTTATCCCCGTTGAAAACTTAACCTATATTGTCATCAATCACCAAAAAGGGGGAGATTGTAAGTGCATCTAGTGCCCCTTAGTGATTTTGGTGTATTGAAGACTTATAGGTTAAGGAACTAATGCGTTTATGAGTGTACACAGGTCTATAAGTCTATGAGGAGTTTGATATTTACAGAGAAAGTCGACCCCTAAAAATGAAGTTCTTTGACTGAACTGAGGGCGGACGGGAGGAGCTCGGCCGGTGTTGCGTTTAAATCCGGCCCGCTCATGAACGGACGTGTGGCCGGAGTAGGTTTCTCGGTTTGCATGCGGGTTTAACGGAGGGGTTTGATGGAGGCGAGGAGGCGTGTTCAGCCGGGCGTGCAGTGGATGGCGCAGTACTATTCGATTTGACAAATACAACTAGTATATTATAAAAAAACAAAGAAGAGTAGTAGAGATAGAGATAAGAATAGAGACTATGGAGGAGCACCATCTACTGCTCGTGGGCTACTCCTGCGCTCCATTCGGCGGCCGCAACGTCCCCTACAGCCAGTCCCTACTGCGCTCCATTCGGCGGGCGCTATTGAAATTTGAGGAGCGCACTCTCGCGACTTCTAGCAGCGACGACTTCAACGACGACGACTTCTTCCCCGACCTCGGCAACCTCTTCCTCAACGACATGGGCGACAACCTCAACGCCAATGGTGCTGCTCCGGTTGCACCGTATGTGTTTTTGTCCTTCCTGTTTGAAATCGTGGTAGAATTCATGTTTCTAGTATGTGTCCTAGATGCGATCTGTTCATCTACTATGCTAGTCCGCATGATTAGTTTAATCTCTGTTATACTCGTCATGATTTATTTTCTAGTAAATCTCGTAGTAACTTGCTCATATATTCAACTGGCGGAACGTCCCCTACAGCCACTCCCGTTTCATGGACGGCCTGGTCGATACCTCCAAGGAGCCCTTTGTCTACTGGTATGAGTGCCCGGTGCCGTTTTGGGGCTCGCCGGCGGACATCGTGCATCACCTGACGCAGGCGTGCGGCAATCACTACTGGCCCTTGGCGAAGAACATCAAGTACGAGACGTGCTATCCGTTCACCGTGCCGGAGTCGCTGGAGGATCAGCGCCACCTGCTAGTCTCGGAGGAGGACGGCAGCGTCTTCCTCTTGATCGTGGCCACCGGCGAGGCCCGCGCAGGCCGCCGCCACATCTATGTAGTATGCATTAGGGGCGACGCCGCTGACGCTAACACTGACACAAGGCTGATGTACGCGTGCGTGCTCACTATTACTACCCCTCGGAGGTACGTGGGCGGCGACACTGGCTACGCCAAGCATACTTGGACTCTGCCGAGCTGGGACTTTCCCGCCGATGTGGACATGGAAAGGGCACGGTGTTATTTGAACCCCAACATGTGCACGGGGACTCCAAGGAGGTTCACCTGGACATCTGCATTATCAAGTTAAATGTTGATCATTAGTCTTCGCTCAATGTAATCCGCTGTCTAAGCATGTGGAGACTTCCATGCATGATCTTGCTCTATTGGAGTATAGCGCATGAATAAAAGTGTATCCATTTATGGTTTAGTTTAGAATCTTCCATGTATGAATTTTTACTACAGTACTGGTGAAAGACTTATGATGAACCATTTCTTACATATCCTCTGCCCCCTCCCAAGTCATCCTGATTTAATCCCTCCTTCTAGGTGTATAAGGGCATGGTTAATACTTAAATAGTATAGCCAACTGTTGACTATAAGAAAGTGCCATGTCATCTGTAGCCAACATGTATAACAATGGATACTCAAAAACTAATTCTTGAAGATCATTTCATGCAAAGCACAATAAGAGTTATTTCTTCACAAGTTTTGGATGCAGGTTGAATAGTTGAACGCTTTTGTTTGCAAAAGATACTTTTTTATCTATTTCACCCGGATTTTTGTGATCTCTAGTGATGAAATAATATCCGAACAAACCTATCGATACCCGTTACACATGATATGACCCCCACATCCTTTGTCAAAATAAACAACTCCCCGATCAATGCATTTCACTCTTTCGTGCAACGCACGGGCACCTTACTACTATAGATTAGTACGACCAAAAATTGTACTAACATTATATATAGTACGATAAATGATGATGCATGTCACCTAAAATTATAGGAGTATCATTGAAAACTATGTTCAAATACGAATCCAACGATATTGTTTTTGTTGACATGCACTAACATTTTGTCAGTTAAATCTTCAGTCAAATTCAATGGGGGATAAACCACGACCGATGTAGTCGTACTAGTGTAGAGGGAGGCGCTGCACGGGAGTCTCACCCCGCTCGTGGCGCGGCAGTAAAGCCATCATATCACAAAACCCAACCACTCCCAGTAATAAGTGGCCTGGTAAAATAAACGGACAAGCAACCATCACATCCCTCCGTCTTTTTTGCATTTCATCTCTCTGCATTTACTTTCTCCGGTTCATCTCGCACACTCGATCCCTAGCTACTACTCCTAGGGCCAGATCTTTTGGCGGCTTCCCCAGCTTTTCCCATAAGACTAGTCACAGTGGATAGTAACATTAAGGGGCCTCACTCATTTATTTGGGCTTCTAAACTACTACTAGTAGTACCTCCGTCTTGGTTTATTCCTCACCATTGTAATTTGTGCTAAATTTGACCAAAGATTTAACTGATAAAATGTTAGTGCATGTGACATGCACTAACATTTCATTAGTTAAATTTATGATCAAAATTTGACACAGATTACAATGGGGACCAATAAACCAGGACGGAGGTAGTAGTTATGGGATTACTAATCTAGAAGCCTAAAAGACCTGGCCCCTGGTACTCCTACTAGTAGTAGTACTCAAGTTGGAATTCCAATTGCACGGCACAACTTGTTAGGCAAAAAATTTGATACAGGGTGTAGGAAGCGGTTTGGGAATTTGCATGCCTTTCCAACCAGTGAGATACTCCGTACAAAGTACGACAGAGAAATAACCACAGAGAAGGAAGCTAAAAGTAAACAATCAAACGAGCATTTTTGCATTTGTTTTGTTTTCTACTTCTACAAAAACCGCATCTTAATGTTAAAACGTGCATTTGCACGTACATAAGTAATAGTAGTACTCCCTCTGTCTAGGTGTATAAGTCTTCCCTCCTTCTTGGTCACGGTGCACAACCAAAGATGACTTATTGACCTGGACGGAGGGAGTAGCACTTACAGTCCACTTCTAAATATTTGTCTTTCTAGAGATTTTCCAATAACTGACTACATACGGAGCAAAATGAGTGAATCTACACTTCAAAATATGTCTATATAATCCATATGTGATAGTCCATTTGAAATCTCTAAAAAGTCAAATATTTAGGAACGGAGGGAGTAATATATTAGGAGTATATCAAAACAAGAGTGATTTCTTTCAAGTTTTGTGAACAAGTACTACTATTCTACTACTTTGGATCCGTCGCAACGCACGGGCACATTGCTAGTAAAAGGAAAAGGCCTGCCGCGTTCGCGTCGCACTCCCCCCACAGACGCCCGGGAATCTGGAGTACTCCACGGCCCGACCGGCACAACACATAGCTTAGGGAAGGTGTGTTGCCTAGCATTTTCACTTTCATGTTGGACCGCCATTGAGCAAACCGACTGTTGGCAAACCGCACCCCGCCCGCCACCGGGTTGGAAAACAGAAACGAGGGGAAGATCTAGCTGTAGCACGGAAGCCAAGAAATTTGTTGTCAGATGGGGCTCGTTGATAGAGTAGGAGCATTCCGTACTACTCTGCTCCTACTGGTACCAAGTTTGTACTATACAACTAGTACTACCTCTATACAACTAGTAGGTACGTGCACGACACAGCATTGTAGGAACAAAAAACGGGAAGATCTTGTTGGGTGATTTTATATTTTTTCTGTCAATGTAGTATGAATAATATGATGTGGGGGGCACCCATGAAGCTTATGTGGCTTGGTTGCATGGCTACGAAAGGTTAGAGAAAAATAAATAGATAATGTGTTTAGAGTGTACTCCACTAAACAGATATACTTTGGATCCATTGGAACGGGCCGGCACATCTATATCTATACCCCCTATATAGTGTGTGAATAACTTTGAAAGTTGGTCGTTGGATGAAGCCAATCCGATGGTACAAAGATGGAAAATCCGAGCACAATTGGCCGTTGGATATCATCTACATTCCACCAGATTCGGCCACATGTAGAATCCAGAAGACTCCATGGTTGAACTTCATTCATGACTAACTTTGCCACAACTAAGCTTAGGCAAAGTGTGTCTGAAACAAAAAATGTGGCTAACAAAATGGCCACCACAAGTGTGGAAAGATTTGGCAAGAAGTTGAGTCTATGACATGTGGACCATGTAGCTAGAAAAGTGTGGCAAGCCACAAGTGTAGCAATGAACCAAACACATGCCTAGTGTGTTTGGTAGGGTGTATGAAGGGTGCATGATCCCAAGAGTTCCCTTCTCGACCCATTTTTGGGTGTTTGGTAGAGTGTATGGAGGGTGCATGAGTCCACACTAGATTAGCACAAATACACTAGAAGCATGCATGAAGAGAGCATACATGAAGAGGGGTGTTGAGTTGAGCATGCATGAAGAGGGAACAACTATGCTGAGACGAGAACGCAACCAAACACACTTGTGGCACGCCTAAGCTTAGGCGTGGCAACCTTAGGCTGCAAACCGAACCATAACTTTAAAAGTTGGTCGTTGGATGAAGCCAATCCGACGGTACAAAGTTGGCAAATCCGAGCACTACTGGCCGTTGGATATCATCTACATTCCACCAGATTCCGCCACATGTAGAATCTAGAAGACTCCATGGTTGAACTTCATTCATGACTAATTTTGCCACAACTAAGCTTAGGCAAAGTGTGTCTGCCACCAAAAATGTGGCTAACAAAATGGCCACCACAAGTGTGGCAAGATTTGGCGAGAAGTTGAGTCTATGACATGTGGACCATGTAGCTAGAAAAGTGTGGCAAGCCACAAGTGTAGCAGTGAACCAAACACATGACGGCACGCCTAAGCTTAGGCGTGGCAACCTTAGGCTGCAAACAAAACCATAACTTTGAAAGTTGGTCGTTGGATGAAGCCAATCGGACGGTACAAAGATGGCAAATCCGAGCACTACTGGCCGTTGGATATCATCTACATTCCACCCGATTTTGCCACATGTAGAACCTAGAAGACTCCACATGTAGAAGCATAATTCACAAACCACTAGAATCTCATGCGTGCAATGCACGTGTACATTACTAGTAGTTGGTAGTAGTAAGAAACAAATGCCGGGTTTGGCACGAGCTCATACTGCGGGAGCAGCACAAGGTCTGCCGCAGGAGTTACATTTGCCTCTCGGGGCCCACGGGACCGAACTTCAGTGGCTTAGTGCCCGGCCTATGTGAGCAAGTACAATAAGGTGATGTAGGCGGGCTGTAAGACATTAAATATTATATTTTTGCTTAGTTGGACGAGAGAGAAGATGAAAGAGCCGGCTGCAGCACGGCTGCAGCACGGCTGCAGCACGGCTGCAGCACGTGCTCCTAGGCATTTTATGAGAGAGCGAGGTGGGTCATGTAACAACAAAGTAGTACATATTAATATTCAACTATTGTACTTGCTGGCTACAAGCTTGGCTATATGTGACGTGGCACCATCATATAGCCAGCAGTCGGCTATATTATTAACCATGCTCTGAGTCAATGACATGCGGACGTTAAATGCGGCTGGCCCACATGTCATTCTCATGGTGGTGTGGTTCGCGACTCACTCGTTCGAGATGAACCGGCCGGTGGTGGCGTGGCCGTGGCGAGGGTGCCACAGCTGGGCGTCGGGGCATTATGAGGCGTAGATGGCCACACCGGCGGGTACAACCTATAGTACAGAAGTACTCCAGCTGACGATTGATGCCCGAGACGAAATGTGTCACAGCCGCTGGATGAAAATTCGATGGTGTGGGATGTGTGGTGTCATGGGTTCGTGCGACGTTGTGGGAATCGCGTGTGGCTGTGGTAGAAACTTGATGCTCACCGCATTTAAGGTGTCCCACATGTCATGCACACAAAGGCAGAGGGGCGGTGCGGCTGAGAGGGGTGAGGCGCACGTCGGGGGACGTGGTGCCATGGGTTGGAGCAGCGTCATGGGAATCGCGAGTGGCAGTGGATGAAACGTGATGGTCGCCGTAGTTGAACTTCCATGGACAAGTTGTCATGTCTACGGACATATGCATTGCATACCAATCACTAGAAGGAGTAGTAGAGAAAGCTAGGTGGATAAATAGTTCCTTATAGTCAAGCGGACCCATGCTACTACTTGTTCCAAAGACATGCACACCATCGCAATAGGTCATCTATATCAATATACATAGAGAGGGAATATTTTTTTACAAGAGAGGAAATAGTTCATCCATCCATAATGCCCTGCTACTGGTGCAGCATCTTCTTCCTCTTCTTCTTCTTCTTCTTCTTCTTCTTCTTCTTCTTCTTCTTCTTCTTCTTCTTCTTCTCATTTTTTGTGGGAGACGGCTTCGCAACAAGCTCTCTGGACCTTGCAGCTATCTCGAAACTCACACGGGGATCGAGGGAAGCATATTTTATCCGCTCGTACGTCAAGGGATAATTCTCTCATCCAGACGACCTTAATGCCAGCGTCTCGTCACCCTTCTGAAGATTTGTTCCTAGCACAAAATTTGCTAAGTCGAATACGGATGGTGTCGGTTTATCACAATCTTCTACAGGAATTTTTATTCTGGTTTGTAGGTCAGCGATGCTTTTCAAATCAAGGTTGTACGGCTCCAACTTCTGGTTGTCCCCTGCCATGGCTGCCCCACCGAAGTATATATCCTCCCGAGACAAGAAATTGTGAAGCTCACCTGGTATGGAGGGCGCGTGTATGATGTGGTACACCAAAACATCATCTTTGAGGCATAGCTGAAGGACAGCGGCGCGTTGGATCTTCCCAGTGGCACGCTCCGTGTACTCTGCGTCGAGACCGATGACATTCGTCTCCATGTTTTGGAGGGTGTTGGATACATTGTTGATCCACTTCCGAACAACCCTTGGGTGATCGGTGACTGTGGCAACTATGCTCAACGAGCCTTCGACGAGGACATGTTGGACGCTAAAAACCCGCATCTCGATCTCTTTCGCCATTTGGAACCGCTGGACAGGAGGGCTATGGTTTGGAGAATTAGGATTAGATGTCTAATCTAACTGAAGAAGATGATTATTTATAGGGGCTCGGGAATTACTCCAGGAGGATGTGAAGAGGTTAAAACAATGTGAATGCAGTGTGGTTTGGATGCAAATGAAGATCAAGGAGTAGTGAAAAAGCCGAGGAAAATCAGTCCCCGATGGAGAAGTAAATGGGAGAAGTTATGCGCATGCATTAGGAGACGTGCGGTGGTTTGACTACTGCATGCAATGGATTGGACGAGCTCTTCGGTTGCCTTTTCTCTCTCCCACGCGCACAGAGTGGCCCACTTGCATGCTGCAGTTTATTGGCTGGAGTCGGGTTGCAGCTGCTCATGTGTACGCTAATTAATGCTGTGAATGCGGGGCATGGAGGGAAATGGGCGCATGAAAAAGGGTATATACGCAGACTAATTAGAGAAATACTAAAAAAACTTATGCGCAGACAAAAGAGGACCGGAGGGAGTACTACTCATGTTTCTACTACGGTTAAGGAATATACGGTTATCCTAAAAAAAGAGAAGTCCTTCTTCGCGCTTCCGCATGCACAAGAATTTGGTTCCGCTCACAATATGGATGATAGCTGGAGGATGAAGTGAACCCAGAGGCATGCTAGCATGGGAGTGTACTCATGTTCCTACTACTCCTACTAGTAGTAGTAGTAGTAGTACAACCGTGGTACACTTGATGGTCAAAATACTATTATTCATCTGGTCCTCACAGTGAAGTGACAAGACCCTGCGCCCGAGGTGACACAAGTCCAGGCGGCGTGTCCGGGTTACCAAAGTCAGCCTCACCTTGTGCACTATGCAGTCACTGTCACCGCCGCTGTATAGCATGCCTCGCCTCGTCTCCCTCTCCCCTAGCACCACTCCATCTCCATCTCTGTCTCGCCGGAGATCCTGAGGTCACTCTTCATTATCTCACTGTGCCCCCGCATACCCTCGCCTCGCCGCCTCCCCCAGTACCACTATTCCCTCGCTAGCCGCTCTAGCACCGACGGCCTTCTCCCCCGTAAATCAAGCCCCCCAAACCCGACCTTCCAAACTCCACCATGGCCGAACGCGAACCGCGCAGGATCCATATGAGCCGCGATTGGAGCTATCTCCCCAGTGACATCCTCGACCTCTGTTGTTCATGTATGGATATATTGAGCGCCCTGCAGCTGGCTGCATGCTCGAGGGGCTTGCACACGACCATCATTGAAGCGAGGCCTAAACTTTTCAAGACACCCTGCTTGCTGCTATCTGGTCTTGCGAGATTGGCTCACCATGATACGGTGGCGTACATGATGCCTCTCGACTTCAATCCGTTCTCCATTAGCCGAAACTTCTTTGCAGGTATGTAGTGGGTCGCCGTACATCATTTCCCTCGACTTTGATCCGATCACCATCGCTCGAAACTTCTTGGAAGGTATGTACTGGGTCGGCATGAACTCCCACTGGATGGCTGCCGTCAGAGAAGACGGTAAAAAGTTGGTGCTCGTGAACTTCCAGACCTCCCATGAGATTATCCTTCCTCCGTTGGATTATATAGAGTATTACCATCGCAGTCCTAGTCATCTAGATTACCGCGTCAGTTGGACGGACCTTGTTTTGCAGAAGATTGTAATCTGCCAAGTGCCCACATCACATGCGAATTACGCAGACTTCAAGCTAATTGCCTTGTTCGACAAGGGACTCGCCTATATTTACGCCGGTGCCTTCTTTAGATGGAGACAACTCAGCTCGCAGTGGATCGTCGTCAAAGTTGATACACACTTCTATGATGCTATTGAACACAATGGCATCATCTACGCGATCGACAAAGCAGATGGCACCACGTATTGTTGGGACGGCGCGTGTAAGTTGTTTCCATCTCATGTTAATGATGACGCCATGACATTGTTTGAACTTTTTGTGATGATTGGCATATCCCTGTTTGAGCAGAATTTGAGTAGAACTATGGCAATGTATTAGAGACGCCGTAAATCAGCTATATTTGGAATGAGTTGATTCATGCGATTGTGATCACGTCATTACAGCCAATTTGTACCCCTGAATAATCAAACGGTTAGGAATATATGGATATTCTCCTTATTTTACAGTAATCTATATACTACTACTAAATATGAGTGTGTATCAATGGCCATGTTAGTTTCCTTATTTTCATGATGTAGAAACACGCACCACACTGTTGGTTTCATCTAACCATACATTAGGGAAGTAAATGTGCATATGGAGAACTCTATATTTGGAAGTAGTGAAATCCTGTAATGCTTACCATGTGTACATACCTATATTCTCCCTTCAGCAATCAATGGCTAGAATAATATCCTCACAAAAATTTTGCCCACAGAACACGAGTATATAACAATGCATGGTCTATTAGTTATCTTGAAGAATTTGTTTGTGAGGACAGAACATGATTCCATAACATGCATGACATGGTAGTTTCCTGTGAAGAATCAATTGCGAGATAACATGAGTATAACCATGCATGGCACTTCTATATTTTCGAACCCAGTATACATTTCCCTGTATTTTCCTCCCAGTTCCAACATGGACATATCAATGCTGTTTCTTGCATTATCCTACTCATACTCTGAAAAATGCTGATCTTACATTAACAATGCCTGTCCTTTTTGATATGATGCAGTGTCCCTATAGTTACTGCTCTTTGTAATCACACCACCTTTGCCAAAAACAGGGAAGCACAACTGGTTCCTCGCTCGATCAGACGACGGCAAAAGACTGATGATCATTCGGACACATGAGTCGGAAAAGTTATATTGCAAAAACCCCACTGTATACAATCACCGTGAAATACGTGAGTATCCGGATAGTGGTTGTTACGTCTATGAGCAGGATACCAGCTTGTTGGGGCCTTCAGGATTTTTTAGTTGGAGGCAGGTAAACAGCCATGGTTCACACTCTCTGTTTCTCAGACTCAATTATCCGATTAACCAGGAGATCACCGTTGGCAAGGACCTTGATGGCAGAGAGGCTCAGTTTGCTATGGAAAACTATGTCTACACGGCGAGCCCTAGGAGTTCGGGAGCAAACTCCCCTGATTGTCAACGATACAGCCTACAGCCAAAAGAATGTGAGAATGACAAAGGCATCCGGATTAACTTTGATCCTTGGATGTCTCAATTACGACAGGAAGTGATGTGGTTCAAGCCTTCAGGTTGATAGGTAATTGGGCTGTTGCGTCGAAAGGGTGGAGTATTGGCATCTCCGGATCATTGATCGCTGAAGCGGGGCTGCAAATTTTGATGGTGTTGGATCATCTCTTTGAATGACTTTGTTGTCTTTGCTGCTTGTTCTGGATGGGTAGTTCTTTCTTTTGTTATGCCTATTCCTTGTCATTTGGTCATCCTCGTCTATGTCACTCTTACTATGTAATAGTTGGCTCTGTTTAGAATGTCATTCTCGTCTGGATCACGAGAGTCTGAGCGCTGCAGATGGGTGCATTTTTGTGGTGTAGCAAGACTTCTTATGAACTATCATGTCTTGCTATTTATGTCAGTAGTAGTCTATAGTCAGTGTTTGAATGTTGTATATATCGTTGTTTCAAACTGTTTATTGTCTCGAACTACTGGTTGGCTAAATGAGGGCATCACCATTCTCCAGTGTTCAGAGTGTATCTCCTTTTTTCAAGTTATATAATTTGAGCTCAGTGTCTTTTCGATGATGTACACTTGTTTGGGCCAGTGAGGTGTCGTTGAATATGGGCCGAGTAGTAACGCAAGCCAAATAGGTCAATTATGACTCTCAGGCCAGGCTGTCAAAAGATCCTAAACAAAGGCCGGGTTCTCCAAAAAAGAAAGAATAAGGACTCTTAGGACGACATGTGGGCGCCGCCGGTGTTTTCGTGGGCTTGCGCGCTGAGAGTATATTGGCGCGTGTTCGAAATTCAAGCGAGCATATTAGAGCATATCGCCGGTCAACGCGGATCTCCGAGCCAAAGATCCTAAGGTTTGTCCTGCCTTCGGTCGCTGCGTGCTGTCGCTCAACAGTGGCATGGCAGCGCTTGACGACCAGTTTGCTGGCAAAGTGCTGATGGTAACCATCAACGGCGACCGGCCTCCCGTCTCGCCGGACGACCTTGTCAAAGCTCTTGGCATTGCGCACGACATCCAAATAAGTGACTTGCTCGTCGAAGTCTGTCCGCCACCGGCTGATTTCTTCGTCAGGTTCCGGACAACTTTCGACTGCAGTCGTGTGTTCGGATCTTCTCGGTGTTTGTTCTGCGATGGCGCGCTGGTGAGCTTTGATCGGTGGCACCCAGGATGGGGCTCGGTGCCCTCTGAGCTTGAGTTTTTAACAAAGCTTACCTTCCATGGCATGCCTCGACGTGCTTGGAATAGCGAGTCCATGAATGAGCCTATCAACGACTTTGGAGGTGAGCTCGTAAGTATGTTTGTTCCTCCAGACAGCTGGGCTCTGACGGTTATGGCATGGATGAAGAAGCCGTCCACCATACGGAAGGTGATTGGTGTTGAGATACCGGTGCAGGAACCGGGGTTGTACTATTCGTCGCCACCAAGGCCGCCACGGACCATGTTAGGGATGTACCTGTATCGAGTGTTCGTGCATGTCGAAGAAGTGGTCAATCCATCAATCGAAGTCCTGCCGCCGCCGCTGGTGCCAGGGTCCGTTGATGACATCCATTACAAGAGTTAACGTCAGACTTTCCCCGTGTTGCTCGGAACCATTGATGGCACAGGGCCTACTCCATCGCACGGCGGAGGCCACTGCTTCTTTGGGAGAAGAGGCAGGGCTGGCTGCCTGGATGTGCTCTAATTTGAGGTAACAACTGAATCTTGTCAGATACTACTAGTTAAATCCGAGCTATGGGTGTGAAGCACTGATGTGCCAGTACATTTGATTGTGACCTGTTCGAATTTTGTACCTGGACTTTTTTTAGAAAGGGTTGTACGTCAACTTAATGTGCTAGCAGAACTTATTGTGTTGTCTGTCTGTTTTCTTTGCACAGCATTCAAGATATTTCCCTATCATTGATAAAGAAGATGAACCGTTATGTACGAGTTCGTTGGTTTCAACATAGCCCTACCCGTAGCGATCCACTGCTTCCATCCTGATTGTGTCGCCTGCGTGAAATTTTTGTATGCAAGTTAAGTGTGCTATGATGTTCTATATGATTGTGTCAACTATATAAGTTTTTACTGAGCATCAGCAATGCATATGGCTGAAAGATGTATTTACGAGCATCGACCGATGGGTCTCTCTCTCTCTCTCTCACACACACACACGCACACGCACAAGTGGGACCCGTTGAATTATTTCTTTGCTCATGACAACTTTTAATTAGGTTCCGCTGTAATCTAACTTTTTTCTTAAGTTATTAATTGAGCTCAGTGACTTCAAAAAGTTGTACAGAAGCCTTGTTTGGGCCTTTCCGGCGTCGCTGAATGTGGGCTGAATAGCCATGTTAGGTTGTACTATACTACACAGGCCTTTTTTTCAACATCAGCAATGCAACTGGGCCGACAGTTGTACACAATACCCGGGTCAACTTGTTATTCTCCGCGCCGCTGGGCTGCAAACTTTCCTAGGAGGTATGCATTAGGCTTAACAAGAAAATGGACTTTAAGAAATAATAAATGGGATGTAATTGTAATAACTGGGCAGTAACTATAAAAATATGCACCAAACGTGTAATTAGTTTAAATATATATTATTTTTGGAAGTTGAAAATTTTAATTTCATTACATGTTGCGCGCGCAATATTTCGTCGGATTTTAACGTAATAAAACTTTATTTTGAAATCATATTTAATCTGACTAGAAATTTTGGATAAAAATATTTGGATCCCATAAAAATGTGGGAATTTTTTTGAATTCTGTTTTGAGCGGTTGGTTGAAATTATTAATCGTTGGCCTAGCTAGAAAATGGGCTGTACTTTTAACAAACTGTAAATGGGCTGTAGTAAATTCTATTAGAATTAAAAAAATGGGTTGTACATTCTTACAAATCGCAAATGGGCTATATGTTCTCTACCACACACTTGTGGGCCTTCTAAGTTGACGCGTCCCCTAAAAAAACTAAGTTGATACGTATGCAAGGCTTTGTCAACAACACACCAGTCTGGCAGCTGTGGCCATTGGATGTCCATCCAACGGATGTCGTGCTTCTTCTTCAATCTCGGATATTCTTGCTTCAGCCGCCCAAAAAATGATTCCTCCCCCTGACATCTGGGGCGCACCGTTTCGGAGGCTGACCTGTGGGCCTACTAAGTTGACGCGTACCAAGGGCTTTGTCAACTTAGTCAATATAAACGATTCTAGATGCAGTGACCGTACGATGTCCATCCAACGGCCGTAGTGCTTCTTCAACCTCTGGTCTTCTTGCTCTAGCCGCCCAAAGCAGCGCCGGTCGTGTCGCGTGCTCCTGCCTCCCGTGGCCGGCTGTAATGCCGCGGAGGCCTCACCGTCCCCTACTACCCCCACCGCTGGCCAGGCCATCCCTCTACTCACCCACACCCCTGTTATTCCGCGGCGATGACAGCCTCACACCGCAGCCGAACTAGTGAACCCTCGTATTCCTCTTCGCGCGGGCTTCCACTGCCGCGTCTTCCCCGGCTCCATGTCGTCCCCTTCCTAGGCCTCGCCGTCGTCCACCGCCCTAGTGCTCTCGGCGCGGCGTGGTCAACGTGTTCAAGGAACGGCTTCCACCGGACGTGGACTGTACGTGAAGAGGCTGACAACTGGGTCCACGACGGCAGCAAGGAAGTGCCTCCTTATTATGTGGAAAATAATGATTCCTCCACCTGACAGCAGGGACCCACCGGACGGGCCACCATATTTCGCAAAAAAAATGTTCCCCTCCCCCCCGACTGCTGGGACCCACCGGACGGGCCACCGTATTGCGCGAAAAAAAAGTTCCCCCCGCCGTCAGCTCAGACCCACCGGAAGTGCCTCCTTATTACGCATAAAAAAATGAATACTCCCCCTGCTGGTTGGGACCCACCTTGGTGGGAGGCTGACTTGTGGGCCTACTAAGTCGATGGGGACAAAGGGCTTTGTCAACTTTGTCAATATGAACGATACTAGCTCCAGTGACCGTACGATGTCCATCCAATGGCCGTAGTGCTTCTTCAACCTCTGGCCTTGTTGCTCCAGCCGCCCAAAGCAGCGCCGGTCGTGCCGCATGCTCCTACCTCCCGTGGCCGGCTGTGCTGCCGCGGAGGCCTCACCGCCCCCTACTATTCCCACCGCTGGCCAGGCCATCCCTCTACTCACCGACACCCATTGTTATTATGCGGCGACGGCAGCCGCACACCGCAGCGAACCAGTGAACCCTCGTACTCCTCTACGCGTGGGCATCCACTGCCGCGTCTTCCCCGGCTCCGCGTCGTCCCCTTCCTAGGCCTCGCCGTCGTCCACCGCCCTGGTGCTCTCGGCGCGGCGTGGTCAACGTGGTCAAGCAACGGCTTCCATAGGACGTGGACTGTACGTGGAGAGGCTGACAGCTAGGTCCACGGCCGCACCAAGGAAGTGCCTCCTTATTACGCGCAAAATAATTATTCCTCCACCTGACAGCGGGGACCCACCGGACGGGCCACCGTATTTCACAAAAAAAACATTTCCCCCTGACCGCTGGGACCCACCAGCTACATCTTCGCACGCAAGGAAGTGCGTTCGGGCAAAAAAAATGATTCGCCCCCTAACTGCTGGGACCCACCAGCTACATCTTCGCAGGCAAGGAAGTGCCTGACAGTCGGGACCCACCTGGTCGAAGCGTACGTAGCGTTGTCATTCTGGTCGCGAACGTCTACGTACATACTGGTCGATGTAGAGGCGCGCACGTGTCGTAGTAGAGGCGTGCACGTAGCATGTACACGTACGTACATACGGGCAGGGTCTCGAACGCCTACTCGCGCATACGTACGGCCAAGGCTCGTGTACATGGCTGGGTCGGAATGGAGAAATAGCGTCGTCGTCGTGTTCATGGGGAGCCAACCGGCTGGGTCGGAACGGAATGTGTCATCGTGTTCATCGGGAGGGCTTGAACGGAACAGCCGATGGAAACGAGGCCTGGCGTACCGCAGAATGGAGGAAACGGCCTTGTGTTCGACCGGCCACGTTCGAAACGGGATCCTATTCATCGGGAGGGGTCTGGCGTACCGCAAAACGGAGGAAACGGACCTCCTACGGTCGAAACGGGGGTCCTGTTGATCGGGAGGGGTGTGGCGTACCGCAAAACGGAGGAAACGGACTTGTGTTGGAGCGCTACGGTCGAAACGGGGGTCCTGTTCATCGGGAGGGGTGTGGCGTACCGCAAAATGGGACTCCACGGGATACTGTTCATCTCCACCGTCGACCCCCTCCAGCCTCCACGGTCTACTCTTCATCCACCGTCGACCTCCTCCAGCCTCCACCTGCGACTGTTCATCCACGGGCTCCTGTTCATCCAGCCTCCACCGCGCGCTACTCCACCGGCTACTGTTCAACCAGCCCTCTCCACGGGCTCCTGTTCAACCACCCCTCCACGGGCTACTGTTCATCCTGCCCTCCACCGTCTACTATTCATCCTGCCCTCCACGGGGTGGTCCTGTTCATCCAGCCCCAACCGGCTCTAACGATCGGGGTACTGTTCATCCAGAGGCAACACCACGGGGTCCTGTTCATTGACCCCCACCGGGAACTGTTCATCCAAACCCCCCAGCAACGCTCACTGTTCATCCAGAGGCAACGCCATGGGGTCCTGTTCATCCGCCCCCACCGTGAACTGTTCATCCAACCCCCCCCCCCCCCCCCCCCCCGCAACGCTCATTGTTCATCCAAAGGCAGCATCTATCGACTTCAGTTAGCATCAGTAGCGAAGGAATCGCACGATCGGGTTTAGTTAATAGCCATCGATCGATCGCTCGGGTTCAGTAATGCGTAGCCTGCAGTGCAATCGCGCGGGTTCAGTTAGAGCCCAACGCCTCGGTCGGGTTCAGTTAGAGCCCAACGCCTCGCACCCACGCGCGTGCGTGTACAAGAGAAACGCGCATCGCTCGGCCCCGACCACCCACCGTAACCAGGAACACCCCGATATTTTCCTCGCCCTCACTTCTACCATGGTTTTTTCCGTCATGGACGGCCCAAAGAATGTCATGCAGCTGCGTCTCCGGCCCGCCCAGGACGAAAAGCCCATTTTCTGTCATGATTTTTTGTCATAGAAGTAGGACCCCACCACATCTATGATGATACCATGTTTTGTCACAATTATCGTGTCCAGCAGCTCCGCCGTCGCCTTCTCCTTCGAGCAGGTCGGGCCCCGAGCGCTCGCTTGCCCCGAAGCCACTGCCCCGACCTCGCCTTCACTGCCCACCGCCGGAGATCCCCTTCGCCGTCACCGCCGCAGCAGTTCGTCCCCGACAGCGCCGCCTAGCTCATCGTCTTTGCCGTGAGCTTCTGCCCTTCCCCTTCCTCTCATTCTTGCTGCCGCCCTCTGCCTCGACCGCAACAAGCAGCACCGCATGTGCCGCCGCCGAGCTCGTCGCCGACGATGCTCCGGCCACCCAACGGGCACGCCACCATGCCCAACGAGTTCACCTCGTCACGTAGGCCATGTAGGACCTGGCCTTGAGCCTCCAAGAGCACCACCACGACGGGTCCGACCTCGCCCGTACCCCGGCAGCCGCACAGCTCGTCGCCGGCGTCATTTCCGGCGACCCCGAGCTCCACCTCCACCACCAATCGACGCGGGTTGCTCCCAGCTACGCGTAGGTGCCCTCCGCCGCCCCTTTGGTCGCCGGAGGAGGAATCCCGCAGCCTCCGCCACGTCTGGACTTCGCCGGCGGCTAAACGCCGGCGAGTCAGCGTGGTTTGACCACGGGTTTGACTCCCCAGAGTCACTGACAGTGGGGTCCGCCTGCTAATTAACCTGAGTTAGAATTTAATTAATTCTAATTAGTTTAACTAGTTAACAGTGACACTGACACAGGGGACCCACACGTCAGGTTTGACCTGGACCGCCCCGTTGACCGCTGACATCATCATGACACACTGCTGACGTAATAAACAATTTAATTACTAGAATTATTTCTATACAGGAAATTCCAGATAATATCACAAACTTCAAAAAATCATAGAAAATAATCTATAGCTCAGTATGAAAGGATTTATATATGAAAAATGATCAGAAAAATCCATTCTATCCATTTGTACTGGTTTCATGCATGTTTAAGCAAATTAACCTGCTGTTTAACGCAGAACAAGATAAAGCACTAATAAGGGCCACTTATGAACTTGGAATTTGAATCTTTGATTCAAAATAGTCCAAACCCATCTGGTCTTAGTTGCATTAGCCCAATACATTCATTTTCCCATGTCTCATGCATGCATCATATTGTTGCACTTTGCTTGGTGTTGATTGTGCTTCGATGTGTTCTTCGTGGTAGGTTCTGCCTCCGAGGATATTCACGAGTATCCGACTGAAGGGCAGTATTCCACCACCACTCCGTCAGGCAAGCAACCCATTGATCATTTCGATACAAACCCATCTTCTCGCTTCTACTCTCATTTACTGCATTAAGACAACGCGATTCAAACTGTTGTGTGTTGCGGTAGTTGAACCCACTTTCCTTTGCATGACCTGTCATTGCCACAGTAACTAGATGAAACCCACTAGCATGTGTAGGAGTTGATTGAGCCATGTTGTGTTCCTACAATGCTATGCTTGCTACGCTTAGAGTCGTGTCAGGTCTGGCTCATCAGGGTGATGAACTAGAGTGAAAGCATGTGTCAGTAATGAGAGTGAGGTGTTGAATACGTTTTGGTAAAGGTATCGATGAGAGGCCATGTAGGAGTACATGGTGGGTTGTTTCATTGAGACCGTCCCTAAGAACTGAGATCTGTATGCGTGATTTAAGATTCAGCTACTACCACGCATTGGGCCCGAAACCAATGGACCCCCTCGGCTTCTTAATCACCCTTGTCCTCTGTCCAGGAGTTGCACGTAGTTTCTGGTGTTTGTAGTAAGCTGGAGGCCGTGGACAGCGCTGACCCAAGGGGTGGGCTGTGATGCGGTAGGCTCGTGGCCCGGTGTACCGAGTCGCCCGTTTGGTGTCTCGGGAACCCTGCACACATCGTTCGGGGCCGTATGTGGAAACCTCGGCCGGACTCCCTGCGGATGGAACCTGAATAGGTGATAAACCTGGACTAGAGACTTGAGTGTTTAGGTAGGCTGTGGCCGAGACCCACGTTGGGCTTCTGCTTGAAGGTTGCCGAGTACAAGTCGTGTAACGACGGTAAGTGGTGAGAGCGTGTGTGATGAAGTACACCCCTGCAGGGTATAAAACTATTCGAATAGCCGCGTCCGCAGTAAAGGACTACTTGGTCGCTTATGCAGTTCATAGACAAGTAAATGGATACTACTAAAAGCCTCAAGATAAGTGTGAGTACCGCGGATGGCCCTCTCGTAGGTTGACGAGGGAGGATCCACGGTGGAGTATTGAGATGGTGACTAGTGGACTCGTGTGAGAAAACTATTTCACAAGTGGTGTCTCGTAGGATAGCTTAGCCAAGAGTCAAAGCTGGCTTGCTGCAATAACTCCACTACCTTCTTCAGAATGTACATGTATAGTAGGATCTGTTGAAAGACTTGCTGAGTACCTTTGTACTAATGTTGCTTCAATTACTGTTTTCAGACGACAACACCGCCCCTTCCGATGGGTTCTATGTAGAACTCGACGTTGACGAGTGACTTGCCACCCAGGTGGTGATCTGAGCTTGTGAAGGGCCTACGTAGATAGACAGGCTTCGTCAAGCCTTCTTTCTTTCTAGTGTCTGTACCGAGACAAGTTTGCTTCCGCATGTGCTTGTATGTTTGTATGACTTGAGTGTTGGGTCATGTGACCCCTATCTGTATGAACATGTTATGTATGGCTCTCCGGAGCCTTTTAAATAAAGTACTTGAGTTGTAGAGTTTTGTTGTGATGCCATGTTGTATTTACACATATCGAGCATATTGTGTGTATGATTGAAATGCTTGGTATGTGTGGGATCCGACAATCTAGTTGTTTATCCTTGGCAGCCTCTCTTATGGGGAAATGTAGTCTAGTGCCTCCATGAGCCATAGTAGTCCGCTACAGCCTGGTTCACCGGAGTCCTGCTAGCCCAGCACTACTGCTCCGGACACTTGACTGGCCGGCGCGTGTCAGGACCCCGATTCTAAGTCACACCGATCTAGCCTGTAACACCTCATATCACTTTGCGGCCTCATGCATGGTGTTCCCACGGGTGTCGCCTTACCATGGCCCGGGACCGTTTGCGCCTTTTGGCTCACGTATATGATAGTGTCGCTAGCATCCATATGATAGAGAACCCAGGTCGACATGGCTAGTCGTGAACCCAAAGCGGCACTAACTTACGGGGATAGGCATACATGAATCAACATCGAGCATGTCGGTCAGCAGTGTGTGAATCCGGCCTGTAGCACTGGGCTAACAGGACTCCGGGAACCCGGGCTGTAGCAGGCTAGGCAGGACTCCGGATGTCACCGCGTGACATTTCCACGAAGGGACAGACACAGAAACGAAGTGAATCACATGCCGGCCAGTCAAGTGTTTCGGAGCAGTAGTGCTGGGCTAGCAGGACTCCAGTGAACCGGGCTGTAGCGGACTACTATGGCTCATGGAAGCACAAGACTACATTTCCCCATAAGAGAGGCTACCAAGGATAAACAACTAGATTGTCGGATCCCGCACATACAAAGCATTTCAATCATACACACAATATGCTCGCTATGTGCAAATACAACATGGCATCACAACTAGACTCTACGACTCAGAGTATTTATTCATTAGGCTCCGAAGAGCCAGATATTACAAACATGGGTCTCTCGACCCAGCATTCAGAGCATACAAGTCAAACACATGCGGAAGCTTAACATGTCTGAGTACAGACAACTATAATTGAAAAAGGCTGAGAAGCCTGACTATCTACTAGATCCTGCCGAGGGCACAAGATCGTAGCTGAGGTAACAAGCTAAACGTCGAAGTCCACACGGAACTACTAGCGAGACTGACGTCTCTCTGCAAAACATAAAATAAGCAAACGTGAGTACAAATGTACCCAGCAAGACTTACATCAGAACTATCCACATATGCATCGGTATCAACAAAGGGGGTGGCGGAGTTTAACTGCAGCAAGCCAGCTTTGACTCGGTGGCTATCCTAACTACGACTGCAAGTAACTCTTTTGAGGTGGTGCACACGAGTCCACATATTCACCATATCAATACACCACTATGGATTCGCTCCCATCTCCCTACGAGAACGCCATCCATAGCACTCACGCTTATCTTGCGCATTTTAGAGTATCCACTTTCACTTGTCTATGAACTGTTATAGGCAACCCAGAAGTCCTTTACCGCGGACACGGCTATTCGAATAGATGATGTTAACCCTGCAGGGGTGTACTTCGTCACACACGCTCTCACCACTTACCGCCGTTTACACAGCATGTACTCGGCAACCTTCAAGCGGAAGCCCAGCGAGGGTGTCGGCCACAGCCTACCCAAACACTCAAGTCTCTAGTCCAGGTTTATCGCCTATTCAGGTTCCATCCGCAGGGAGTCCGGCCGAGGTTTCCACATACGGCCCCGAACGATGTGTACAGGGTTCCGAGACACCAAACGGGAGCCCGGCATGCCCGGCCACGTGCCTACCGCATCACAGCCCACCCCTCGGGTCAGCGCTGCCCACGGCCTCCAGCATACTACAAACACCAGAAACTACTTGCAACTCCTGGACAGAGGACAAGGGTGATTAAGAAGCCGAGAGGGTCCATTGGTTTCGGGCCCAATGCGTGGTAGTAACTGTATCATGGATCACAAACATAGAACTGAGTTCCTGAGGACGGCTTCAATGAGACAACCCACCATGCACTCCTACATGGCCTCTCACCGCTACCTTTACCAAATCGTGTTCACACACTTAGCTCACACACAGTAGGACATGTTCATCACCATTCCAACTCATCCCCGACGAATCAGACCTGACACAACTCTAAGCAATAGCAGGCATGACAAACAAGCATGAATGAGTAGGCACATCAGGGCTCAAACAACTCCTACTCATGCTAGTGGGTTTCATCTATTTACTATGGCAATGACAGGTCATGCAGAGGATAAGGGGTTCAACTACCGTAGCAAGTAAAAGATGAATCGTTGTTGTCCTAATGCAGTAAAAGAGAGCAGGAGCAAGAGAGTGGGTTTCTATCGGAATGGACAAGGGGGTTTTGCTTGCCTGGCACTTCTGAAGATATTATAGTTCTTCATCCGTGTCATCGATCACGTCATCGGAGCATCGGCTACTGAGAGGGGACGGTTACCGGCAAACAGAGAAGGACACAATCAATGCAATGCGACAATATGATGCAGGGTCATGATATGTCAAGAATGTTATGATTTACACTAATGTATCTAGCAACAATTTAAATGAAGTCCATATGAACTAAGGGTTCATATGCAAACTCCACATTTAGCATTTATAATGTCATTATCATGTTTTCACCTATACAGCAGGTATAACTTAGTTTTACATGCATGAAAATGATACAGATGGATAGATTGCATTTTTCTGATAATTTTTCATATATAAATTATTTCATTCTGAGCTACGGTTGATTTTATATGATTTTTAGAAGTTTATACTATTTTCTGGAATTTTCTGAATTATTTTAAATCCAGAAAACCAATACTGCATCAGCATGACATCATGCTGACGTCAGCAGGTCAACGGGCCACGGTCCAGGTCAAACCTGACGCGTGGGTCCCGTATGTCAGTGTGACAAGGCAGGAACAGAGGCTGACCAGTGGGTCCAGGTCAACGCTAACGTGGCCAGGTCAACCTGACCTATGAGACCCGCGAGGTTAGTTTAAACTAGACAAAATAAACCCCGGGTTAATTAGGGCGTGGGCCCCAGGTGTCAGTGAGATAGGGGGGGGTTAACCAGGTGTCATTAGCGCTAAGCGCCGGGATTAGGCCGGCGGCTAATCGCCGACGAGGCCAGAGGCGAAGCTGGTGCTCGGGATCGCGCTACGAGGCACGGTTCGAGCCATGGCTGGGCGCGTTGGAGAGCTCTTGCCGGTGCGCGTCGAATGGTGGTGGTGGCTGGGCCTGTGGTGACCGGAGTCGACGGCGGCGAGCTCTTTTGTGGCCGCCGGAGTTCGGGTGGGTGCGGGGTTAGCGCTGCGGCTTGCAAACAAACTGGCTATCGCGCTAGCGTTGCTCTACGGGACGTCGCGAGTGCAACGGACGCACGCGCGGGGCCATTTGGTCGCCGGAGCCACGGCGGCGATGAGCTCATGCGGCGGCGAGCTTCGGGCATGGTGGCTAGTCTAGCTAGAGCTCGAAATCGAGCACGGGGGTAGGGGGAAATGGTTCAGGGGCTCACAGTGATTCCGTAGGGTAGGTCAGTGGCCTCGGGGACGGCTTTGGACGAGGCGGATCGACGCCGGCGATCTCCGGCCAGAGGCGGCGGGGACGAGCTCGATGGCGACGCTTCCGGGCGTCGGGTCTTGCTTCCTTCGTCGAGGGGACGTAGGAGACGATGGCGGTGCTGCTGGACAGCACGGGAAGGCGAGGGGAGCACGGTGGTCATGGCTACGGCGAGCGGCGGCGGCGAACGCGCTCGGTGGTGCTGCGGGAGAGAGCAGAGGAGGGGGAGGGGGTCCAGGGAGAGAGCGAGGGGGTCGAGAGGGAGTGCGTGGCGTCTCCGGGGACGTCCAGGGGGAAGCGGCAAGCAGGAGGTGGCTGGGGCGCGTGCTGGCGTGCGGCGAACACACGCCTCGCGTCCTTCTGGCGCGGGGTGGGAGACGACTGGCAGATGGGCCTGGTGGGCTGCTACAGTGCCAGGCCGGCCAGGTAAGCGCCAGGTATTCTCTCTCTTTTTTTATGTTAATGTTTTTCTATTTTTTCTGTAACTTCGGGGCTTTATTAAAAATACCAAAACGTTTTCAAAAATCCTGAAAATTAATTATGGGCTCTGTTTGGATCATTCCTAACAGCCCTCACTTAAGTTCAGAATTAATTGAGCACTTAAAATAATATACAACGTTTAAATGCCCAATTGCAAATAGCATATGATTTAAATCAGAGCCCAAATATGTCATGGAAAAATGTGCATCACCTCTGGTTACTGTTTCCAGCATTTTCCAAGAATGATGAACATTTTTGAAAGCCATTTGGATTTACTGGAAATATTTTGGTTGAACCTACTGAATTACTTTAATGCTAGGGTTTAGGCAATCCCCATTTCAAGTTTCTCTCCGCAATGATGGTTCCCCTCCTGAACTCGGTAGTGCTTTATTCTAAGACTACTATGTGATCATGCTTGTCTGGGACAACGTGCTCACATGTATGTAGCAGAACCAGCTCATGTTTTGGAGCTTGCTATCGTAGTTCATCCCCTGAGAATCTCGCAACGTCATCTCATCGATTTGTGTTGCATTTCCTGATTAAAAATAAATCCAGAAAATGTAATACTGCGTCAGCATGACATCATGCTGACATCAGCAGGTCAACAGGGGCCGGTCCAGGTCAAACCTAAGACCGGGGCCCATATGTCAGTGTCTCATCTGGTTAACAGGGTAATTAGCACTAATATTTTGACTAACCTAAAATTAAAATAGGGCGGGGCCCACGTGTCATTGGCTCAGAGGAGGTCAAACCCGATGGGTTTGGGTCACATCCCTAGCTTCTGACATTGCACTAGGCTAACTTCATGTGTGCATCATGTTTAAACTTTGAAAGAAACTTGAAATGGGGATTGCCTAAACCCTAGCATTAAAGGAATTCACTAGGTTCAACCAAAATATTTCCAGTAAATCCAAATGGCTTTCAAAAATGTTCATCATTCTTGGAAAATGCTGGAAAGAGTAACCAGAGGTGTTGCACATTTTTCCATGACATATTTGGGCTCTGAATTAAATCATATAGTATTTGCATTTGGGCATTTAAATGCTATTAAATACTTTAAATGCTCAAATAATCATAAACTAAAATGTTTACTATTGGATATATTCTAAACAGTAGCCCTGATTAGTTTCATGATTTTTGGAAATGCCCTGGCATTTTTAATAAAGCCCAGAACACAATTACAGAATTAGAAAACAGAAATAAAAGAAAAAGGACAGAAACCTACCCGCACCTACCTAGCCTGCTCCTGTAGCAGCCCAACTGGGCGAAGTCGGCGAAGCCCACTGGCCTCCCCCCTGTCGTCTTCCTCGCGACAGAAGGACGCCGGGCGTGTGGCCACCGTGCGCCGACACGCGCCCGTGCCACCTCCACCTTGCCTGCGTGCCCCCTCGGCGGCCTGGACGACCCTGGAGTCGCCACGCAGCCCCCGACCGCTCTCTCACTCTCCCTCGGCTTCCTTCCCATTCTCCGCTCTCTCCCCACCTCGCACCCAAACGCGTCAGAGAGCGCCGCCGTGCACCGCCGCGGCCACAGCCACCCCCTCGCCCCTCCGACGTGCCCATGAGCTCCGTGCCGTCGTCCTCATCACCTCTATCGAGCCAAGCATGCTGGGAAGCACTGCAGTGACGCCATCATCATCATCTACACAGACGGGCGCCCGAGATCGCTGTCATCAATCCGTCGCCTCCGACGCTTCCCCGAGCACGTTGACCTTCTCTACCGCATCCCTGTGAGCTCCTACACCTCCTCCCGTGGCCGCCCCCTCTGTTCCCGTCCTCTAACAGCAGCCCCGCCATGACCGAGCACTCGCCTCCGCCGCCACGAAGCTCGCCGTTGCTAGTCACTCCTGCTAACCAAGCCAAGCACTTGGACGAGCTCTTGACGTCCCGTAGATCATACCCAGCGCTCCAGTTCGCTCGCCCGCAAGCCGTAGCACCTCACCGAGCACAGCCGAGCTCCGGCCATCGCGAATGAGCTCGCCGCCGTCAGCTCCGGTGCCCCCGTGACTAACCACTGGTACCAACGGAAGCGGCACACTCCCAGCCTTCGAAAGCACCTTTCCGCGCGTCGATCCCACGCCAGACGATGATTCCCGAAGCCCTCTGCCCTGGCTTTTGGTCACCGGCGGCTAACCGCCGGTGGGTTTGACCCAAACCCACCGGGTTTGACCTCCTCTAAGCCAATGACACGTGGGCCCCGCCCTATTTTAATTTTAGGTTAGTCAAAATATTAGTGCTAATTACCCTGTTAACCAGATGAGACACTGACATGTGGGCCCCGGTCTTAGGTTTGACCTGGACCGGCCCCTATTGACCTGCTGATGTCACCATGATGTCATGCTGACGCAGTATTACATTTTCTGGATTTATTTTTAATCAGGAAATTCCAGAAAATAATGCTAACTTCAAAAATTCATAGAAAATAAACCGTAACTCCAAATGAAAAGATTTATATATGAAAAATGATCAGAAAAATCCAATCTATCCATCTGTACCATTTTCATGCATGTTAGAACGACTTATGGCTGCTGTTTAGATCAAATCATATAAATGGTTTAAACCCTCACATATGAAGTTTGAATTTGAACCTAAGGTTCAAACCAACTCCATTTAATATGTTGCTAGTTGCATTAGCTTAAAACACATCATATTGACATGTCATGATCATGCATCATATTGTGCATTGCATTGATTGTGTTTTGCTTCTCTGTTGCCGGTATTCGTCCCCTCTCGATAGACTTGGTTTCGACGATGAGTTCTATGACACCGATGAAGAGCTTTACTATCTTCGGAAGTGTCAGGCAAGCATAACCCCCTTGTTCATTCCGATACAATCCCACTCTCTCGCTCCTGCTCTCTTTTACTGCATTAGGACAACAACGATTCAACTGTTTCATGCTGCGGTAGTTGAACCCCTTATCCTCTGCATGACCTGTCATTGCCACAGTAAATAGATGAAACCCACTAGCATGAGTAGGAGTTGTTTGAGCCCTGATGTGCCTACTCATTCCTGCTTGTTTGTCATGCCTGCTACTGCTTAGAGTTGAGTCGGGTCTGATTCATCGGGGATGAATTGGAATGGTGATGAACATGTCCTACTATGTGTGAGCTAAGTGTGTGAACACGATTTGGTAAAGGTAGCGGTGAGAGGCCATGTAGGAGTACATGGTGGGTTGTCTCATCGAAGCCATCCTCAGGAACTGAGTTCTGTGTTTGTGATCCATGATACAGTTACTACCACGCATTGGGCCCGAAACCAATGGACCCTCTCAGCTTCTTAATCACCCTTGTCCTCTGTCCAGGAGTTGCAAGTAGTTTCTGGTGTTTGTAGTATGCTGGAGGCCGTGGGCAGCGCTGACCCGAGGGGTGGGCTGTGATGCGGTAGGCACATGGCCGGGCATGCCGGGCGCCCGTTTGGTGTCGCGGAACCCTGTACACATCGTTCGGGGCAGTATGTGGAAACCTCGGCTGGACTCCCTGCGGATGGAACCTGAATAGGCGATAAACCTGGACTAAAGACTTGAGTATTTAGGTAGGCTGTGGGCGACACCCTCGCTGGGCTTCCGCTTGAAGGTTGCCGAGCACATGCTGTGTAAACGGCGGTAAGTGGTGAGAGCGTGTGTGACGAAGTACACCCCTGCAGGGTTAATATGATCTATTCGAATAGCCGTGTCCGCGGTAAAGAACTTCTGGGTTGCCTATAACAGTTCATAGACAAGTGAAAGTGGATACTCTAAAATGCGCAAGATAAGCCTGAGTGCTATGGATGGCGTTCTCGTAGGGAGACGGGAGCGGATCCATAGTGGTGTATTGATTTGGTGAATATGTGGACTCGTGTGCGCCACCTCAAAAGAGTTGCTTGCAGTCGTAGTTTAGGTTAGCCACTGAGTCAAAGCTGGCTTGCTGCAGTTAAACTCCACCACCCCCTTTGTTGATACCGATGCATATGTAGATAGTTCTGATGTAAGTCTTGCTGGGTACATTTGTACTCACGTTTGCTTATTTTATGTTTTGCAGAGAGACGTCAGTCTCGCTAGTAGTTCCGCGTGGACTTCGACGTTTAGCTTGTTACCTCAGCTACGACTTGTGCCCTCGGCAGGATCTAGTAGATAGTCAGGCTTCTCAGCCTTTTTCATTTGTAGATGTCTGTACTCAGACATGTTAAGCTTCCGCATGTGTTAGACTTGTATGCTCTGAATGTTGGGTCATGAGACCTAGGTTTGTAATATCTGGCTCTTCGGAGCCTAATGAATAAATACTCTGAGTCGTAGAGTCTAGTTGTGATGCCATGTTGTATTTGCACATAGCGAGCATATTGTGTGTATGATTGAAATGCTTGGTATGTGTGGGATCCGACAATCTAGTTGTTTATCCTTGGTAGCCTCTCTTATGGGGAAATGTAGTCTTGTGCTTCCATGAGCCATAGTAGTCCGCTACAGCCCGGTTCACCGGAGTCCTGCTAGCCCAGCACTACTGCTACGGAACACTTGACTGGCCGGCATGTGATTCACTTCGTTCCTGTGTCTGTCCCTTCGGGGAAATGTCACGCGGTGACATCCGGAGTCCTACCTAGCCTGCTACAGCCTGGGTTCCCGGAGTCCTGTTAGCCCAGTGCTACAGCCCGGATTCACACGTTGCTGACCGACATGCTCAATGTTGATTCATGTATGCCTGTCCCCGTAAGTTAGTGCCACTTTGGGTTCACGACTAGCCATGTCGGCCCGGGTTCTCTGTCATATGGACGCTAGAGACACTATCATATACGTGAGCCAAAAGGCGCAAACGGTCCCGGGCCATGGTAAGGCAATACCCATGGGAATACCGTGCGTGAGGCCGCAAGGTGATATGAGGTGTTACAGGCTAGATCGGTGTGACTTAGAATCGGGGTCCTGACAAGAAGTGTCATAAGTATGACAGAAAAAAATTCATTCGGCCCAAAATCTCACGGATGTGTCTTTTTTTTGTAGTGTGAGGGTGTTGCTGTTCCGGTGGGGCAGGTGAAGACGGTGTTGTGGGGATGGAGGTGGCGCGATAGACGAGGCGAACATCGGGGCTGCTCCTTGGAGGTGGAGGACGGGGCGGCTGATCCAGCGGGATAGCGAGATAGATGACAGATCCTCATCTATTGCGGTGGATGAAGGACGTCGAGCTGTTGCTGTGGACGATGTCTTCGGGGTAGAGGCTCTGGCTGGGCGACGATCGGGAGGCCGACGGAGGAGCGTGTGGTTTTGCGGGTTTTGGCAGCCTCAGTGTATGAATGGGGGGCGATGGGGAAGGTAGGGGGAGCCATGGCTTAGGGATGCGTTTGTCCGGAATGTGGGGTAAGTTACAAACGTACCCCCACCGGTTTTGACCATGCAACATCGAGGCGGCATTTCTGGGTGAGGGGTCACTGGTACAGCGACGTGCTATACAAACGGTTTTAACCCCTTTCCGCGAGGGCGTTTGGAACCGTCACCAAGTGAGTGTGGGCGATAGGGGGTCCTTCCCACACGACCCAGAGACCGTCGGGGATAGGCCCTCCTGGCTCACTGGCTAGGGCAAAATGAGCTCGTGTGCGATCTGGCGGGGCTTCGAAACCCAATTGTTTCCGTTCGTATATACATCCCACACGGTGAATCCCAGAAAATCATTTCCGTTCGTAAGTATACCATACACAGTTCTTTGTGTGGAAACGTTTGTGCAAGGTGGCTTAATACAAATAATTCGCTGCCGGAAGCCGTGTGTGATTGTTAGTTGATCGAACACACCAACTTTCAAGAAACCGTGCGGGTTGTTTGAGTTCATCACCCACGGTGCTGTCTGAGTAACCGTCTGCAATAGAAAACCCCAATAAGTAGGGTAATTAGCCTATTATTGATAATCCCTGTACTAATCAAATTGATATTTCTTATAAAACACACCAGATATTTCATATCCGTATAACAGCTATCAGGATTTCATAATCGAATTACATCAGATAGCTTTGGCACTTAGTTACGCCATTACACAACACCACCAAGTTTCACATGGAACATCAAAACCCTTTGGAAAGTAGCATCATACACGGTAAATAGATAGATAAATCTCATCTGGGAAACTACAGAAGCGGAAGGCAAATATTGAGCCTTTAGTGATGTTGAATGTCCTTGCAACTCTAGGCCAGTGGCTATGGATAATTGCCCACCCAACCTTCGTCCTCTTCAGCAAGACTTCAATACTGTACTGCGGGTCTTGAATGAATACCTTCCTCACTTCTTGAGCATGCATGTGGTTTGAGAGGTAATCATCGTTGAACTGCTTTGAAAAGTACTAAAAACAAAGATATGCATAAATCGCTGTTATAAATTTTGAAATGGCGCAAGGGGTAAAAATAAGGTAAAAGAGTTAGTACCATCCTATAGTTGACTGATGTCTTCTTCATTGTGCAAACAAAGATCTTGCTGTTATTCGTCGCAAGTTTCTTCATCCTAACAATCTTTCTGAGCTCCTTGACTTGACTAGTATTCGTGGACATCTCATTTCCCCAGATGCAAAATGGGTGGAACAGTGGGTCTAAGCCTTTGACAGCAGGACCTACATGTGCAAGACCAAATTGTAAGAAACCTAAATATTAAAATGATTCCAGCAACTATACAATAGTGTGCCATTAGCCAAAGGACCATGCTTGGACAAACCTCGATGGTAAACCATAGTGTCTCCCATTGTTTCCCTACAACACACATAAGGAAGATCTTGATCAGGTTAACTGAGAGTTGCCATACTATCAGTAGAATATGTATTGAGTACAGCCAAATTCGATTGGTGTCACATGCATAACAATACAAAATTGTACCCACAGAAATGGAAATCAAATTGCAGAACTGAACCAAACAGTTAAATGGAAAGGAGACCAAATGAACCAAAATAGTTAACTGCGCATGACATTGCAGAATAGAAACATGTACTAGAGGATAAGACAGTTAACAAAACAAAGAATGCTTGAAAACAGTACTACGAAATCTAGCAATTGTTGCACCAAAGTGTTAATTGAACATTACATTTTAGAGGACCAAACTATGAATTGAACATCAGATTGCATATTAACATTACAGAGGACAAATCACTAGAAGGCACTGGTGGTGGCCTCGAGAAAACAGCACGAACTGTATTTTAAAGTAGACAACCGCGTGGCAGTGTCGACGGTGGCCACGAAGACGAGGTGCTCCTCCAAGATGTGGCGGTCGGCACGCATGGTAGCCATAGCGACCTCGTGCGCGCGTGCGGCCGCATGCTACTGAGCTCCATGTTATACTGCGTGCAAAATGGCTGTGGGCGGCGCTTCATTGGAGGAGGGGGACATTGATTTTGGCGGAAGATGTAGCGCCGTCGATCGGGGCATGTGGGACGGGAAAGGAGGAGGATGGTGTGGGTGGGGTGTAGATTACCTGACCATGTCGACGAGGTCGCGCAGCAAGAAGAAGGGTCGGCGGCGAGGAGGCCGCGCAGCAAGAAGGGTCGCCGGCGAGGAGGCGCCGCTGCAAGAAGAAGGGTCGCCGGTGAGGAGGTTGAGCTGCCAGTAAGCAGCAGTGAAGGTTTGAACTTGGAAAGCAAGGAGGAACAATGGAAATGTGGCTTTTGGTGAGAGGGAGGGGGCAGGGAGATAGATATTTCCGCGGTGGCAATTTCTTTTCGCTCGGTGCCGCGATAAACTGGCGCGCAAGTGTGGTTCAAGCGGGGGCGGTTGACTGTAGACGACGAAGCTTCCTGCGTAAGCCAGACAAGACGGTAAACTCTTTGTGATATACCTGATTTTTTCATTATGTTTTGAAAGACAAAATGGTGTTACGGAGGTAAAGGATGGTGTTTGAATTGCTAGAACATTTATGTACAGTGAACATGCAACTAGTACATGAGTGTCGTGTTTAAAGTTGGAATTATTCCGGGTTCATTTGGCATTTTTATGCTTTAATTGAGTTTCTGGGCATTTAATGTGCATAATTCAAATTTGAACTACAAGCACATGCTCCAATGCACCAAAGTTGGTTGAAAAATCACATGTGTGTCCTTGGGTGAATTTCTAGGTCCCATGCAAGAAATGGGAATGAAATTCAAACATCTGGGCGTCGTGGCTCGGCCGGAAAGATTGAGAAACTTGGTTTTTTAATTCCTGTAAATCCAAAACACGCCTGAAAATCATGAAACTTGGCATGGTGTCATGACATGGCACCAACATGCTGTGGTAATTCTTTTGGCTGAATTGGGACAAGCTTTGGTGTAAGCTTCTTGCAAACCTGAGCTTTCGTCAAGAAGGCTCGTGGTTCCAAAAGGGAACATGTCATCTCCGTGTGCTAAACGACATACGTACACTGCCTTCTCCTGCCTTAATTTTTTTACACACGCAAATTAGACCAAATAGAAGTATCGTGCTAAATTTTGGAATTATTCCGGGTTCGTTTTGCCTTTTTATACATTAATTGAGTTTCAGGGCATTTAATGTGCATAATTCAAATTTGAGCTACAAGCACATGCTCCGGTGCACCAAAGTTGGTTGAAAAATCACATGTGTGTCCTTGGGGTGAATTTCTAGGTCCCATGCAAGAAATGGGAATGAAATTCAAACATCTGGGCGTCGTGCCTCGGCCGAAAAGATTGAGAAACTTGGTTTTTTAATTCGTGTAAATCCAAAACACGCCTGAAAATCATGAAACTTGGCACGGTGTCATGACATGGCACCAACATGTTGCGGTAATTTTTTTGGCCGAATTGGGACAAGTTTTGGTGTAAGCTTCTTGCAAACGGGAGCTTCCCTCAAGAAGGCTCGTGGTTCCGAGAGGGAACATGTCACCTCCATGTGCGAAACGACATGCGTACATTGCCTTCTCCCACCATAATTTTTTTACATAGGCAGATTAGACCAAATAGATGTATCATGCTATATTTTGGAATTATTCCGGGTTCGTTTGGCCTTTTTATACATTATTTGAGTTTCTGGGCATTTAATGTGCATAATTCAAATTTGAACGACAAGCACATGCTCTAGTGCACCAAAGTTGGTTGAAAAATCACATGTGTGTCCTTGGGTGAATTTCTAGGTCCCATGCAAGAAATGGGAATGAAATTCAAACATCTGGGCGTCGTGGCTCGACCGGAAAGATTGAGAAACTTGGTTTTTTAATTCCTGTAAATCCAAAACACGCCTGAAAATCATGAAACTTGGCATGGTGTCATGACATGGCACGAACATGCTGCGGTAATTTTTTGGCTGAATTGGGACAAGCTTTGGTGTAAGCTTCTTGCAAACCAGAGCTTCCCTCAAGAAGGCTCGTGGTTCCGAGAGGGAACGTGTCACCTCCGTGTGCGAAACGGCATACGTACACTGCCTTCTCACGCATTAATTTTTTTACACAGGCAGATTAGACCAAATAGGAGTATCGTGCTAAATTTTGGAATTATTCCGGGTTCGTTTGGCCTTTTTTATATATTAATTGAGTTTCTGGGCATTTAATGTGCATAATTCAAATTTGAACTACAAGCACATGCTCCAGTGCACCAAAGTTGGTTGAAAAATCACATGTGTGTCCTTGAGGTGAATTTCTAGGTCCAATGCGAGAAATGGAAATGAAATTCAAACATCTGGGCGTCGTGCCTCAGCAGGAGAGATTGAGAAACTTGGTTTTTTAATTCCTGTAAATCCAAAACACGCCTGAAAATCATGAAACTTGGTACGGTGTCATGACATGGCACCAACATGCCGTGGTAATTTTTTTGGCCGAATTGGGACAAGCTTTGGTCTAAGCTTCTTGGAAACCGGAGCTTCCCTCAAGAAGGCTCGTGGTTCTGAGAGGGAACGTGTCACCTCCGTCTGCGAAACGACATACGTACACTGCCTTCTCCCGCCTTGAATTTTTTACACAGTCAGATTAGACGAAATAAAAGTATCATGCTAAATTTTGGAATTATTTCGGGTTCGTTTAGCCTTTTTTATACATTAATTGAGTTTCTATGCATTTAATGTGCATAATTCAAATTTGAACTACAAGCACATGCTCCAGTGCACCAAAGTTGGTTGAAAAATCATATGTGTGTCCTTGGGTGAATTTCTAGGTCCCATGCAAGAAATGGGTATGAAATTCAAACATCTGGGCGTCGTGGCTCGGCCGAAAAGATTGAGAAACTTGGTTTTTTAATTCTTGTAAATTCAAAACACGCCTGAAAATCATGAAACTTGGCATGGTGTCATGACATGGCACCAACATGCTGTGGTAATTTTTATGGCCGAATTGCGAAGGCGCACACATTAACAATCAACAAAGTCATTTTGGACCAAGTGCTGTCACATTACAAATCGGAAACACAAGTATTATTGAAAACATGGGCGTTCTACTTACCAATTACATGCTACCACGCGTCCCCTTTTTTTATTGGCTAGGAGGTGCCGTGCAGGGTAGCTATTTGAGTACGGGAGACGTGCGATCTTACCCCTGCGCGTGTCGGTGTCAAAACCGGCGGATCTCGGGCAGGGGGTCCCGAACTGTGCGTCTAAGGCGGATGGTAACAGGAGGCGGGGGACACGATGTTTTACCCAGGTTCGGGCCCTCTCGATGGAGGTAATACCCTACTTCCTGCTTGATTGATCTTGATGATATGAGTATTACAAGAGTTGATCTACCACGAGATCGTAGAGGCTAAACCCTAGAAGCTAGCCTATGGTATGATTGTTCTCGTCCTACGGACTAAGCCCTCCGGTTTATATAGACACCGGAGGGGGCTAGGGTTACACAGAGTCGGTTACAAGGGAGGAGATCTACATATCCGTATTGCCAAGCTTGCCTTCCACACCAAGGAGAGTCCCATCCGGACACGGGACGTAGTCTTGAATCTTGTATCTTCATAGTCCAACAGTCCGGCTAAAGGATATAGTCCGGCTGTCCGAGGACCGCCTAATCCAGGGCTCCCTCAGTAGCCCCTGAACCAGGCTTCAATGACGATGAGTCCGGCGCGCAGATTGTCTTCGGCATTGCAAGGCGGGTTCCTCCTCCGAATATTCCATAGAAGATTTTGAACACAAGGATAGTGTCCGGATCTGCAAAAACAAATTCCACATACCACCGTAGAGAGAATAATATTTCCACAGATCTAATCTGCTGAGAACTTTTCATAACGTGACATCACACCACGGTCTGGTCATTATTTGAACCGTTTCTCCCAGCTTGCCACTGCACGTTTCGCGAGGCGGTTTTATTGGCACATCTTGTCGAAGCAGAGATCGTGTCCCCCTTATCACGGGATTCTCATCAATATGGGTGTGGGTAACCCAATCGTTCCTGTTGGTATGACTCCTCGATTTTAGGCAAGTTCCAAACGGCCACGCGGAGGACGCTTGATATTCACCCTCTTTATAAAGGGGCCAAGGCCCATCCTTTTCTTCTCGCGCTCAATTGAATCCTTCCCCCACCACGAGTTCCAACACCCAAGGCTCAGGCTAGGCGTTTCGTACCTTCAATCATGTCCGGATCCAACCTTCAAGGTCAGCGGATGCCCTCCTCCGTTACAGAGGAGGACATCAAGAAGCTAAGAGAAGCCAGGTATCTGACCGCCGAAATCTCGCACAGGCTGCCTGCTCAAGGGTAGGTCATTTCCACTCCCGAGCCCAACGAGAGTGTCGTATTCGTCTCCCATTCCTCCGAGGGCTAGGCTTTAGTCTAGATCCCTTTGTTAGAGGGCTCATGTTCTATTACAGGCTCGATTTCCATGATCTGGCCCCAGATTCCATCCTTCACATCTCGTCGTTCATCCTCGTGTGTGAGGCCTTCCTACACATCACCCCACACTTCGGCTTATGGCTCAAGACCTTTAATGTGAAGCCGAACATGATTGATGGGCGACACGCAGAATGCGGAGGTGCCATAATAAGCAAAGGCGCCGATGCTCCATGGCCAAAGGGTTCCTTCCCGAAGGTGTCCAGCTTATGGCAACAGGAGTGGTTTTACATCACAGCTCCCCGAGGTACTAAGTGGGTAGCCGCCCCTGCCTTCTGCTCGGGCCCCCGCCACTACTGGCGTCATGGGTCAACAAGGGGCTGGACTAGGGGCCAGTAAATAATGTGCCGACATTGCAGAGCCGCATCCAAGATCTCCTCGAGAGAGATGCCAGCCTTGTCAAGGTAATGCAAGTCATGCTAGTTCGTCGAGCCCTGCCTTGCAAACGTCGACGTCTCTGTATGTGGGAGTTCAATGCGGAAGGACCGCGAACTGTTCAGCACTTCTTCGGCGTGACACTCGAAGAGATGTACAGATTGTTCTTCGAATCACGAATAAAGTGTCCGGACACCACCGAGGATGCGGTTCTAAACTGCAATCGTCGAGACACCCAAGTAAGTGGTTCTTTGGCCGAACATGCTGTCTCTTTATTCATCACAACATCATTCCGAAAAGTCGCTCTTTGACCAGGACTGGGTAAAAAAGGCGAAGATGATCAGGTGTTCGGCCCCCCTTCCCGAAGGCTCAACAGATTCGGTACTGGCCAGAATGCTTGAGCTCGCACCTTACCAAGCGCCATCAGGGGAAGATAAAGGGAGGAATAAAGAAGCCGAAAGCGGGCCTCACTCATTATTCATCCATACCGGGGGAATTAGTGCCTCCGCGAAGGAGGATAACTTGGGAGAAGGATCTAAAATCCCCTCTCCCCAAGGAAGGAAGAGGACCGCCTTTGAAGTCTTGGAGACAATGGTTTCCAAATGACGGAAGAAATCCTTGTCAGGGGGCCCTACCCCGGAGGGTATCCTTATCACACTTTGCCCGCAAGGGGATCAGCCCTCCACCGAGCTATAAGTAAACAAAAGTACTCTATAGTAAATATATCCTGCTTTATTTCCAAGGACAATAACAAAGATGTATGTCTTGTAGTTCAGATCGTAGCCCTTCTCGACAGAGTTCGTCTTCGGGGGATTTTCTTCCGGAGATGATGGAAAGCGAAACACCTCCCCATGCCTCCCCGCCTCATGAGGTGGACGACCCTGAGGTGTCGTCACGAAGGATTTCTCCTGATCCGCCAAGGCCGGAAGGTAGCCCTTCGGCCACCCGGAGTCCGGAGTATTCGGCTCCTAAGGGGAGCAACAGCGAGAGTCCGGAACTGTCCGGTGCGCGACCAGACTTACTGAGGAATCTTCTGGAGCACGCGGCTATCTCAGAAGCGCATTGTACGTTAATGGGTACAGTAGTTGAGAAGATTTCATCCGCCGAAAGTGGGTTGCATGAAGCCTTTATGAGCCTACTGAGAGGCTTTGAGGTACGCAAAGCAATATGTATGTTTTTGACGGTACCGCACACGCTAGGTGTGCCCTGTATAGATAGTAGCCCCCGAGACATTAGTTGCTGTCGAAAAAGGCAGCAAACAGAGGATCATAGTCCCCGGTAATAATCATGCCTCTTTCATGTGCAGGTGGCTGAGGGTCCGGTGGCTAGCCGGACTGGTGAGTTTGCCAAACTGAAGCGGCAACTTGATGCGGCGGATGCTGACATCGTGCTTGTAAACAGGCGGATTGACGAGGCACAGGCTATGTATTCTCCGATGGTCAACATATATTGAGAGGGGCGTGATGCTAGTATCTAGAATATGTTGTGACTGCAGATGGAGCTGCCGCCGTGGAGACACTTCGGGCGGAACTTGCCCAAGCCAAGGAGCAAGCCAGGAGGAGTGATGCGGCAGCCCTAAAGGCGGTCGAAGAATTAAGAGCCGAACAGGCTGCCCATTGCGAGAGCAAAGAGAAAATAGCCAAGATGGCTGTTGAGTTGAAAGAGGCCGCCGACCGTTATGAGCTTCTCGAAAGGGAAAGTCAAATGAAGACGGCGGACTTGGAGAAAGCCATGGTAGCAGCTAAGGAAACCCGCTCTAAAATCAGAGTGGCGAAGGAGGAGCTACGTCAAGCCGGAAATATCACGGCTGGGAAGCCCTTTTTGTTGCGGACAAAGTTCGGAGATCCTAAGTATGCCCTTCTGGTTCAATTATGGAGTTCTGCGGACGCGTACCTGGATTTGGCAGCGAGTGCTGCTGATGCGACCAAGTTTTTCGAACATCAAAAAGATCATGAAGTGGAGAAGTTGTTCTGGTCGCAGTTCCATGCTCCAGCGCGTCCGCTGCTGTTAAATGAGCAAATGGCCGAGTGGGCCGAGCTCCATAGCTTGTCCGGGCTTGCCATGAGGTCTGTCGTGGATCGTCTCTGGCCGGAAGGACCAAGGCCAAATAGTTACTTTCGTCTTGTGCAACGATTCCTTGGTGTTGTGCCGCATATCGATGCTGTAAAGAGGTCGGCGTGCATAGAGGGTGCGCGGATGGCTCTTGCCCGTGTCAAGACATACTAGGCGGAGATGGAGGCCACCACGATTGCAACCCAGAATCCGGCCGTAGGCCAGGTTTCGGCCGAGCACTATTTTGAAGAAGTCCTTGAAGGTGCTCGTTTAATAGAGGCTCAGTGCTTGAAGAGTATCATGTTCGAGTGACATGTATCTCGATTGTAATAACAATGCTATTTGAATTATAAAGGCTGTTTTTATACTTTTGCCTGAAAGTATTATGATGCCTCCTTTGCGGCCGTTTATGTATATATGTATATAACCTAAAAGTTTGCAGTCGTCGGCTTCAGCCCCCACGCATATAATGCGGGGGTGTTCGCAAAAGCGCGTGTTCACACTTGATCCAACGTCTTGGTCCATGAAGGAGGTGGTAGCGTGGCGAACGAGGCAATCAGACTATATTGCTTTAACACTTTCACTTTAAATAGGAGTTTGACAGTGGGGCTACTATATAGCCCCTGGTACTTCCGCGCTCATCCGAGTACGGGGCGCGTACGTACATGACCAGGAAAACCGGTCCTTCGTTAATGCGGAGGAATGCCGAAGATTCCGCTAGGACATCGAGTGGTTGACCAGTCTCGCGCTTTATCATGATAGTCAGTTTTCGGCATTCTCTACTAAGGTGCTCATCCGGATGAACCAGGGCACAATCGCAGTAGTTCTCCCGGTGCCACCTTAGCCGATAGAGCGGAACGTAAGGTAGCAAAACGCGGGAGCCGGGCAAACCCAACATTTGACCAAAGACATGATTCGGAGCTGATGCATATAAGGCCAAACTCGCGACGTCGAACACTCCCTAAGGTATTCGGTCTTTACAACATATACCGGGCTGATTAACGCCCTTGATAATGAACCCCGAGTGTCCAGGTACGTGCATTACTCTGACGTGGTGAAATGCCAATAACGTCAGCATCCCTCTCGGTTACACTGAGTATCCGGAGGATGTGAAGCAACAAGAGACAGTAAAAAAGGTTTACACAGGGTCTTAATCTAAAAAGAAACCTTTGAGCGGGGCCCTGCTGCACGTCTGTGCATGTGTCTCCATTGTGCCGTATCCTGGAAAGGTGTAGCATGATTATCATCTGTAAAACAGAAGAACTTAGGTGAAAGTTGTCGTGCGAAAAATTGGTTATTCTCCATAAACCATTAAAATTCAAGATAAGTAAGGTCGAGCCGAACGGTAGTCCTTTTTACATGCGGGAAGCCCCTGGTACCGCCTATGGGGGTATATCCATCATACCAATCTTAGGTTTATCTAAGCTGTTACAGCTAGTGGTGCGCCGAACTCGTCTAGCCGTGCACGTGGTCTTGATGACCGATCATTTATTCTGGCTGGAGAGGCCGTTTAGTGTTCGGCTGCTAGAGCCCCCACACGTTCTTCCGCGCGTAAGGAACGCTCAACATTTCTGCTAACTGTGATGATGCCATGTGGACCGGGCATCTTAAGCTTAAGAGAAGCATAATGCGGTACTGCATTAAAACGAGCGAAAGCTGTTCTTCTGAGTAGTGCTTGATAGCCGCTTCGGAATGGAGCGATGTCAAAGGTTAACTTTTCACTTCGGACGTTGTCGGGAGAACCGAATACAACCTCTAGTACTAGAGAGCCCGTTTAAAGGTAGTATTGCTTTGGCTGATTCTTGTCGGGTCTATCCCCATTTTGCGGACTGTGTCCTGATATATCAGATTAAGACTACTGCCGCCGTCCATGAGGACTTGGGTGAGGTGGTATCCGTTGATAATTGGGTCTAGCACCAAGGCAGCCAATCCTCCGTGTCGGATACCTGTCAGGTGATACCTGCGATCAAAAGTGATCGGGCAGGCCGACCAAGGGTTGAACTTAGGGGTGACGGGCTCTACGGCGTATATGTCTCGGAGTGCATGTTTGCTCCTTCTTTTTGTTACATGAATCATGTTCACTGTTTTGACCTCTGGTGGGAATTTTTTCTGTCCCCCAGTGTTTTGCTGGTGAGGCTCATCCTCGTCTTCACTTGGTGTATCCCTCCCCTTGTGTTCGGCGTTTAGCTTGCCGGCCTACTTGAAGACCCAGCATTCTCTGTGGGTGTGATTTGCAGGTTTATCAGAGGTGCCATGAATCTGACATAATTTGTCTAGAATCTTGTTTAGGCTAGACGGTCCATCTCTGTTGCCTTTGAAAGGCTTTTTCCGCTAACCGGGTCGAGAGCCCCTAAATCCGGCGTTTACCGCCGTGTTATCTGGGCTGTCTTCGTTATTTTGACGCTTGCTTTTACTGTGTCGTGGTTTTCCATTGCTATCCCTGACTTCAGATGTGCCTGGGTCGCTGGTGCTACTACGGGCCAGCCAGCTATCTTCGCCCGCGCAAAAGCGGGTAATGAGGCTTGTTAGGGCTGCCATTGTCCTTGGTTTTTCTTGGCCGAGTTGTCTGGCGAGCCATTCGTCTCGGACGCTGTGTTTGAAAGCTGCTAAGGCTTCGGCGTCTGGGCAATCGACGATTTGATTCTTCTTAGTAAGAAATATGTTCCAAAGCTTTCGGGCTGACTCTCCGGGCTATTGAATTATATGACTTAAATCGTCTGCGTTCGGAGGTCGGACATAGGTCCCTTGAAAGTTAGCCCTAAAAGCATCCTCAAGCTCCTCCCAACTTCCAATTGAATTTTCGGGGAGGCTCTTCAGCCAGTGCTGAGCTGGTCTTTTCAACTTGAGGGGCAAGTATTTGATGGCGTGGAGATCGTCTCCGCGAACCATATGGATCTGGAGGATGAAGTCCTCAATCCAGACCCTAGGGTCTGTTGTTCCGTCGTACGCCTCTATGTTCACGGGTTTGAATACCTCTAGAAATTCATGATCCAGTACCTCATTGGTGAAGCATAGGGGGTGTGCGGCACCCCTGTATTTGGATGAATCGTGGCGTTCGGACGGTTGTAGTGTTCGATTTTGATTCTGCGCTGGAGCGCGCTTCCTAGATCCGTAGATGGATCTGGTCATGCCGGGTTTTTGATGTAAGTCCTCACGTGAATCATGTGTTGACTTATGTGCGGCCTCGTTAGCCGCCCTATCGCGGCCACGAGGTGGTCGATCCGACCGGTCGGCCGTTTTATTTTTCGGCTGTGTAGGCTCTAAGGCCTCGTCATCGAATTCAGGCAGCAGCTTGCGCTTTGGGTAACTCTTTGTGTGGCTACTGCCACCGTACTTTTCAGCAGTGTCCAGCACCTTGTCCATCTACTGATGAGTGTGTTTTGCGCGGCCTTAAGCCTTTGTTTCTGCTTCTTAAGACTCCTCGCGGTGGCAATAAGCCTTCTGTGGAGGTTCACTTGTTCCAAGTTCCTTTCCGGGATGATGTGTATATCATCATCCAGACTATTCTCCTCTCCGGAGACAGGTTGATGATTTCTACCCTCCGCGTCGCCGTGATCGGACAGTGGCTCCATACTATGTTCGTCGTCCGCTGGCTCATCCTGCTCTGTTGCTTTGGAGTCGACCGGGGTCTCATTCTTTCTTGCGTTGTAATCGCTGTTTTTGCCAAGGCGGGATTTGGAGCAGCGTCTGCGTCGTCGCTTTGGTTGCTTCTCGAGGGGGTTATCCTTCGCTGCATCCTCCCGTTCCTCATCATTGTCTTCTTTGGGTGTATCCACCATGTATATATCATGTGATGAAGTGGCTGTCCAGCACCCTGTGGGCGATGGTTCCTGTTCGTCTCCTGCATCGTCGTCCATACCGTCGATGTCTTCGGAGCCTAAATCGAGCATGTCGGTTAAATTGTCGATAGTGGCTACTAAGTGGGTGGTGGGTGGGGAACGAATTTATTCATCGTCCGCATCCCATTCTAGCCGGACATAGTTCGGCCAAGGGTCTCCTGACAGGGAGAGAGACCTCGACGAGTTTAACATGTCGCCAAAGGGCGAGTGCTGAAAGATATCCGCGGAGGTAAACTCCATGATCGGTGCCCAATCGGATTCGATAGGCACGGACGTAGGCGGCTCGGAGCCCGTGGCCGGGGACGAATCCAACGGTTCGGCAACACGGGTCTCGTAGGAGGTGAAGTCAGTATTCGGCCCTATCGCCATTGAGTGTGCGGCTTCCGAGGCGGGGTCCATCCACCCGTCCTCGGATGACGCAATCTGCTCCGGTTTGAGGGCCGGAGAAGTCACAGGTGTGATCTCCCGAGCACTGTCCGACGGCAGAGCTAAATCGTGCTCGTCGTGACTGTGCGGCGCACCTGACATGGGCTCGAATCCATCAAAGATCAAGTCTCCACGGATGTCGACAATATAGTTCAAGTTTCCAAACCTGACCTGATGGCCAGGGGCGTAGCTCTCGATCTGCTCCAGATGGCCAAGCGAGTTGGCCCGCAGTACGAAGCCGCCGAATACGAAGATCTGTCCGGGAGGAAAACCTCACCCTGGATCGCATCGTTGCCGATGATCGAAGGAGCCATCAAGCCTTACGATGACGGCACAGTGGAACTCTCAATGAAAGCACCAATGTCGATGTAAAAACCGGCGGATCTCGGGTAGGGGGTCCCGAACTGTGCGTCTAAGGCGGATGGTAACAGGAGGCGGGGGACACGATGTTTTACCCAGGTTCGGGCCCTCTCGATGGAGGTAATACCCTACTTCCTGCTTGATTGATCTTGATGATATGAGTATTACAAGAGTTGATCTACCACGAGATCGTAGAGGCTAAACCCTAGAAGCTAGCCTATGGTATGATTGTTCTCGTCCTACGGACTAAGCCCTCCGGTTTATATAGACACCGGAGGGGGCTAGGGTTACACAGAGTCGGTTACAAGGGAGGAGATCTACATATCCGTATTGCCAAGCTTGCCTTCCACGCCAAGGAGAGTCCCATCCAGACACGGGACGAAGTCTTCAATCTTGTATCTTCATAGTCCAACAGTCCGGCTAAAGGATATAGTCCGACTGTCCGAGGACCCCCTAATCCAGGACTCCCTCAGCGTGCTCATCGGGAGGAGAGCCCTTTGACCTCTACCAGCCGCGCACCTCGCTCCCAATGTCTCCATTAATGGCACCCGAGCCCCTGTTCTATAGTGTGGCTATATGTCTCACTGGACTGAGATTTAAGAGAAAAAAAATGAAAATCTGAAAAGAAAGTTTTGCATGGATCTTGATGTAAGATCCAACGGACCTATATAGCATCGACTGCGACTTATAGCAAGCATGATGAAGATAAGGACGATGACAGTGGATAATAATTGTCTTACATATGTGGGAACATAATAAAAAAATGCCACATGCGGCAACGCCCGAAATACACAAGGGCAAAAGAAGAAGAAAGACAACGATCTGGCTCACTGATCTCTACTTTCTTGATGCGTTGCTGCGGGCCACGGGAACTAGTCTACGCGGCGAGCGGAGATGAGCTCTTTCTTGTCCTGAAGATGCTGCTTGAGAGCATCCACGGATTCCTCCACCAGCCTTCTGTGCTCGATGCGCAACATGGCATTCTCGTCCATAAGTTTCTCAATGATGACGCCAGTCCTCTACAACAAGGCAGTGGTCTCCTCCTGCTGCTTCGCACTTCCGACGAACTTCGCCCTCAGCAGGTCGCGCTCGGCCAGGAGCTTTGCATTGCTCTCATTTAGTTAGCGGATGACGCCGGTAGCCTGTTCAAAAGAGGCTTTCATGTCGTCCTGCAACCTCGCCCAGCCGGAGATCTGATCCATCTGGCTATGGACGATTGCATGCATGCGCGTGTAAGAGTCCTCGCCTGCCCGCGAGATATTTTCCCAGGCCACCGCGACGCGGGAGGACATCTCTGCTGCATTCACGGCGTGGCGAGACATCTCTTCTACTTCCGCGGCGCGGCTGGACCAGTTTGCTGCATCGACGGCGTGGCGGGACTTCCGTGCTGCTTCGGTGGCGTGGCGGTACCTCTGTGCTGCTACGGCCGCGGCGGGACATGCCGGCTGCGTTCGCAGTGAGGCGGGACATCTCTCGTGCTTCCTCTTCCATGCTCGCATCTCCCTGGTGGCAATCTCTCGACCCAGAACTCACGCTGGCCATGGCAGACGCAAGGGAACGATGATGGATGACTTGTTTGTTTTTGTGGATGAGGAGTTGAGGAGGAATGTGCAGTCATCTTGGAGTAGTAGTATTTATAACCGAGTACCAATATGCTCCTAAGTGGGAAACCGTTTAGGTTTTGATCGGTGTGAACAGGTTTGCAATTTGGAATGTGACCGGACGCATGCTCAAAATTTATTGACGGTTATAAGTGCGACACTATTCCTGGAAGGCGTAACGTGGGCACATACGCCTTCTCAGCCGTGTACGTGGCATTTGCACCATACGGTGCACCGCAATAGGCAATGTCAGCACATGTCTTGTTCCAACAACCGTGCGCGCTCGTTATTACCATCGCGCACGCTTCTTTTAATTAGAATATGTGTGCCCGTCTAGCGCATGATCTATCTAACTGTTTCAGTTTGTTGTGGCTAATCGCAAACAGTTCATCCGTGTGAATTGTATGCCATCAATCGCATACACTTTGATCTGGCTGACCCGTTTCTGTTTTGTTGCCTAATCGCAAACAGTTAATCCTTCTGAAGCGTATGCCCTCAATCGCACACACCTTTATCTAGCTGCCCATTTCTATTGTTTCTCCTCATGACAAACAGTTCATCCGATTGAACCGTATGCTGTATATCGCACACGCCTTCATCTGGCTGCCCATTTCTTTTGTTCCGCCTCATCGCAAATAGTTCATTGAACTGAACCGTATGCCATGCATCGCATACGCAAGTAAAATCTGAACTGTGTTTGATGGCTCTGCCATCGCAAACGTTTTGCACCTTTATTGACGGTTCTTTTACACCACCGTTTGCGATTATTAGATTGCACACAGTTTCGTCGAAGGGTCTCTGATCGTGGTGCCGCGTTAGCAGCATCCTGCAGTAGTGGGTAGAAGGGGGATGTTGCGTGTCTGGGCTGCGGGACCGATATCGGATGAGGAGAGAGTTTTCGCGTGCGTCGAAATTTTGGGATAACAAGGCGCCACGTGGGTTGAAGAGGTGGGAGTTTCGCAGCGGAAGAGACACAAGATACTCTAGCTTGAAAATTTCGGGATAACAAGGCGCAGATTCCATGTTCGGTCGAACAAACTTAACGTGTAAAAAAATACAATTCATACAAGACACAAGGGAGTCATGTCCCCTTTTACTATATTGCTATAAATGCCATGGAAAAACTACAAGAAAAATTAAAAAACAATCGGCAGAACAAGATTAGCCTGTATAGTACCAAATCAATTCGCACATCCCTCAACAACAACAAAAAACAAATCAATTCCCACCGCAAGAAAGAGTCATGTCCCTTTTTATATCTTTCCCTAATAATAAAGCACACATTGACTACTTTTTCACAGGATTAAATGAAAATGATGAGCTAAAATAGGTCATGACAAATATTGTTAGGGTACGTCCAAATTTCAAATAATTGGATTAAAAAATGTTGCATGATGGCACAAGGAGCAGGTTATATTTATTTTTTTCGCCCGGTGCAACTCACGGGCATTTGTACTAGTGATTACAAATGTCAGGATCTCGAATTTCAATTTTTTAATCCACGTTATGTTAAATTCAGATATATCATTAGGTGTTCTTGCGGTTTATAATGGATGTAGTCCTACATTTTGTTCTTCCATCTTATATGAACATTTTACTCCACCATATGAATATATATATTGTCATCTACCATATGGACTAAATTTGATTTTCCCTATTTGAATACGATTGTTGTCAAATTATACCATCATTTAAATATTATCTTGATAACAGAAAACATGCCTATAGTAGTAGTCATATTTAAATATGAACTACATGTACCATACGATCTCCAATTCAAATATTTGTATCTATTTTATGTTGAATTCAAATCACAGTACATTGGTCTAGGTAGCGAGATGTTCGGGATAATCTAAACCCTGTTTTCATATGTATAATGTGTTTAACACATATGTCAATGCACCCCCCCCCCCCCCCCGCCCACACACACAACATTTAGATGTTAGATTTGAAAGGCACACATTATCTCAAATTTGAATAGTTATGTCCATGCGCGGATGCAATGTGGTCAGATGATGCCTGCCATCGGTATCGCAAATCTAAATCGATTTGGCTTTGTTCGATGTGAATATAGTATATAGCACGTTTGATTCAAAACCACACCAGGCATATCTGCATTATATTCATGCATGCATGAGTTACAAACATCATGAGCTATTATTCAAATATTTGAATCCACTTTTATATTGATTATCGTCTCTATGATTCTTTTACACGCACACACACACTCCTCCTCCCTTCGTGGATACCAATAACTTTCCTATCATGCATGCATATATGCCCACACACTCCCCACTACTTTGCTTCCTCTACATCGCGCACACACGTTCTTGTTCTTTAGGTCGGTCTCCCATTATCTCCCTACATCTCCATCTTTCCAACACATACCTATCGATATACCCCTATAGCTAGGTAAGCCTGCCTACGACACACATAGTCCCTCCCCTCCTCTCACCATCCATGCCTCCCGCCCTATCTCTGAGGTACGCGGGCATTGTCGCCCCCTCTGTTTTTATCCATCTTGTACTCGTACAGTGTCACAACCTAGATGCACCCCCCAATACACACACACCTCTCCCTAGTTTCCTTCGTCACTCTGGGTGTTCTTTATCTCTGACACACGCATGCATGTGCGCCAATCGATTTCCTTCTATGTGCTCCAGGTCTCTCGCTATTTCCCCACACAAAATGTTCGATCTATATCTGTAGTTAACTCTCCCCCTTTCTACCCACATACACATCGACCAAACCACAACCTCTCTACATAGGACCGCCTACCACACACACATTAGTTGCCCCTCCCCGTATCATCATCCATGCCTTTCGCTTTGTCTATCGACGAGATAAGCGCACCCACACACGTTGTCATCCCCTCTCTTTAATTATCGATCTTGCACTTGTACTCCTTCCTTGTCTTCACCTAGTTGGCCTCTCGCATCATCTTCCAACATGCACCCCCTCTTTCCTAGCGCGTGTACGCTCGCAAAGTTCTTCCCTCTATCCGTGTGTGTCTTTATGTTTTATAAACGATCCCTCCCCCTCTCTTCTCGTATACCGCCCCCCACATACATATAGTATGTATTTAGGCCTCACATTGACAAAAACATATCTATAGAGGCATGTCGGACACACCATCTCCCTTTCTATCTCTAACACACCCACGTGTCGTATGTGATCGAATCTTGCGGCCGGATAGAGCAATGGAATCACCGAGTCATATGAAAAGTGGGCTAGGTGGACCATGGAGGACATGTATGAAGAGAAGACGTGCACGCACGCATGCACTGCCTCCCTCACGCACACACGCGGGTACACAGTGGAGCACATTTCTCTAAGGAGAGTTAGCCCTCGTGATAATTTGATGCATGTTGAAAGACTTGTTAGATGACGTGGCACTAGTACTTTGAACATGGTTAATAGTATAGACAACAACCGGCTATATGGAGTTGCCATGTCATATATAGTCAACCTAATAGCCAACTGTATAGTATAGCTACTAGTTGCTAAGCAGTACTACTTCATTAGTGCATGGCCCATTGTATACTGTCACAACGTGTATAGTCTAGCTAGTTGCTGGAGCCGGCTGTTAATCTATAGCCCGCTTCACTTCTCTCTCCTCTTCCCTCTCATCCAACTCAACACAAATATTATAGCCTGCTGACTATAACTTATTATACTTGCTCCTCCAATACGTGCAAAGCAAGTAGGAACAAAATACTAGGAAGTTTTTGTTTCAGGAGATGTCTCTCTTTTTTAGTCAATATATTTTTCAATAAACTGATGGGGGAGCTCAATGAAGCCACATGCCACATGTGGAGGTGTTGTTTGACAGCTTCTTGCGTGCTTTGATCACATTGACGTGCTGATGCTTCCAGAAGAACGTAGACACTGCTGGGTACACTGAGATTACTGTAGACGTGAATCCCAGCCATTCCGAGGCACTTAGACGGTTGGATCAACATGAATGAACGGCTAATCTCGCGTCACACATGAAATTGAGAATTTCTAAACTGATTATAGAAATAGCCAGCATCGGGCTACTCAATTTTTGCTCCGAGAGGTTGCGGGTATCTGGCTCCGCCACGACCGCCTTTGAGACCATGGGCCCATGTATGCGTCCGAGAAACATATGTAATGAGGATTTCTAGCGATCGATCTCGTTAAGGAGGAAAACCATGTGTTACCCTTTACAAATTAAGTTAGGCAGTAAACTTACAGCCCGTCGCGTTGGCATCACCCCAACACACGGTCGGTGCGGCCCGCCGCTCACCGAAGGGACGCGCATCGGCTTGGTGCGTCACTGATACATGTGACCGCATGTAAGCAGTAGCACCAACACACGGTCGGCCCGCTACTTAGTATGAATAGACGGTAGGTCCGGCCCGCTGCTCACCGAAGCGACACGCATCGACTTGGTACATCACTTTATGTTTGACCGCATATGAGCAGTAGCAAACCGACAGGCCAAGCTCCCCCGCCTACCGCGCGCCTAAAGCCAGCCTTTTATTGTAGATCCCTTTAAAAATGAAGATTGCACATAGGAGCAGACCATGGCAGTTGCGAATGCTCGAGTGGCAGTTTCATGGGTAGGGGAGGGGCGTGGTGTGGCAGTTTTGTAATATGCCACATCACTTGTTTTTCTACTGCTGTGTACATGCTGTAACTAGCAACGTCGGATACATATCTTACAGTTATTGGGGTGTTTGCCAGGAATAGCCTCGTGGTGAGCTATTGACTAGTATTTTTTCACACACATTACATCGACACATACCATCTCTCTCCCTCTTTCACATGCACACACCTAGTCTCTTGGGACTTCTCGCATGCACCATCTCTATTTATCTAGGTCGATGCCACCCACATACACTGCGCTTAGTACGTTGTACACAAAGAGAAGAGGTGCACACACGCACTCGTCCTCTCTCACACACACGCATCTATAGCTACAAATTGTAGTGTTCTCAACCATCTGATTGGCTCTATCATAGGTTCACGTTGCTCCTTGGCCTTGAGATTGAGAAGTTTAAAACACGGAGGCTCAGCTAGAGGCACGATGTTTTGGTTAATGTTCGGGCCGCACACGACACCAATGCGACACGAGCTTGGTCTGCCTGGTACACAGTCGGGACTAGTAGTACTTCTTTGATGCGTCGCGTCAACTCCCAGAAGTATGCAACACTTCCTCAACAAACAAGCATATAAGCAGCTTATACTCCTTACCCAAAGCATCTTTATATCCAACAGACACCAAATATCCCTTCAACTATTGGAAATTACTTTAACTGCTGATCAAATGTCGAAGTAATTGCTGCATCGCCACCAAAATCCACCATTTCTTAAGAGAAAGTAGAACGAGCTAACCCCTATATTAGCATATTACTAAGATAAATAGAAGGCACTGTAGAATCATTTAGGAGGTGAGCTTGTCAATCTGAATGTGGACGGACACCTTCCTCGACAACCCAGCCCCGGCCAGCAGCTTGCACTACAAAAAAGACACATCCGTGACATTTTGGGCTGAACGATTTTTTTTGTCATGCTTATGACACTTCTATGATGATAATTGTGACGTATAATCATAGATGTGGTGGGCTCCTACTTCTAAGACAAAAAAACCATGACAGAAAATGGGATTTTCGTCCTAGGCATACTGGGGACGCAACTGCATGAAATTCTTTGGGCCGTCCATGACGGAAAAAATCTTGGTAGAAGCGAGGGCGAGGAAAATATTGGGGAGTTCCCGGTGATGGTGGATGGTCGGGGCCGAGCGGTGCATGAAGGTTTGCGCATTTCTCTCATACACGTACGCGCATGTGTGCGAGGCATTGGGTGATAACCTACAAGTATAGGGGATCGCAACAATTTTTGAGGGTAGAGTATTCAACCCAAATTTAATGATTCGACACAAGGGGAGCCAAAGAATATTTGCAAGTATTAGCAGCTGAGTTATCAATTCAACCACACCTGGAGATTAATTATCTGCCGCAAAGTGATTAGTAGCAAAGTAATATGATGGTTTTGATAGTAGTAGCAATAGTAAGAGTAATGGTAACAATGATAACAATGATTTTGTAGCAAGTATAACGGTAACAATAAAAGTACAAGAACAATATAAGAGAAATTCATTGGCATTGGATCGGTGGATCCGTTGGATGATATTCATCATATAACAGTCATAACCTAGAGCGATACAAAACTAGCTCCAGTTGATAAATATAATGTAGGCATGTATTCCGTAAATAGTAATATGTGCTTATGGAAAGGACTTGCATGACATCTTTTGTCCCACCCTCCCGTGGCAGCGGGGTCCATATGGAAACTAAGGGATATTAAGGCCTCCTTTTAATAGATAACCAGAATAAAGCATTAACACATGCTGAGTACATGAATTCCTCAAACTACGGTCATCACCGAAAAGTATCCCGAATACTGTCTCTTCGGGGTTTACGGATCATAACACATAATAGGTGAATATAACTTGCAAGATTGGATCTAGAACATAGATATAATGGTGATAACATAAATGGTTGAGATCAGAAATCATGGCACCTGGGCCCAAAGTGACAAGCATTAAGCATGGCAAAGTCATATCAACATCAATCTCAGAACATTGTGGATACTAGGGATCAAGCCCTAACAAAACTAACTCGATCACATGATGAATCTCATCCAACTCCTCACTGACCAGCGAGCCTACGAAGGATTTACTCACTCTCGGTGGGGAACATCATGGAATTGTCGATGAAGGAGGGTTTGTGATTATGAAGATCGAAGATCCCCCTCTCAGCCCAAAACGGACTCTAGATCTGGAAAATAGGTGGCGGCGTCTCTGTATCGCGAAACGTGATAATTCTTCCTCCGTGATTTTTTTCTTCTGGAAAATAGGTATTTCTGGAGTTGGTCTCAGGGTGTGCGGGGCCACCAGGTGGGCACAACCCACCTAGGCGCGCCTGAGGGGGGGCTGGTGGGTTGTGCTCACCCAGGGCTCCCCTTTGGTGGTTCTTGGCTCCAGTATTTTTCTTTTATTGTATATAAATTCTGCGAAAAGTTTTGTTCCAATCCGGGAACTTTTATTTCTACATAAAAACAACACCATGGTAGTTCTGCTGAAAACAACGTCAGTTCGGGTTAGTTTCATTCAAATCGTGCAAATTAGAGTCCAAAATAAGAGGAAAAGTGTTAGAAAAGTAGATACGACGGAGACGTATCAACTCCCCCAAGCTTAAACCTTTGCTTGTCCTCAAGCAATTCAATTGATAAACTGAAAGTGAAAAAGAAAAACTTTTACGAACTCTTTTGCTCTTGTTTACATAAATAAGCTTAAGTAGCACCCAGGTTTTCAGCAAAGATTATAACTAACCATGTCAATAATAACTCTTGAAAATTATATTAACTCATATCAATGACATAATCAACTAGCGAGCAATAATAAAATATCTCAAATGACAACAACTTGTCAAAACAAGCATCATATAATATGACAACAGTGGTATCTCGCCAGCCCTTTCTGAGACCGCAAAACGTAAATGCATAGCACCTCCAAAGTTCAAGCAACGACTAAACATTGTAATTAATGGTAGAAAAGATCCAGTCATTATGCATCCAACATTAAGTATACACAATGCACGAGGATGACAATAGTGCTCTCAGAATCTGGCGCTTATTTGAGAAGGTGATGACTGAACATAAAATTAAATAGATAGTCCCTTCACAGAGGGAAGCAGGGATTTGCAGCGGTGCCAGAGCTCAGTTTTTAAAACAGAGGTAAATGAAATTTTGAGAAATGCACCCTTCCTGTTTACTTCGCGACCATCAATTATCGATATCTTCCATGCTAAACACATTAGTGGCGGTTCCCAAGCGATAAAAGTAAAGGTTTACTCCCCCTCCACAACCAATCACACTCCACGACTAGCCGAATCCTTGGGTACCGTCCATACCAACATCAATCCTGGGGGAGTTTTGTTTAGTTATTTGCAATTTCATTTAGGGACTGGGAATCCCTATTACCGCCCCTCTCATGCAAGGACGAGTGAATAAACACTCATCATGAGAATAACGCGCTTAGCATAGAAGATACTGACTACCTCCTGTCACTCTATGAACAATCCCGGCACACAAAAATGGATATTTATTTGAAGTTTTTAGAGGTGGCACATGCAAATTTACTTAGAGCGGCAGGGTAATAACACGTATAGGTAGATATGGTGGACTCATCTGGTTTAACTTGGGTTTTAGGATTTTGATGCACAAGGAGTAATTCCGCTTAGTATAGGTGAAGGCTAGCAAATAGGTTGGGAAGCGGCCAGCTAGAGAGCGAAAATAGTCATGAACATGCATTATGCATAAGAACGTTGGATACTAGCATGAGTAGGATATGAACACCATGAACGTGTGCCAAGTCAAGCCACTTGAAACATTCAGAGGAGGATACCATATCATCATACTACATCACAAATCATTTTAACGCAGTGTTGTCATCCAAGATAAATCATTATCCATTCCTAGCTACATAAGAATGGCATGAGAAACTATAATCTCTAATTGTCATTGCAAACATGTTTGATCATAATATGCTAAATCATGGATACAGTTAAGCATATTTACAAAAACAGAACAAGTTGAGTTCATACCTATTTCTCTCTGCCACAACCAGTTCACCAAATATCATCATTATTGCATTTCACTTGCATGACCAAACGATTTGAAAGTAATAATGGTGCAAGAGTGCCGTGGACTAAGCTGGAGTCTGCAAGCATTTTATTCAAAAGGAGAAGATGAGGTAATTTGGCTCTTTGTTAGATTAACAATAATGCAAATGTGAGCCACTCAACATTTTCATCGTGGTCTTGTCCTTGTATGACTCAATAATCAAAAAAAGAAATTCAGAAAACACACTGAAATATTTTTGGAGTTTTAGTTTTTCCTGGAAGAAAGGAAAAGAAATAAAAACAAAAATGAGAAAAAAACTATTTACACGGGAAAGCTCCCAACAAGCAAGAAGAAGAATCGAGAAATTTTTTGGGTTTTCTTTTAATACTACAACTAAATAAATTGGAAAGAAAACCCGAAAATAAGCAGGAAATATCTTTGGATTTTCTCAAAGTTTTTCAAACACACAAGAAGAAAGCGAGAAAATAAATCCAGCAAGGATAATACAATGAAAAAGTATGGACACTGACAACTGGAATGAAATGTGTGCACATGAATGTAATGTCGGTGGAAATACGTACTCCCCCGAGGTTTGGCTTTTGTCCTAGCTTGGTAATCACCGTCGGTAGACTGCATAATAATTGGAGTGATAGCTCACAGAGGCTATGGTGCAGCCTCCTCAACCCGCCGAGCAGCCACAACCTCTACGTTGTGTGTGTGGGCCTCGCTCTCAAGAACATAATACCTTCCCTTTCTGTGATAATCAAAGAGAGCAGGGAGCAGTCAAAAATGTGTGCACCAAAGGAACTTATGGCGCTTCATGGCCTCAAAGTCTAAGTACTGAGTGGGTAGGATAGGGTCATTAGGCCAAGGTGATACACCCAGCTCCCTTGCTAGACCTGAGGCATAAATCCCGCCATAAAAATCTCTACTACCAGCATTGTGTTGCAGTCTGCGTGCAACAATCGCTCCAAGGTTATCACATTTATTACCGGTGAGAGCTGTGTGTAAAAGGCTCAAGTCAGGATCACAAAGTGTGCTGCAATCCTGCTTGCCTACGAAGCATTTGCCATTAAAGAGTGCAAAGTATTGAATCGATGGGAAATGAATGCTCTTTATTCTACCTTGTGTCACTCCTCTAGTTTCACCATAGCAAAGGCTATTCAAGAATGCCTCATACCTTGGAGGTTCGTCCAGCGAACCCCAGAATGGAATTTTGCAGTAGTTAGCAAATCTCTCTAAAGGTATGGTAAATGGATTGTCATATAGTTTAAACGACACTCTAGACTCACGAGGATGAAATTTAAATTCTTTAGTAAATGATTCTGTGAGGCTGAGATGTTGGTTGCATTTATCTTCCATGTAGGGACCAAGCTCGGCGTTGTGAACATATTGCTCAAATTCTTCTTTAATACCTGCCCTCACCATAAAATTGTTGCATGGCCATAGGCAGGATTTGGTAGCTGCTTCCCATATCGAACTGGCGCTGGGTTCAACATAAGACCGACACACCGAGCCACTACTAGATGATGCCTCGAAAGACCTCCTCCTCGAAGAACTCCTAAAGAAACTCGTCTTATTCCTATGAATAAAATTCTGAAATTTTTAGTCCACAAATTTTTTATCAACAAAACTTCACAAGATTGATAGCAACTACTCATAAGCATGCATAGAGGCTATATTGAGCATTCAAACTACTTAGAAATCCAAGAATTCAACATGCAAACTCATCTACAGCAGAAACAAGAGTAGCTAGTTATTCAAAATATAATCCACTAAAGAAAAAACTAACTGGACCAATGGAGGAGTCACATACCAAGTAGCAATCCCCCAAAATAGTTTGGAAATGGAGCTTCAAGCAAAGAGATCGAAATTTGCGGGTTTGAGAGAAAGAACACGACAGAGAGAGGAATGGTAAAAAAATTCTGGAGGTAGGTGATGACATGGGAAAAGGAGATAAGTGAGGGGGCCCACGTGGGGACCGCAACCAACCAGGGCACGCCTGGGGCTGCTGGCGCGCGCAGGTGGGTTGTGCCCACCTAGTGCACCCCCTCTGATGTTATTTTCAGGACATTCCGAGAACTTCTATTTTTGGGTCATTTATTATTGCACGAAAAATCCAGAAAATAGGATAAACATGGCATTTTATTTTATTTAACTAAGAAAAACAGAAAATAAAAGGTAAGGACAGAAGGTAGTGCCTACTAAATTCATCAACTTCATACCTCTAAAAAATGATCCATTAATAAGGTTGATCAAGTCTTATTAACAACCACCTTCGATTAGCATGAAACCAAAGAACTTTCGTAAACCATTAAGTTACCTCAATGGGGATATGCATGTCCCCCATAATAAGTATATCATATTTCTTTTTGGCAGTAGGTAGAGGTACTTGAAAACTTCCAATAGTGAGTATCGAAGATTTTTCACTAACATTTATACCATTCGCTTGGAATTGTTTCTTTGGAAAGTGCACCGTATGCTCATTACGATTGATATGAAAATTGACCATGCTTTTATTGCAATCAATAATATCCCTTGTAGTATTCAAAAAGGGTCTACCAAGGATAATCAACATGTTGTCATCCTCGGGCATCTCAAGTATAAAAAAGTCAGTTAAGATGGTAACATTTGCAACAACAACGGGCACATCCTCACAAATACCGATAGGTATAGCGGTTGATTTATCATCCATTTGCAAAGATATTTCAGTAGGTGTGAGTTTATTCAAGTCAAGTCTTTTGTATGAAAAGAAATGCATAACACTGAGACCAGCTCCTAAATCACACAAAGTGGTTTTCACATAATTTATTTTGATGGAGCATGGTATAGTTGGTATTCCCGGATAGACAAGTTTTTTAGGTACTCCGTCCTTAAAAGAATAATTAGCAAGCATGGTGGAGATTTCAATTTCAGGTATTTTTCTCTTATTAGTGATGATGTCTTTCATATATTTTGCATAAGGGGCCATCTTTAAAATATCAGTCAAGCAAGTACGCAAAAAGGCTGGCCTAATCATTTCGGCAAAGCATTCAAATTCTTCATCATCTTTCTTCTTAGTTGATTTGGGTGGAAAGGGAATGAGTTTTTGAACCCATGGTTCTCTTTCGCTTCCATGTTTCCTAGCCACAAAGTCTCTTTTATCATATCTTTTATTGTTAGGTTGTGGGTTATCAAGATCAATAGCTGGTTCTATTTCAACATCATTATCTGGGTGTTTATCTTTACTTGGTTGAGTGTCTTCAAGAACATCATCATTGTCTTTTTCATTATCACTAGCTAAATGTTCATTACCATATTGAGTTTCAACATCAGAAATAGAAACACCATTATTAGCTTCAGGAGGTTTTTCTATCTCAGGTTCACTAGGGCTAGGCAAAGTCCTATCATTTTTCTTCTTCTTTTTAGAAGGATTAGGTGCATCAGTGTTAATTCTTTGAGAGTCATGTTCAATTCTTTTTGGGTGTCCCTCAGGATAAAGTGGTTCCTGAGTCATTTTACGTCCTCTAGTCATTACCCTAACAACATGATCATTGATATTATTGTTCATTTCATCAAGCAAATTATTGTTCATTTCATCAAGAAATTCTCTTTGAGATTTAGCAACTTGTTCTAGTTGAGTTTGAACCATAGAAGCATGTTTCCCTACACCTCTAACAACATTTAAGATTCTAAATAACAAGTCACTCAAGTGAGCAATCATATCAGAATTATATTTCAATTGTTTCATAACATTTGCATTGAAGTGGTCTTGTTTTCTACTATAGTTATCAAACTCATAAAGGCATTGACTAGGATGCATATTATATGGGTTGTCATTATCATTAAATTTCAGTAAAGAATTTATCTCTACCACCATGGTTGGTGGTGTATCAAGCCCGTGTATTTCTTCAATTGGAGGTAAATTTTTGACATCCTCAGATTTAATACCTTTTTCCATCATAGATTTCTTTGCTTCTTGCATATCTTCAGGAACAGTCCAATCAACATATGTTTTCAATATGTTATTCAACAATTCTTCAGCTTGTTCAACAATTCATCCCCTGAAAACACAACCAACACAACTATCTAGGAAGTCCCTAGAAGCATCGGTTAGTCCATTATAGAAGATATCAAGTATTTCATTTTTCCTAAGAGGATGATTAGGCAAAGCATTCAACAATTGGAGAAGCCTCCCCCAAGCTTGTGGGGACTCTCTTCTTCAATTTAGACAAAGTTAAATATTTCTTATAAAGCAGCTTGTTTCTTATGACTAGGAAAATATTTTTCAGAGTAGTAAATCATATCCGGGGGACTACGCACACAACCAGGAGTAAGAGTATTATACCAAGTCTTAGCATCACCCTTTAATGAGAATGGAAATAACTTGAGAATATAATTGTACCGAATTTTCTCATCATGAGCAAATAGGGTGGCTATATCATTCAATTTAGTAAGATGTGCCACAACAGTTTCAGTTTCATAACCAAGGAAAGGATGGGATTCAACCAAAGTAATTAACTCTGGGTCGACAGAGAACTCATAATCCTTATCATCAACAAACATAGGTGAAGTAGCAAACTTAGGATCACATTTCATTCTAGCATTCAAAGATTTCTCTTTCAGTGCATAATAATTTCTTAAGATCATCTCTATCATTGCAAGCAAGAAAGTCTCTAGTTGTCTCCTTATCCATAACATAACCCTCAGGTATCTTAGGCAATTCATATCTAGGAGAGCTAGATCTAATAGGTGTTTCAAAATTTTCAGTTTCAAGCACTTCATCAGTTTCAATAATTTCATCAGTTTCGGCATTCTCAATATCTTTAACTCTAGCAAGTTGTTCATCAAGGAATTCGCCTAGTGGCACATTATCATTAACCAAGGTACTAGCATCATCATAAGAATTATCCATAGAAGTAGCATCATCAAGAACTTGCGACATATCAGAATTAATAGCATGTGGTGGTGTTGCAAGTTTACTCAAAATAGAAGGTGAATCAAGTGCAGAGTTAGATGGGAGTTCTTTACCTCCCCTCGCGTTAGAGGGAAATATTTTAGTCTTGGTATTCTTTAGATTCTTCATAGTGATAAATAGATAATAATCCCAAGTGAATCAACAAATATAGCTATGCACCCCAACAACGGCGCCAGAAAAAGGTCTTGGTAACCCACAAGTATAGGGGATCGCAGCAGTTTTCGAGGGTAGAGTATTCAACCCAAATTTATTGATTTGACACAAGGGGAGCCAAAGAATATTTGCAAGAATTAGCAGCTGAGTTGTCAATTCAACCACACTTGGAGATTAATTACCTGCGGCAAAGTGATTAGTAGAAAACTAATATGATGGTTTTGATACTAGTAGCAACTGTAAGAGTGACGGTAATAGTGATAGCAATGATTTTGTAGCAAGTATAACGGTAACAATAACAATAGTAACTTAGCAAGAACAATATAAGAGAAATTCGTATAAAAGGCATTGGATCGGTGGATTCATTGGATGGTATTCATCATATAACAGTCATAACCTAGGGCGATACAAAACTAGCTTCGGTACATAAATATAATGTAGGCATGTATTCCGTAAATTGTCATACGTGCTTATGGAAAGAACTTGCATGACATCTTTTGTCCTACTTCCCGTGGCAGCGGGTTCCATATGGAAACTAAGGGTTATTAAGGCCTCTAATAGAGAATCGAAACAAAGCATTAAGACATAGTGAATACATGAACTCCTCAAACTATGGTCATCACCGGAAACTATCCGAATACTGTCACTCCGGGGTTTATGGATCATAACAAGTAATAGGTGAATATAACTTGCAAGATCGGATCTAGAACATAGATATAATGGTGAAAACATAAACGGTTCAGATCTGAAATCATGGCACCCGGACCCAAAGTGACAATCATTAAGCATGACGAAATCATATCAACATCAATCTCAGAACATAGTGGACACCAGGGATCAAGCCCTAACAAAACTAACTCGATTACATAATGAATCTCATCCAACTCCTCACCGACCAGCGAGCCTATGAAGGAATTACTCACTCCTGGTGGGGAGCATCATGGAATTGGCGATGAGGGAGGGTTGGTGATGATGAAGATCGAAGATCCCCCTCTCAGCCCAAAACGGACTCCCGATCTGGCCTCCCGATGAAGGACAGGAGGTGGCGGTGGCTCCGTATCATGAAACAAGAAAATTCTTCCTCCGTGATTTGTTATGGAAAAATAGGTATTTATGGAGTTGGACTCAGGGTCTGCGGGGCTACCCACCTGGGCGCACCTGAGGGGGGGGCATGGTGGGTTGTGCTCACCCAGGGGCCCCCTCCGGTGTTTCTTGGCTCCATTATTTTTCTTTTATTGTATAAAAATTCTCCAGAAAGTTTCATTCCAATCTGAGAACTTTTATTTCTGCACAAAAACAACACCATGGTAGTTCTGCTGAAAACAGCGTCAGTCCGGGTTAGTTTCATTCAAATCATGCAAATTAGAGTACAAAACAAGAGGGAAAGCGTTAGGAAAAGTAGATACAATAGAGATGTATCATTGGGCTCTAACTGAACCTGGGCGAGGTATTCGCTTACTGAACCCGAGCGATTGCACTTGCTACGTTAATGAACCGAGCGATCAATCCCATGGCTGTTAACTGAACCTGAGCGATTCCTTCGCTACTGCTGCTAACTGAAGCCGATCAAACCTGCCTCTTGATGAGCAGTGACCATCATTGGTGTTGGATGAACATGACCCCGTGGTAGTAGAGGCCATTGCCGCTGGATGAACTGGACCACAACCGAGGAGGCCGCCACACCAGAGCCGATTGGGGGCGGATGAACAGGACCCCGTGGAGGCTCCATGAAGAGTAGCCCGTGGATGAACAGTAGCTGGTGGAGGCAGGAGGAAGGTCGTGGTGGATGAACAGTACTAGGTGGAGGCTGGAGGAAGTCGACGGTGGATGAACAGTAGACCGTGGAGGCTGGAGCGAGCCAGTAGAGGGTGGATGAACAGTAGCCCGTGGAGTCCCATTTTGCAGTACGACACACCCCCTCCCGACGAACAGGACCCCATTTCGATAGTAGGCGCTCCGACACAAGTTTGTTTCCTCCATTTTATGGTACGCCACACCCCTCCTGATCAACAGGATCCCGTTTTGATCGTAGGAGCTCGAACACAAGTCCGTTTCCTTGGTTTTGTGGTATGGCAGACCTTGTTTCGGCTGTTTCGTCCAAGCGGGTTGGTTCCCGATGAACATAATGTATTCCAACCCAGTCTGTCGGATTTCGGGTTCCGGCAAAACCCTTGAGGTTCGAACACTGGGGTGCGCGCGAAGATCTCTCTCTCCCTAGATCACTCTCGCAACAATCGCAAGGCCTAGCTCGACGAACCCAAAGAACGAGAGACACAAGAGTTCATACTGGTTCGGGCCACTGATGTGGTGTAATACCCTACTCCCGTGTGGTGTGGTGGATTGCCTCTTGGGCTGAGGATGAACGGTTAGAAGGGAAGAATAGCCTCCTGAGGAGAGGTGCTCTTGTGCTTGGTGAACTTGTGTGTGGCGGTCGCTGGAATGGCTCTGATCCCAGACCAGATGAGATTGTCCCCTTCCTATGGTGGTGGCTAGCCCTATTTATAGAGGCCCTGGTCCTCTCCCCAAATATTGAGCGGGAAGGGATCCAATAACAGCCAAATTCGAAGGGAGACAACTAGTACAAGTTATCCTGACTAAAGGTGGTCTTCGCCTACCAAAAGCTCTGGTGGTGACGCCGTCTTGGGCTCCACGGTGACCTCCATCCTGTCGTCGTGCTGGTCTTGGTCTCGTTGCACCAATATGGAAACCTTTGCCTGATGCCTCGGGACTCCTCGCCTGCGCTTGCCTCTTTAACACCAAAGAGGAAACGAGGACACTGCGCACGCTGGCGCCCGCCTAACACCCGCCTGGCTCCAGTCATCATGGCTTGCGTCACATGAACCTCGCGAGGTGTCCCTTGCCTTGATCTCTCCGCCCCTCGCGAGCCAGCCTGGTGAGGCCGTCCTGAGAAGGTCTTGTGTCGTCCGCCTCGCGAGGCTTGGCCCCTCGCGAGGGTCTTGAGTGTTTGCTAGTGAAGATGGGCCGTACAGGGCCGCTGGTGGAGCCACGCCATGAGCCGCAGGCAGGCAAGTCTGGGGACCCCTGTTACCAGGACGCCGACACAGTCGGTTGCCTCCCGATGAACAATGTTGTTTCCTCCGTTCCGACCCAGCCGGTTGGCTGCCGATGAATAGGACGCCATCGCTGTACGCGTTTGAGACCCCACCCGTATGTACGTACGTAGCCGTATTTACTTTGTTGCAGCGTGATTGTACGTTTGTGTACATGATTTATACATGACTACCTCAACTGCTACATCACACGTGCTGCTCCTTGCCCGACCATGGTTCATGCTTGCAGAAGACCGATCGACCAGTATATACGTACACGTTCGCTACCAGAGAGACAACCCTACGTATGGTTCAACCGCGTGGGTCCCAGTTGTCAGGGAGGATAAGGAGACACTTCCTTGCGTACGAAGATATAACTAATGGGTCCCAGCTGTCAGGGGGAGGAATCATTTTTTTCCCGTAATAAGGACACAGTTCCTTGCGTGCGAAGATACAGCTGGTGGGTCCCAGCTGTCAGGGGGAGAAAACATTATTTTTGGGGTAAAAAGGATGCAGTTGCACGCATGCGTTCATGGGCATGGTGCATCCCCACAGTCAGCCTGTCCACATACAGTCATCTTCTGACAACTCTCATTTGTCGACCACGTTGACAACACCGTGCCGAGCGCACCAAGGCCGATGGACGACAGCGAGGCCCCAGACTAGAACAACCCGAAGATGGGGAAGACGCGGCAGTGGAGTCACAGATGGAGAGGAGTGGGAAACTTGACTGGTTCAAGTGCGCGGCAGCACTACCGCCCATGGGAGATAGGAGCAAGATTAGAGGTTGATGAAGCAGCACGGCTGTTGGATTAACATCCAACGATCCAGCTGCTAGAATCATTTGTTGATTAAGTTGACAAAGCCCTGCGTACACATCAGCTTAGTAGGCCCACAAGTCAGCCACCAAATCTGCCGGGTCCCAGCTGTCATCGGGAGGAATAGTTTTTTCGCATAACAAGGAGGCACTTCCTTCCATGCAAAGATACAGCCGATGGGTCCCAGCTGTTAGCAGGAGCAACCATTTTTTCACGTAATAAGGAGGCACTTGCTTGTGTGGGTCCATACTGTCAGCCTCTCCACTTATATCCCTCTTCCGATGGCTATTGTTTGTTGACCATGTTGACCACGCCGCACCGAGAGCACTAACACGGTAGACGAGGGTGAGGCCCTGGAAGGGAATGACCCGGAGCCGGCGAAGCCACAACAGCGGATGCCCATGCTGAGGGTAGTACGAGGGCTGACTGGTCGGCTGCGGGGTGAGCCTGACATCACCGGAAAATAACTGGAGGTGCGGGTGGGTAGAGGGATGGCCTGGCGGCAGCACAGTCGGCCATGGGAGGAGGGAGCAGGCAGTCCCGCTGGCGCTGGTTTGGGTGGGTGGAGCAGGAAGATCAGATATTGAATAAGCACGACGGCCATTGGATGGACATCCAACAGTCACTGCTCTGTGTTGACTAAGTTGACAAAGCCTTGCGTACGCGTCAATTTTTTTTAGGATAGCATCATCGTCAACCTAGTAGGCCCACAAGTCAGCCTCCAAATATGTGGAAAACAGCATACAACCCATTTGCCATTATTTTCAATAATTTACAACCTATTTGCTAATTCTTAAGGATATTTTGAAGCCCATATTCTTTTTATTAGCATTACAGACCATATTCTGGCCGCTGCTAAAAAATTCAACGAAATTTTGCATATTCCGGTGAGGTCTGAACTATTTTAATCACGAAATTTCAAGTCAGATTAAAAATAATTTTTAAAAAATTATATCAAAATAAAATACAAAGAAATTTTCTCCGCAAAAAATGAATGAAATTTAAAATCTTCAAATCCAGAAAAAACAAAATTTGAATGTAATCGCCGGTTGGCTTTGATTTAAAAAATTACATCCCATTTCTTACTACTTATAGCCCATTTTCTGGGGAAGCCGAATACATCCCTCCTCGTCTTGAAAGATTTGCAGCCCAGCAGGGCTGAGAAAAGCAAGGAGGCCTCGGCTGGGTATTCTCCAAAAAAAGAACTGGGCTAGCCATTTTCAGGAAGAAAAAGATATCAACTAGGCTCGTCATGTGCTTAAATAAAAGCGTGGGCTAGGCGGGCCACAGCCCCCGCACAGCACGTAGTTGAGCTCCGTCTCTAAAACTAAAAAACAACTGGGCGAGTTGCTGGGTCCCTACTGTTAGCCGCTCGTTGTGTAATTTTCTTGTTTATTGACTACATTGACAATGGCGTGGGACCTAGATGTCAAACAATTAGGAGGAAGTATTTTTTTGGCTTGTAATAACGAGGCACCTGCTTGCGTAATGTCATGACCTTGGTGGGTCCCTACTGTTAGCCTCTCGACGTACAGTCATGTCCTGATTCCTCTCGGTTATTGACCATGTTGACAACGCAAGACGGCGGCGGGCACAGCAAGCAAACCAAGGTGGAGAATGACGGCGAGGCCTCGGACGTGAACGAACAGGAGCCGTGGAAGATGCGGAAGTGTAGTGGCAGGTGGTGGGGAGTACAAGGGCAACAACATGTAACTCAAGCATACAAATGGTAAAAAAGCCCAAGGATTAATTGTTCGTCAAATTTAGACAAAACCTAGATTGAACATGGCAATAACATCTAACCCAACCACTATTTTTGGCAGTCACAAACAAATGGATCGGTCTGATCCATAAAATCAACATCCTGTGCGAAAATAATTATTGGAACATGACCACAAGTTGTTGAAAATAGAAGCCGAGCACGTACAGAAGCCCATTTGTGCACCTGAAGCTTCTTTTTTTGATGTTCAACATGTCCTCCCATGAGAAATTTCTTGTTGGAAAACTTAGGCCTCATGGACAGTAGTAACCTCGCATTCAACAGGAAGAATGTGACAAAGCTTCCGTTTGCCTGGTTGGATGCATATCCTTCCATCGTTATTGTCCTCAAGCAAATGTCATGAGAACTGAGAAAATCCCAGTGCTTATTACGCCACTGATTGGTTATATGTTTTTCTCCATGTGTTAGTGCCTAAGTAGACATGAAGATTGAAAACAGTTAATGTCGGATTCGGGGCTCCGCAGACCCTGGATAGATTCGAACTCTGGGGTGCGTGCGAAGAACTCAACCTCCCCAGTCTGCCAGCTCGTCGATCTCACGGCCTAGCTCGATGAACTGGAAGGAAACGGAACAAGGCAATTTACCCAAGTGTGGGCCACCTTGCAGTGTAATACCCAACTCCTGCTTTGTGGTGGATTAGCCTCGAGGTGGGCTTAGGATGAACTAATACAATGGAAGAACCACCTCAGGAGGTGTGTTCCTGTGTTTGTGTGAGCTGGTGAGGATGAGGATGGTCTGAATGATCTGTCCCCTTCTATGGTGGTGGCTAGGCTATATTTATAGTGGCCTTGGTCCTCTCCCCCCAAAACGAAGGCGGGAAGGGATGCCACAACGACCAAATTCGAAGGGAGACAACTAGTACATCTTATCCTGACGAAAGGTGGTCTGCACCTGCAAAGCTTCTGGTCGTGATGCCGTGGTGGGCTCGGTGATGACCTCCGTCTTGCCGTCCTGGCGGTCTTGGTCTTGTTGCATGGAAATGGAAACCTTTGGCTGATTCCTCGGGACTCCGCGCCTGCGCTTGCCTCGTTAGCATCAAAGAGGAAACTGTTGTACGACGCCCGCTGGTGCCCGCCTGGCCTTGGTCGTCATGGCTCACGTCATCTGAACCTCACAAGGTGAGGCTCGCATAGAAATCTCCGCTCCTTAGGAGCCGGCCTAAGGAGGCCGCCCCTTGTGGAGGTCTTGGCGTCGTTCGCCTCGCGAGGCTTGGCCCCTCGCGAGGGTCTTGTGTTGTTGATGCTGAAGGTGGGCCGTACCAGGCCGTCGATGGAGCCACGCCATGGGCCGCAGGCAGGCAAGTCTGGGTACCCCCGTTCCCTCGACAGTTAATGTCTGAAAAAAGAGTATGTAGAAAGAGTGACAACTGAACGGTTAATTCTAGTAGAATATATACGTGCTTTCAATGTGCATGAAATCATCACCTTTATATATAAATTCTCCAGACATGGGAAGCATCGCAGCAAGCCAATAATTATGTTCAGATCATAACTAAACATTCTGATATATAAGATCTTGACAGAATCCAGCATCATTGATAGGCTATCCATGGACGAACTCTTCATTGAGCATATAACATAATATTAGTACCCAAAGTGTACTCCAAGATGATATAAAACTTATGCGCACAAATGAAAAATGCAGCTTATGATTACAAATGTGTATATGATAATATACGGTACCTGAATAAGTGTGGATCCAAACACCAACTTGTGATCATTAAACGAATCACGAATTACACCCAAGGTCTCCAGTTTGGGCGCAGAGACGAAAGTTATTTGTGAAGGTATATAACAATAATGAAGGAGCAACCTTTGAAGTGAAGGGGCATCTTCGATGATGAGATGTTGTCCTTCAAAACAAATGCTAATGCTTTTAAGGTGAGGCGACTTTATTTGGAGACAACTGATACATATTTCTATTCCGAAAACAATCAACAAGCGCTCCAGGGCATGGCAACTAGAGTGGATGATTCCGTGCCGTGAGGCCTCCGACAGATAAACCACCACAAGCGAATGTTTTTTAGCAGTGGGAGTTGAAGCATTTGTACCAGATCGTCTGGTGGATGGCACCGGGCGAAGGTGGCTGTGTGGAGAGAGAAGGAAAACAACGAGATGGACAACGGTGGTGTGGGCACAAATTCTTGGTGTTCGGTTCGTGGTATGAAACTTTTGTGGTAATTGTAGAACTCAAACTGCTGGAGTTTTTTGAATTCAGGGGATGTCAGCCAGGCGTCTACCGTGCAGGGTATGGACATCAGGTAGCGTGTCGGGATGCAGAGGCGTTGAACGGAGCCCCGGTGGGAGGAGATGATGGCTCTAAGGAGTTCAAAATCATGAACGACAGATAGCTGACGACAGTAAAGATTAAGGGGCGTGGCGGGCCATGGGCGCCACCGAGTGGAGAGCACTTGGGAGCGGCAGCAATCCTTGTTGGGGAGAAGTGAGACGATCTGCCCAAGGATGGCATCCTGGAGATCGCTGATGCGGCCACCCGAGATTCTATGGGTTCCTCAGATCTGGTGGGGGGCCTCCCGCTTCTCCCCGCGCTGCCGGGTGCGGGATCTACAACCGGCGTCGCCGCTGGCAGGAGCCTCATCTTCTTGCCGCTGGGGCCAGCCGACTCCATTTTCCTTGCGGGCGTTGCACCGACCTCACGGGTTTGAGCAGAGTAGGCAGAGGCGAGCCTAGTGGCCATGCAAGTGGGGAGGAAGGAGGCCTAGGGTTTTCTGTAGGAGTGGAACAAGAGGTGCAGACATTTTCTGTACGAGTGAGGAAGAAGGTGAGCGGGGGTTTTCTGTACGAGTGAGGAAGATGGGTGATGCGGCTTGAACTACGTCGATATTTCCCCAAAGAGGAAGGGATGATGCAGCACATCTACGGTAGGTATTTCCCTCAGTGATGAGACCAAGGTTATCGAACCAGTAGGAGAACCATGCAACACCACGTAAACAACTCCTGCACACAAAGAACAAATACTTGCAACCCGACATAAGACAGGGGTTTTCAATCCATCACGGATAAAAAGATAGGTAAAATTGTAGCAGATTGGATAAATAGATCTCGCGGGAACGCGAGATAAAATAAATAAATAAAAATGGCAGCAAAGTATTTTTGTATTTTTGGTTTAATAGATCTTAAAATAAAAGCCAATAAAATATATCGCAAGGCAAATATAATAAAGAAGAGACCCCGGGGCCGTAGATTTCACTAGTGGCTTCTCTCGAGAAAAATAGCATACAGTGGGTAAACAAATTACTGCTGGGAAATTGGTAGAACTTCAAATAATCACGACGATATCCAGGCAAGGATCATTATATAGGCATCATGTCCAAGATTAGTAGACCGACTCCTGCCTGCATCTACTACTATTACTCCACAAATCGACCGCTATCCAGCATGCATCTAGTGTATTAAGTTCATGGAGAAACAGAATAATGCAATAAGAACGATGACATGATGTAGACAAGATCTATTTATGTAGAAATAGACCCCAGCTTGTTATCCTTAATAGCAACGATACATACGTGTTGTTTCCCCATCTGTCACTGGGATCAAGCACCGGAAGATCGAACCCATCACAAAGCACCTCTTCCCATGGCAAGAAAAATTAATCTAGTTGGCCTAACTAAACCAAAGATTCAACGACGAAATACGAGGCTATAAGTAATCATGCATATAAGAGATCAAAAGGCTCAAATAACTTTCATGGATAAAAACATAGATATGATCATAAACTCAAAGTTCATCGGATCCCAACAAACACACGCAAAAACAATTACATCAAATAGATCTCCAAGAGACCATTGTATTGAGAATTAAAAGAGAGAGAGAGAGGAAGCCATTTAGCTACTAACTACGGACCCGTAGGTCTACAGTGAACTACCCACACAGCATCGAAGAAGCACAAATGAGGATGATGAACCCCTCCGTGATGGTGTCTAGAATGGATCTGGTGGTCTAGAACTTAAGACGGTTGGAATTGATTTTCGTCGACACCCCTAGGGTTTCTAGAATATTGGGGTATTTATAGAGCAAAGAGATGGTGCGGGAGGCCACCGAGGTGGGCACAACCCACCTGGGCGCGCCTGGGCGCCCTGGTGGGTTGTGCTCCCCTCGGAGCTCCCCTCAGGTGCTTTCTTGGACCTTCTGATGTCTTCTGGTCCAGAAAAATCTCCAAAAAGTTTCGCCGTGTTTGGACTCCGTTTGGTATTGATTTTTTGTGACGTAAAAAACCAGCAAAAAACAACAACTCGCATTGGGCACTAAGTCAATAGGTTAGTCCCAAGAAATGACATAAAATTGCTATAAAATGATTGTAAAACATCCAAGATTGATAATATAACAACATGGAACAATAAAAAATTATAGTTACGTTGGAGACGTATCAGCATCCCCAAGCTTAATTCCTGCTCGTCCTCGAGTAGGTAACTGATAAAAACAGATTTTTTGATGTGGAATGCTACCTAACATTTTCATCACATATTCTTTTCTTTGTAGCATGGACATTTGGACTTTTATATGATTCAAAGCAATAGTCTAGTTTTGACATGAAGATTTCAATACTCAAGCATATCAACAAGCAACCATGTGTTTCAAAATATCAACACTAAAGCAAGTTATCCCTAGCCCATTATGCTCAATCATTGATCCATTCATTAGCTACACCCAATGCTCAAGTACGATCATAGTGCCCCTTAGTTGGTGCTTTATAAGAGAAGATGGAGACTCAAATAAAAATAAAAATTGCATAAAGTAAAAGAAAGGTCCTTCGCGGAGGGAAGTAGCGATTTGTAGAGGTGCCAGAGCTCAAAGCAAGAAAGATAGAGATAAAACATTTTGGGTGGCATGCTTTTCATGTCAACGAAAACGATCGAGTAGTTCCCTACACTTTCCATGATAGATATATAATAGGTGGTTCCCAAACAGAAAAATAAAGTTTATTCCTTTTTCCACCATACTTTCACTATCCATGGCTAGCCGTATTCACTGGTGCCTTCCATACGAACACTTACCAAGGAATTTATTATTTGACAACATAAAGTAAATTCATTTTTCATTTTGGGACTAGGCATCCCTAATACCTTTGTCGTACTCTCATGCCATGACAAGTGAATAAACACTCATCTTGAGAATAACACATCTAGCATGGAAATATATCAGCCACCCCCTACCGTTTCATGAGCGGTACAAACACACAAAAGAGAAATTTATTTTGAAAATTAGAGATGGCACATACAAATTTTCTTAGAACGGCAAAATAATACCGCATATAGGTAGGTATAGTGGACTCATATGGCAAAAATGGTTTAAGGATTTTGGATGCACAAGTATTGATCATACCTAGTGCAAATGAAGGCTAGCAAATTGAGAAGCATCCAACCCAGAAATGAAAAATCTCATAAGCGAGCATTAAGCATAACTAACACCGAACAATGCACCACAAGTAGGATGTAATTTCATTGCATAACTATTGACTTTCGTGCTTGCATAGGGAATCACAAACCTTAATACAAATATTCTTACTAAAGCATATTACTCATCAACATGACTCATATATTATATCATCATATCGCAAAACTATTACAAGGAATCAAGTTTATTTTGTCTCATGAGAGTTTTTATTATATCCCTCTTGAATATCTATCACTTTGGGACTAATTTCATATGTTTCTTTTGATAGCTCAAACAAATCTAAGTGAAGAACATGAGCATAAAAATTTTCTTCTCTCAAAATAATTTAAGTTAAGCAAGAGAGAATTTCTTAAAAAATTTAATATCTCTCAAATAAATCTAAGTGAAGCATGAGAGCATTTCTTCGAAAATACTAAAGCACACCGTGCTAAAAAAATATATAAGTGAAGCACTAGAGCAATTCCATAGCTCATAAAGATTTAAGTGAAGCATAGAGAGCAATTCTAACAAGTCATAGCATAATTTTGGCTCTCTCAAATAGGTGTGTCCAGCAAGGATTCATGACTAAAATAAAAATCAAAACAAGCAAAGACTCATCTCGTACAAGATGCTCCAAGCAAAACTCATGATATGTGACAAATAAAAATATAGCTCCAAGTAAAATACTGGCGGTTGTTAGAAGAAAGAGGGGATGCCACTCGGGCATCCCCAAGCTTAGTTTCTTGCTTCTCTGTAGATAATAGCTTGGGATTCCATGGGCATCCCCAAGCCTAGGCTCTTCTTACTCCTTATTCCTTCATCCATCGCGATCTCACCCAAAACTTGAAAACTTCAATCACACAAAACTCAACAGAACCTTCGTGAGATCTGTTAGTCTAAGAATACCAATCTTTACTTTAAGTACTGTAGAAACCCATTCAAATTTTGTATTGCATTATATTTACTGTATTATAACTTTGCCATGGCTTATAACCTCCAATACAAACCATAGATTCATCAAAATAAGAACACAACGCAAAGAAAAAAGAATCTGTAAAAACAGAACAGTCTATAAAGATGCGAATTGTTCTCAAACTTTTGTAACTCCAAAAATTCTGAAAAATTGGGAAAACATAGGAAATTTTTATATCAATCTTGTGTAAAAAAATCAGAATTTGTCGTTCCTTTCGTGATTTTTCAAATTTAGTTTACTGGACGCAAAAGTTTCTGTTTTCCAGGAAGATCAAATCAACTATCACCAAAGCTATCTTAAAGCCTCTACTTGGCACAAACATTAATTAAAAGACAAAAAATACAATCATAACAGTAGAATAATTTTGCAACCACTCATGAATAGAAAGGAAAAAGAAAAAATAAATTTTATTCATTGGGTTGCCTTCCAAAAAGCGCTATCGTTTTATGCCCCTAGCTAGGCATAAGATTTCAATGATGCTCCCATGGAAGATAATAATTGAAACACGAAGAGAGCATCATGAAACATGTGAAAAACATATTTAAGTCTAACATACTTATGCATAGGAATTTTATAGGAAAAGAAATTGTCAAGACAAGAAATATCTAGCATACACAAGGAAGAAGAAAGAAACAATAGTAATCTCAACATTAAGAGAGGTAATTTAGTAAGATGAAAATTTCTACAACCATATTTTCCTCTCTCATAATAATTGCATATAGGATCATAATAAAATTAAACATATAGCTATCATATAACTTTTTCTCTTCACGATCCACATGCAAGCAAAGTTGACACTCTTCCAAAATAGTGGGATTATCATAAAATAAAGTCATGACCTCTCCGAGCCCACTTTCATCAAAAATTTCATAAGATTGAACACTCTCCGAATATGTGGGATTGTTTTTACTTAAAGTTGACACTCTTCCAAAACAACTTTCAATATTATTGCAAACATTGTTATCAATATCATATTCATCATGAGGCTTAAATAAATTTTCAAGATCATAAGAAGAATCACCCCAATCATGATTGTTGCAATAAGTAATGGACATAGAAAAATTAGCATCCCCAAGCTTGGGGTTTTGCATCTTATTAGCATAATTGACACTAATAGAATGTATAGTAAAATCATTGCAATCATGCTTTTCATTCAAGGAGCTATCATGAACACTTCATAAATTTGTTTCTTGAACACTTCATCACAAATTTCAGATTGATAAATCTCAAGCAAAACTTCATAAAGATAATCTAGTGAATTCAATTCACTAACAATTGGTTCGTTAGAATTGGATCTTTTAAAAAGATTATCAAGCGAATGAGGATCCATATCAATAGATTTTTAGAAACCAAAGATGCAAGCAAATAGAAGACACGTGGCAACACAAGCAACAAGAGATCTGACGAGAAAAAGGCAAACCGAAAAGAAGGCGAATAAAACGACAAATTTTTGTGAAGTGGGGGAGATGAAAACGAGAGGCAAATTGCAAATAATGTAAATTGCATCGAGATGAGATTTGTGACTAGGAACCTACTAGATGTTGATGATGTCTCCGCGGCAATGGTACAAAAAAATCCTTTTGATGCGGCTTGAACTACGTCGGTATTTCCCCAAAGAGGAAGGGATGATGCAGCACTGCTACAGTAGGTATTTCCCTCAGTGATGAGACTAAGGTTATCGAACCAGTAGGAGAACCACGCAACACCACGTAAACAACTCCTGCACACAAAGAACAAATACTTGCAACCGGACGTAAGAGAGGGGTTTTCAATCCGTCACGGCTAAAAAGATAGGTAAAATTGTAGTAGATTGGATAAATAGATCTCGCGGGAACGCGAGATAAAATAAATAAATAAAAATTGCAGCAAAGTATTTTTGTATTTTTGGTTTAATAGATCTTAAAATAAAAGCAAATAAAATATATCGCAAGGCAAATAAAATAAAGAAGAGACCCGGGGGCCGTAGATTTCACTAGTGGCTTCTCTCGAGAAAAATAGCATACAGTGGGTAAACAAATTACTGTTGGGAAATTGATAGAACTTCAAATAATCACGACGATATCCAGACAAGGATCATTATATAGACATCACGTCCAAGATTAGTAGACCGACTCCTGCCTGCATCTACTACTATTACTCCACAAATCGACAGCTATCCAGCATGCATCTAGTGTATTAAGTTCATGGAGAAACAGAATAATGCAATAAGAACGATGACATGATGTAGACAAGATCTATTTATGTAGAAATAGACCCCATCTTGTTATCCTTAATAGCAACGATACATGCGTGTTGGTTCCCCTTCTGACACTGGGATCAAGCACCGTAAGATCGAACCCATCACAAAGCACCTCTTCCCATGGCAAGAAAAATCGATCTAGTTGGCCTAACTAAACCAAAGATTCGACGAAGAAATACGAGGCTATAAGTAATCATGCATATAAGAGATCAAAAGGCTCAAATAACTTTCATGGATAAAAACATAGATATGATCATAAACTCAAAGTTCATCGGATCCCAACAAACACACTGCAAAATAGAGTTACATCAAATAGGTCTCCAAGAGATCATTATATTGAAAATCAAAAGGGAGAGAGAGAAGAAGCCATCTAGCTACTAACTACGGACCCGTAGGTCTACAATGAACTACCCACGCAGCATCAGAGAGGCACCAATGAGGATGATGAACCCCTCCGTGATGGTGTCTAGATTGGATCTGGTGGTTCTGGAACTTGCGATGGCTTGCATTGATTTTATCGGCACCCCTAGGGTTTCTGGAATATTGGGGTATTTATAGAGCAAAGAGGCGGTGCGGGAGGCCAACGAGGTGGGCACAACCCACCTGGGCGCGCCTGGGTCCCCAGGTGCGCCCTGGTGGGTTGTGCTCCCCTTGGAGCTCCCCTCAGGTACTTTCTTGGCCCATCTATTGTCTTTTGGTCTAGAAAAAATCTCCAAAAATTTTCACTGCGTTTGGACTCCGTTTGGTATTAATTTTCGGCGAAGTAAAAAACAAGCAAACAACAGCAACTGGCACTAGGCACTATGTCAATAGGGTAGTCCCAAAAATGATATAAAGTTGCTACAAAATGATTGTAAAACATCCAAAATTGATAATATAACAACATGGAAGAATCAAAAATTATAGATACGTTGGAGAAGTATCAATGGGGAGCGGGTGGAATTGGGGGGCAACGGAAGCAGGAGAGTCCAGCGAGCTGAAGTATAAGTGGAAGCGAGGAGGAAGGAGGGTTTTTCTGGGATCGCCCCCTCTTCAGGAAATAGGGGATTTTCCTTGCAAAAAATCAAAAAAATGGGCTTGAAGATGGATAGGCTTTTGTATCGTCCTACTCGGCTGCCCGTGTTTCATACTGGAGGGCCTTAACAATAGAGGCAGCCCAATAGAGACACTCTCTAGCTCTCCAGCTTATTGCCATTCGAAAGAAAAAAAGAGATGCCTCCAGCTATCGGACTAAATGGCCACGGGTAGCCTAACCGACTCCCCCTAGCTCTTCGAAAAATTATCACGCCAATCGAGCCTTCAAGCATCCAACGCATGGGGCCGCCTTCCTCTGGCCGGCTATCCCCAGGGCCGACTACCAGAAGGCGACCCAGCCTCAATAACCTTCCCGAAGAAAGCTACGAGATGGCCGACTCCAGGAAGCCGGCCCCAAGAGGACCGACTTCCAGAAGCCTGCCAAGAAGAAAGCCGACTCCCAGAAGCTGGCCAAGACTGCACCCACCAGGGCTACACCCACATAACGGTGATAAGACGGGGCGTGGCCGCAGTACAGCCCACTACCACCGAATCCCGGAACAGGCATGGCCACAGGGCGCCGTACGGGTCAGCCATCCCCCGTCCGGCGCGGCACTGTAGCCATGTTGACCTCGATGCCATCCATGACTGGCGCTAGTATGGCCCGCTGGCGGCGGGTACCTTTAGCCAGAGAGACGACCGAAGGCGGCCCGGCCTCCCCTAGTCGGCCTGGGGCGTAGCCGGCTCCCAATAGCCGGCTACCTCCCTCCCTCGAAACATGTGCATCATTAAGGAGGCAAGACGAGGTGAGGCTACAGTGAGAGCCCGCAAGGCGGCGACACTGTAGCCACGCTTACCTCGACAAAGCCCTCGTCATCAGAGGCAAGGCAACAGTAACCAGCCGCCGACAAGGCCCCCAAGCGGTGGGGCCGGCCTGTTGGCCAAGAGGCCGGCAGCCGGCGGGACCCACCAGTCGGCGGGCCCCAATGGCCGGCGGAGAAGCCGACGAGCACAGACACTGACGGCCGGGACCCGTGCCCAGTCGGATTACCATTGTACCCCTGGGGGGTAGGCCTATATAAACCCCCCGGGACACCCATGCAAAGGGTTGATCTCACATAGTTTCACACACCACATAGAGAGAAAAGGAGAGCTAGCCTTGCCCTTCTTCTTCTTCTAGCCAAACAGCTCAAGGAGCACTTGTAACTACTTGTATTGATCTAGTGATCATGCGAAGACCCCGCAGAGCAGGACTAGGGTTGTTATCTCCACGGAGAGCCCCGAACCTGGGTAAGATCCGCCGGCATGCATGTCTTCGCCTTATCCCGTTTCCAGGCACCGGCGATGTCTTACTGGCTCCCACAATGATAAGCCACCAGTTGGCATATGTCGCACCTACCACCCGACATTTGGCGCCCACCGTGGGGCCAGGTGCACCGTCATCCGGAGACCTGTTCTGGACGGGAACCATTTTCCTCCCCCGCGAGCGTAGCCAGCATGCTACGCCCGATGGCGCTTGCCCTAACGCGCTGCAAGGCGTCGACGACGCCTACGCGGCGAGCTGCCTCGCCGACCTTCTTGGAAAGACTCGCATCTCCGAGGAGCCCGCGTCCGACGCGGGTACAGACTACCTCGAGAGCCGCCTCGTCAGCCTCCTCGACCAGCTTCACGTCTCCAGCGAGCTTGTTGTGGACTTGGAGTCGGTCAGCTCCACCGACCCGATGCTTGTCGACTCTGACACGGCATCGCTTGACGCCTTCCCCACCGACGTGGTGATCTTCGAGGACCCTCTCCCTCGAGCCGACAGTGGCAGCAGCGCTGTCACTGAGGTGCTGGTCATCAGCCACGGCGCCGACTCGGGCGAGAATGCCCACAACGCCCTACAAGCGGCGCTGCACAACTTGTCCGTCCCCATCCCGGCCAACGCCGACGCCGAGACTCCGGAGGCACGCCGCCTCGCCCTCATCGCGGAGGGCTATAAGATAGCCTCGATGAGACGCCTCACTAAAGCTCACTAGCACGAAGTTGACCGCGCTGCCTTTGGTACGCCGCCTCATGGCGGGCCGAGCCGAGCCGGCCTCATCAAGAAGCGCGGCACGGCCATCGTTAGCATGCTGGGGGCAGACCGCCCAGTCTACGCCACGCCGCTCGAGAATCTGCGAGCCGCTCAGGCGGCCGCAGAAGAGCTGAATGGGCTGGGGGGCTGATGAGCTCCCCTACATGACAAGGTGCATCCAGCAGCTGATCGACGCGGCCGCAGAACGGCATGAAGCCGGCGCCCGCGCTGAGAGTCCTCCCCACGCCGAGAACACGCCGCGACATCCCGGTCGCCGACTGCGAGCGGCGCCAGCGCGAGGAAAGACAAGGAGCCGGCTGCTAGCCGCAGCCGGACTCGAATCACCATTGAGCGCAACGTAGAAGGCCGACCCCGAGCGGTGGAACGACATGGCAATCCGCCTCCCCCCCGCCTCGTGGGGAGAGATATCCCACCCCGCCGCCTGTCACACATCCGACTCTCGGTGGCCGACTAGGCCACCGCGAAGGAGTCGGTGAGAATGATGCCCGCCACCGGATCGACCGCCTAGCGCGATCCCTCGCGTTAGAAGAAGAAGACGATGTCGGCCCGCCTTGCTTTGGCCCCCACATCCGCGACGAGCCCTTCCCCAAAGGGTTCTCACTCCCTAGAGACACGCCCAAGTACAACGGCTCCGTGAAGCCGAAAGATTGGCTGATCGACTACTCTACCGCTGTCAGCATAGCGAACGGCAACAGGCGCGTTGCTGTGAAGTACGTCCCTCTCATGCTTCAAGGCACGGCGCGCACCTGGCTGAACAGCCTCAAGCCCTACCGCGTCAACAGCTGACTAGACTTCACGGAAGTCTTCGTCCGCAACTTCACCAGCACATACAAGCGGCGTCCCAAGCCCCGCCAGTTGTAATTGTGCGTCCAAGGGCCCAGCGAATCGACTCGCGACGACCTCACGCGGTGGGCCGAGCTCCGCAATTCCTGCGAGGGGGTGCACGAGGTTCAAGCCATAGAATACTTCACCGCCGGGTGCTCAGAGGGCACCCTCCTCAAGCACCGACTCCTCTGCGACGAGCCGACTACCCTCGATGAGCTGCTAGTCATAGCAGACCAGTATGCCACGGCCGACTCCTCGATGAAGACCGAGCTCCGAGTGGAAGCCTCTGGGAAGGTGCTTGCTCCGGCTCCCAAGACGCCGGCTGGCGACTCCAACCGACGCCCCTACCAGAATGACCACAAGCACAAGGCCCCTATGCCGCCTTCCACCAGTCGGCAGGTGGCCACCATCGAAGACGAGCAGCCCGAAGAGCGGCCCGCTCCCAAGAAGAAGGGCGGTAGGCCGGCTTGGCAGCCGGCCTTCTCCTACGAACAAACTCTCGATGCCCCCTGCAAGTTCCACAGCGGCGCGAAGCCGTCCAACCACACGACCCGGAAGTGCCATTGGCTCACACGGATCTCCAAGGGCGAGGTGCTGGTGCCGCCTCTGCCTCCCGGCCCGCCGCCTCCAGACCCCCAGCAGCCGACTGCTCGACCAACAGTCGGAGCCATTCAGGATGAGTTCCCAGATGAGCACGCCGCCTACGTCGTCTTCACGAGCCAGATTGAAGACAAGCGCAGTCGGCGCCGACAGCACCAAGAAGTCAACGCGGTCGCCTCCAGCTCCTATGCGTTTGTGTTGGACGTCACCCTCGCGACGGGAAGGCGAGCTGCCCGTTTCTCCCGCGTGCTGATTGATGGCGGAAGCAGTATCAACATACTGTACCGCGACACCATGGAGAAGTTGAACCTCAAGATGAAGCAGCTCATGCCAAGCCGGACTATGTTCCATGGCATCGTACACGGCCTGTCCTGTTCCCCAATCGGCAAGATCAAGATGGATGTTCTCTTCGGAGACAAGGATTACTTTCGCCGAGAAGCGATCTGGTTCGAAGTAGTGGACCTAGAAAGCCCTTACCATGCTTTGCTTGGCCGACCTGCCCTGGCCAAGTTCATGGCTGTGCCCCACTACGCCTACGTCAAGATGAAGATGCCAAGTTCAAAGGGGATCATCACTGTAGCCGGAGACTACAAGAAGTCCATCGAGTGCGCTGCAGCCAGCAGCCGACTGGCCGAGTCCCTTGTGGTTGCTGAAGAGAAGAAGATGCTGGACCGAGTTGTGGACATGGCCGGCAAGCAGCCGGCCCTGTCCCCCAACCCCAAGGAATATGATGCTCAGGGCTCCTTCCAGCCGGCCAAGGAGACGAAGAAGATACCTCTGGACCTGGAGAACCCGGAGAGATTTGCTGTCATTGGTGCAAACCTGGACAGTAAATAGGAAGGCGAGCTTGTCGACTTCCTCCGTGAGAATCAAGACATCTTTGCATGGTCCCCAAAGGACATGCCGGGTGTTCCGAAGGATTTCGCCGAGCACAAGCTACACGTCCGAGCGGACGCGAAACGACTCAAGCAGCCTCTCCGCCGACTGTCGGAGGAGAAAAGAAGGATCGTAGGAGAGGAGATAGCCCGGCTCTTAGCCGCCGACTTCATTATGGAAGTGTTTTTCCCAAAGTGGCTTGCCAACCCGGTCTTGGTGTTGAAGAAGAACAACAAATGGCGTATGTGTATAGACTACACCAGCCACAACAAAGCCTGCCCAAAAGATCCGTTTGCCCTACCACGGATTGATCAAGTGATAGACTCCATAGCCGGATGCGAGCTGTTGAGTTTCTTGGATGCCTACTCGGGATACCACCAGATCAAGTTGGACCCAGCTGACCGCCTGAAGACCGCCTTCATCACACCATTCGGAGCTTTCTGCTACCTGACTATGACATTCGGCTTGAGGAATGCCGGTGCCACTTTTCAGCGTTGCATGTAAAAATGCCTCTTCAAGCAACTCGGCAGAAATGCCCACGTCTATGTAGACGACATTGTGGTGAAGACGGAGAAGCGCGACACCCTGCTGGAAGACCTCAAAGAAACATTTGGCAACTTGCGCCGATTCCAGATCAAGCTCAACCCCGAGAAATGCGTGTTCGGAGTACCAGCCGGCCAACTTCTAGGCTTTTTGGTCTCCGAACGCGGCATTGAGTGCAACCCTGTGAAGATCAAGGCCATTGAGAGAATGGAGATTCCCACAAAATTGCGAGATGTTCAGAAGTTCACCGGGTGCCTGGCCTCCCTAAACCGCTTTATCAGCCGGCTAGGGGAGAAGGCTCTCCCCTTGTACCGACTCATGAAGAAATCCACTCACTTCGAGTGGAACGACCAAGCAGACCAAGCTTTCCATGAGTTGAAGAAGATGCTAACCACTCCACCTGTCCTGGCAGCGCCGACTGAGAAGGAGCCCATGTTCCTCTACATTGCTATGACTAGCCGAGTGGTTAGTACAGTCATCGTCGTCCAGCGCCCAGAAGAAGGCCGAGCCCAGTTAGTCCAGAGGCCGGTATATTATTTAAGCAAAGTACTGTCCACCTCAAAGCAAAACTACCCGCACTACCAGAAGATGTGCTATGGAGTGTACTTCGCCGCCAAGAAGCTGAAGCCCTACTTTCAAGAGCATCCCATCACGGTCGTATGCACTGCCCCGCTTGCCGAGATCATAGGCAGCCGGGATGCATCCGGCTGGGTGGCTAACTGGGCCATTGCGCTGGCTCCTTACACAATCTTCTACCAGCCCCGCACCGCCATCAAGTCCCAAGCATTGGTCGACTTCCTTGTCGACTGGGCCGAGACCCAGTACCTACCGCCGGCTCCCGACTCCACTCATTGGCGGATGCACTTCGACGGGTCCAAGATGCGCACCGGCTTGGGAGTCGGCATCGTCCTCACCTCTCCCAAAGGCGACAAGCTCAGATACACATTGCAAATCCATTTTGCCGCCTCCAACAATGTGGCTGAGTACGAGGCGCTCATACACGGGCTTCGGCTAGCCAAAGAGCTCGGCATACGCCGGATCCTCTGTTATGGCGACTCGGACTTGGTGGTCCAGCAGTCATCTGGCGACTGGGACGCCAAGGACACAAACATGGCGAGCTATCGATTCCTCGTCCAGCAGATCAGTGGATACTTTGAAGGGTGCAAGTTCCTCCACGTGCCACGGGCCGACAACGACCAAGCAGATGCCCTGGCACGGATCGGCTCCACCCGACAGGCTATACCAACCGGTGTCTCTCTCCAGCGCCTCCTCAAACCGTCCATCAAGCCGTATCCAGAATCGGACTCTATCTTCGTACCGCCTGCCCCTAATGCAGTCGGATCAGACTGGGGGAACCCAGCAGGCGGCTCGGGGACTTCGTCAAGCGGCCCGGGGACTGCCGTAGTCGCACCCGGCTCGGGGACTTCAGAACCCGGCCCGGGGACTGCAGGGACACAAGAGGCGGTGGCCGACTCCAACTCTCCACCACCCAACCCACCCACCCGGGGTCACAGTGGCCGTACTGACAATAGAAGAAGTCACAGCTCCATCATGGGCCCAGCCCATCCTCAACTTCCTAGTCAACAGAGAGCTGCCAACTGATGAGATCTCGGCAAGACTAGTGGAATGCTGAGCCGGAGCATACGCAATAATAAACAGAGAACTTGTCAAGCGTAGCGTCACTTGAGTCTTCCAGTGCTGCGTCGAGCCAGAGAAGGGCATAGCAATCCTCAAGGACATCCACCAAGGCGAATGCGGCCACCACGCAGCCTCAAGATCAATTGTCGCCAAAGCTTTCCGCCATGGTTTCTTCTGGCCGACTGCTTTGGAAGATGCCAAGGAATTAGTCAAATGCTGCAAAGGATGCCAAGTCTTCAGCTCCAAGCAACACCTGCCGGCTTCGGCACTCAAGACCATCCCCCTCACCTGGCCCTTTGCCATTTAGGGGCTGGACATGGTGGGCCCATTCAAGACAGCCCGCGGCGGCATGACACATCTGCTTGTCGCCGCGGACAAATTTACCAAGTGGATTGAAGCGAAGCCAATCAAGAAGCTGAACGGGCCGACTGTCGTGACATTCATCACAAACATCACTACTCGGTATGGTCTACCACACAGCATCATCACCGACAACGGCACGAATTTTGCCAAGGGAGCACTGGCACGTTTCTGCGCGACACAGGGCATCCGACTGGACTTAGCGTCCGTTGCCCACATGCAGTCAAACGGCCAGGTCGAACGAACAAACGGCCTCATCCTCTCTGGCATCAAGCCCCGACTGGTCGTACCACTGGAGCATTCGGCCGGCTGCTGGCTCGATGAGCTACCGGCTGTCCTTTGGAGTCTGCGTACTACCCCAAACAAGTCAACCGGCTTCACTCTGTTCTTCCTTGTATATGGTGTCGAGGCTGTCATCCCAACTGACATTGAGTTCGACTCGCCTCGGGTCACCATGTACACGGAGGCGGAGGACAAGGAAGCGCGAGAAGACGGCGTCGACCTGCTGGAAGAAGGCCGGCTATTAGCACTCAGTCGGTCCGCCATCTACCAGCAGGGTTTGCGCCGTTACCACAACCGGAGGGTCAAGCCAAGATCCTTCCAAGAGGGCGATCTTGTGCTCCAGCTGATCCAGCGAATAGCCGGCCAACACAAGCTCTCGACCCCTTGGGAAGGCCCTTTCGTCGTCAGCAAGGCCCTAGGCAACGACTCCTACTACCTGATCGACGCACAGAAGCCAAGAGCACGCAAGAGGGATGATTCCGGCAAGGAGTTGGAACGACCATGGAACGCCAATCTCCTGAGAAGATTTTACAGTTAAAAGCAGTATGTATCATGCTACCTTTTTGTATTAAGTATAAGACAACGGGCCCCCCGAGGCGCACTCGGGGACTGCCCTCCTTTATCTATGAATGATGAGTGTCATACCCATGAATGTACTATTACATTTGATTTTCTATCTGGCACCGGGTTCGACTAGTCGGCCCGGGGACTGGCCGCCTTAAGTTATATTAAAAGTTCTACCTGAAGTCAGACAAGTAGTGTGCCAGCACCCGAGCCCTCTCTTGTTGTAAGTCGCAGCTCGAAGAACTGACTATCCGACTGGCAAGAGCCAAAGGCAGAAAGGATGCCCACACGAAAAACGACTAAGGACTAATGAACTTATATAACACAAGCCGGCCTCCAACCACGCCTACCGGCTGTCAAAACAGCCGGCTGGCTGGCTTCCCAGTCACTTCGCTACAATCCAACAAAGCTAGAGTACTTGCCCTCCCAACCGGCCAAGCACTTCTCCAGCCACAGACTACAGAGCAGTTGTCCGGCTGGGAAGGCGGCAACCAAAGGAGGGCGGCAAAGGAAACACCCGAAGGATGAAAAGCAAAGAACAATGGAAAGCCAAACACATGCATGATTATATTTACACATAAGGCCTTCAACATGCCGGCAGTCAATATAGTTCAAATACACCCCCAGTGGGTGGAACTGTGCAAACTTAACAAAATAATGTTCCAAGAGTAATAAAACAGGAAAGTAGAGGCAGCAGATTAGACTAAGGGCGCAGCGGGGGAGCCTGGCTGGTCGGTGGAGACGGCAGTGCCGGCTGGAGGAGTGGCCGGCTGGCGAGTCTCGGCTTGATCATCGCTGGCTGCAGGCGGTGCGCTCACACGCTCCTTGTTGCTTGAGGCACGGTCAAGCTGAGGCTGACCGGCTGCCCCACCATCTGGCGCGGCGTCTTCACCCTCCTCCTCCTCCTCCTCGCCCTCGTCGCTGGAGTCGATCTCCTCCGCCAAGTCCTCGCCATCTGCCAGGTTCAGCCCGAACCACTCCTCCGGCTGGGCAACGCCGTTGTCGTCCACCTCAGGAGTAAAGGCGCTGGTGTCAGTTTAGTCGGTGATCACCGAGGCACGCTGCATGATAGCCGGCCGCACCGGCTCCAGTTCCGTGTCGGCCTCCTGCCGCCAGGTGGCCAGCTGGTCCAAGCTCAGCTCAGGATACCAGGCCTTGACGAACTCCAGCGCCCGCCTAGCGCCTGACCGAGCCGCAGAAGCCTTCCAGGCCTCAAAGCGGCCGGCCGCTACCTCCAGCCAGTCGGCAGTCCGACTGGGGGTGCGGGGAATCACCTCGCCGGGCCAAAGAGCAGCCAGCACGTGCGCCCCAATACGCTGAAGCCGGCGGAGCATGCGGTGAGCCGGCTGGAGGCAGGCTTGAATCGTCAGAAGCTGTTCCTCAAGCGAGCGGCGAGCGTTCGGCATGATCTTGGCGCCAGCCTGCCTTTGCACCTCGCGGTGGGCCTCGATGACTTGGTTGGCGGCAATGGAGTAGCCAGGGAAGTACTCTACACAAGAAAGAAAGAGAAAGAAGAGAAAAATACCAAGTCAGAGAGTGAACCAAATGGCAAGCGGCAAGCAAGGAACGAAGAAGAGGGCGGCCTACCGTCAACCAAGTCTTCGATTTGGCCGTAGCCGTTGATCAACGACTGCCTCGCCTCGGCCCAGCTCGCCGCCTCGGTCTTATATTCGGCTTGAAGGGCGGCCTCGCTGTCCTGCACCGCCTTCAGGGCCGCCTTGTGGCTCTCCTGCTGGTCGGCCTGCTTCTTGACCAGGCGGTCATGCTCCTGAGCCAAGGCGTCGAACTCGGCTTCCTTAGCACGAAGGGCGGCCTGAGTCCCACCCAGCTGCTCCCTCAGTTTGGCGTTGGCCGCTGCAGATATGGCAGAGAAGAAAAGAGCAATAAGAAAGAAGTCGTCAAGAAAGATCCGACCCGACTGCTCTGCAGTCGGCCCGAATCTCGGTGACTACAGCCAGTGGGTGCGCTGACGTGCCCCCACGTGAGATAAAAGATGAAGCACTTACGCCGGCTCTCAGATAGATCAGCATTCTTCTAGGTCTGCTCCCGAGCCTGGGAGTTGAAGGCAGCCGCGCGGAGGTTGTGGTAGTCCTGCAAGTCAGACAGAGAAGCGAATGAGAACAAGATAGCAAACAAAGCCCACTAAGAAGATCCAAGCCGCCTACTCAGCAACCGACTATGACCTCGGGGACTACACCCAGTGGGTGTGCTGAAGCGCCCCCACGGAAGAAACCAAGATGAAGAAGCAAAAACGGGAAGACTTACCCGAATGGCCGCCCGCGTCGCGAGGAACTCGTCATTATATTGCCTCATCGCCGCGGCCTAGGACTGAAGCCGGTTCCGGACTTCTTGCGCCGCCACATTCACCACGGCCGTCCCACCACCCTGCCTCCACCCCGAGCTGGCGCTGGCCGCCTCCACGTCCTGGGCCGACGAGCTGGAGCCCGCGGCCTTCTGTGGGTCTGAAGTGGGCTTCCCCACGTGCTGGTGCGATGGCGACTGGACCACCAGGTCCGTCCTCACAGCCGGCTCGCCCCCAGCCGGTTGCGCAGGTGGCACGTTAGGCCGGCTGCCTTGGGCCGCCCCAGTCGGCGAGGACGCTACCGCTTCCCTCTCCGGGAGGACGACGTCGTCCTCCCTCTCCAACCCCGGCAGGTCGGCGCCGGCTCCCTCCGGCGGGGGCTCCGGGATCTCGTGCGCCGCGACATGAAGGAGGTGACGAGCAAGGCCCCCTCCGCTGTCGCTGCGGCTGCAGCCTCCGCCTGGGCCTTGGCCGCCGCGTCGGCACGCGCCTTCGCCGACTCCTCCTCCTCCTATGCCGCCTTGGCGGCGGCCCCCCTCAGCTCCCCGCCTCCCGCTCCTCCCGCGTGTCCCGCGCTTTGCTCCGTTGCCGCTTGAAGCTCGGCGCGGGGGTCCACACGGCGGGTACTCCCGGATCCTCCCGGCGATTCACCCACGGAGGCGGCAGCAACCCGCTCAAGAGAAAGCGGAGCCCTGATTTTTGAGAAAAGACAAAGATTCAGAAATCAACAAGAAAAGAATAAATAGTGTGCAAGAGAATCTACACTTACGCCGACACCGTCTGCGGCTGCTTCACCACGTTGCGGAAGCGGGCCTCCTTCGCGGCCGCCTCATCCCGCCTGGTCGCCGCCGCCCCGCCCTTGGGCTTCTTCGGCCGACTGCCGAACAAGCCCGACGCGGCCCGGCGCTTCTGTCTGCGGCCCCGAGCAGGCGGCGCGGCGGAGGAACCCGCGCCATGGCCGGACGCCGGCTGGCGGCGTGGGACGATTTCCGCCTCATCGTCATTCGGCCAGTCGTCGAAGCTGGCTCCAAGCCCGGAGCCGCCTGCGTCGCTGCCTGCTTCGCCGCCTCCCGCCTTGGTGTTGTCATCCATGGCGGCCGCCCCCAAGTCGTGGTCCTCCAAGTCATGCTCCGCCCGGTCGGGGAGAAATCGGCGATCCGCCCCCGACCCGGCTGCAGGTCGAAGGAGAGGGCTCTGCCAAGACGTGCCGACTGGTCAGAGTCGGCCAAGAAAAACTTGGCGACAAAACTAAGAGAAGAAAGAATAAAGAAAGCATACCATAGGCGGGGGATGAGCACGGGAGTACGGCTCCTTGCCAAACCGCCACTCCGCGGAGAGTTTGCAGTTCGCAAGATAATTCACCATATGAGCCACCTCGTCGTGCGGCATATCCTTGGTGCACATCCGACTCGGATCGAGTTGGTCGCTCATCTGACAGATCAGATGAGGGCGGCTTTGAAGCGGAAGCACCCGGCGCGCGACGAAGGCGGCTAGCAGGTCAGACCCAGTCAGGCCCTCCGACTGGATCATTACCCAGAGTCGGGCGACAGCCGCGGCTCCAGCCGGCGACAGCGTCACGGCCCGAGAGGACCACTGGGGCCGCCTCCCATCCAGCGGGCCGGCTACGTAAGCCGGCAAGTTGACGTAGTCGCCTTGCGGGGCGACGTTCTTCACGTAGAAGTACGACTTCTGCCAGCGCTTCACCGACTGGATCAGCGTGATGACGGGGATGGGGTTGTCGGCAGCTGGCCTCCGCATCGCGATGAAGGCACCGCTCTGATCCAGCACGCCCTGCATGCGGGTGCCGAGCTTGGTTTGGAAGAATCCCCCTAGAGCTCGAGGGTGGGGAGAACGCCAAGAGAGCCTTCGCACAGGGTGACGAAGGCAGACAGCAACACCACCGTGTTTGGAGTGAGGTGGTGCGGCTGGAGCTGATAAAACTTGAGGAAGGACCGGAAGAAAGCGCTCGCGGGCAGACCGAGGCTGCGTAGGAAGTGCGAGCGAAAGATTACCCGCTCGCCTTCCTCCGGCGACGGCGTGATCTCCTTCTCCGGCGCGAGATGGACCCGCACCTGGTCCTTGCCGGGCAACCGCCGCGTCTTGCGGAGGAAGTCGATGTGGTCAATATGGACGTTGGAGCCGTCCCAGTCCCCGCCGTACTGCATGATGACGAGAAGCTGACGAGGAAGGGTGCGGCGGCGGAGAAAGCACGGCCCTGCGGCGGCAAAGCTGCGGGGTGGAGTGAAGATTGGTGGGACGGCGCGGCGGCGAGGCGCTGCTGCGATGGAAAGGAGGAGGAAGAAGATGGCGGAGAGAAGAGGAGCGTGCGAGCATCTGCCGCTTCCCCTCCTCCCCCTACTTATAGCCTCGTGCGGCGAAGCCGAGGAGGTGAGGCGTGGGGGGAATGTGGGATTTAATGTGCCCACTCCCCCACGCCCCGCGATTATTGCACCCTAACGGCGTGCGGAAACCACCGTCGGAAGGCGTGCGGACAGGTTTGGGCCACAGAGAATCCACGCCTGGGCCTAGGCGTAGGTGGTGGGTCCCCGGCCTACGGCGACGTCCTGTCGCGCGTGTGGTTGGCAGGCTTTATTCAGCCGGAGGATGCCACGTGGTTCGCGGGCGGCAAGCGGCCGGCCCGCGGCCCGGCGCGCGCACCGACTGATTCCCGCCTTCAGAATTTAGAAATTCCGCCAAGACGGCGCGCCCAACCGAAGCCGGCTCCCAGCTGCTGGCTCGTCAAGATAAGAACCTGACCGATCTTCTCGACCTCCTCTCAGCCTCGAAGCCCAACCAGCTTCGGGGACTACTATCGGAGTAAATGGCCACGGGTAGCCTAACCGACTCCCCCTGGCTCTTCGAAAAATTATCAGGCCAATCGAGCCTTCAAGCATCCAGCGCATGGGGCGACCTTCCTCCGGCCGGCTATTCCCAGGGCCGACTACCAGAAGGCGACCCGGCCTCAAAAACCTTCCCGAAGAAAGCTACGAGATGGCCGACTCCAGGAAGCCGGCCCTAAGAGGACCGACTTCCAGAAGCCGGCCATGAAGAAAGCCGACTCCCAAAAGCCGGCCAAGACTGCACCCACCAGGGCTGCACCCACATAACGGTGATAAGACGGGGCGTGGCCGCAGTACAGCCCACTACCCCCGAATCCCGGAACAGGCATGGCCACAGGGCGCCATACGGGTCAGCCATCCCCCGTCCGGCGCGGCACTTTAGCCATGTTGACCTCGATGTCATCCACGACAGGCGCCAGTACGGCCCGCGCGCGGCGGGCCCCTTTAGCCAGAGAGACGCTCGAAGGCGGCCCGGCCTCCCCTAGTCGGCCTGGGGGCGTAGCCGGCTCCCAATAGCTGGCTACCTCCCTTCCTCGAAACATGTGCATCATTAAGGAGACAAGACGAGGTGAGGCTACAGTGAGTGCCCGCAAGGCGGCGGCACTGTAGCCACGCTTACCTCGACAAAGCCCTCGTCATCAGAGGCAAGGCAACAGTAACCAGCCGCCGACAAGGCCCCCAAGCGGTAGGGCCAGCCTGTCGGCCAAGAGGCCGGCAGCCGGCGGGACCCACCATTCGGCGGGCCCCAATGGCCAGCAGAGAAGCCGGCGAGCACAGACACTGACGGCTGGGACCCGCGCCTAGCCGGATTACCATTGTACCCCTGGGGGGCAGGCCTATAAAAACCCCCCGGGACACCCATGCAAAGGGTTGATCTCACGTAGTTTCACACACCACATAGAGAGAAACGGAGAGCTAGCCTTGCCCTTCTTCTTCTTCTAGCCAAACAGCTCAAGGAGCACTTGTAGCTACTTGTATTGATCTAGTGATCATGCGGAGACCCCGCAGAGCAGGACTAGGGGTGTTATCTCCGCGGAGAGCCCCGAACCTGGGCAAGATCCGCCGGCGTGCATGTCTACGCCTTATCCCCTTTCCAGGCACCGGCGATGTCTTACTAGCTCCCACAATGATAAGCCACCCGTTGGCATATGTCGCACCTACCACCCGACACCAGCTTTGGCTCCTCATCGGTAACATTTTTCAACTTGAAAAAAAGTTATACCTCCTTTTCGGTCCGGCTTGGCATCCACCAAATTAGAGGACGGTGTACTGCATGCAGACACTCACACTGGTCGTAGCATGACAAAATGAGGGGTAATATAACATGCCCACAATATACATAGATTGTAAAGGTTACACGCCAACATTCACACTAAAATAAGCTTCACAAGATACGGTATGCATACTAGCTAACATTCACAAGCACTTACTTTAGCATGTTTACGCATCTAAATGATTCACAAGACTATAACCAACACAAATCTATGAGAAGGTGTAGAAATAAAGAAAAAACAACCGATGCTTCTCTGAGCAAAGGGCCTCCATACGCACGCATTAATTTCCTGGGCATGCTTCTTTCTGATCAATGTTGTGTGCACTTTGAGCATGTTGGCAACTCCACAGCTAGCTTGATGGCTCATCTTGCAATTTACACTGACACATTGCAGCAAACAGAGGAGGCAATAGAGACCACTCAACATCATACCACTTTGTGCAGTTCCACTGAAATCATCTTCATTGTCCTAAATCTGAAAAGATAGGAAATGTCGCAAAACAGTAGCACATATCAATAGCTCGGCATGAGAAAACACGATCATGTGGATGAAGGGGATACTGACCTGCCTGAGGAAGATTATGCATAAATTTATAGGCGGTTAGTTGATTTCCACCTTTGGATCGCCTATGATGGCACAGAGGAAATTCTACGCAATCGATGAGCGCAATTCCTTTCGTTTGGCTGTAGAAAATTTGTTCGACTAACCCCAATATATTTTTGTGTAGTTCCACTAAAATAATGCACCGCTGTTTGCATGACCCCTACTCGCCGGCCAGGCCATCAATGCCTCGGTCTCTTTTATCTTGCGTTGACTGTGCGGCTACAGTGCTTGTTTGCTCCTCCACACATGACAGGCTCATTCCACACTACAAATAGCAAGTCAACGTATGAATAAGCTTATTTCATCTTGCGTTGGTAATTCTACCTAGTTATGAATGTAGGAATACTTGGAGCACCATGAGGCCAACTGACAGCAGGTTCCACTAAAATTGAGGTTTCTGCTTCCGTTTGCACAAATAGACACCATATGGAGATAGACAACCCTGTTTGCACAAATATGTAACAGGGTTATTTAAGTAGTGTCATTTTTTTGCAGCGGCATATGATTAACAACAACATCTCATATGTTATCAATGGCATTACAGTGACAGTATGAAAAAGTGCATTTAACTAAAAAGTTCCAACACATCAAATCAGCACTGGCACTAGATTAATAGGGGCTTAAATTAACATTCATAACAATTGCATTATTACACTGTGATGACAGATTGGAAGTAGCACTTGATCAGTACGTACGTGCATGGTTAACAGGAACAATCGTTCTAACAAAGGGTGATACGGAAAGGAGAAACACATCGTCGTGTCAACCGTTGTGCAATTAAATTGTGTGCAGTTCAACGGAGATGCAGCTATGTTACCGGTGTCAGAGTTTCGTGTAACGGCCCAAAACACTCTTTATGAGAAATAAAGCAAGACAAAAGCATTTCATAAAACGGTGGTGGCATTGATTCATTTTATCAATGGCAATAGATTGACAACATCATTACTTAACAGCGACATCACATTAACAATGGCATTGTTTCATTTTACTTGTGATGTTAGATTAACAGTAGCAGTAAGGGCATAGGGACAGCGGAGGCACAAGCACATTTTACATCCACCGAGGCATAAAGTGTTGAGGCAGAGTTGTTGCCAAGTGCGGCAAACATGCAAAGCATGTCTGGATTTGTGCATTTTTTGTTCTCGGCAGTGACCTTTCCTATGTGACCACAAGAAATCTAGACATGCTCATTCTCGGTTGCATTGTCGACCCAACAACCCCCACTTTCCATCCTTTTTCGACCAAGAGAACAGTCAGGCCAGCATCTTTATTTCCCTTTCCAACCAAGAGATCGGTTCGTTAGCCAGTATTTGCAGTACCTTTTTTCCTCTAATAGTAAAAAATTAGGTGGTGTTTGAGTGTTTGACAAGTCGACGGAGCTAGCTACATGGGGAGCTTTATAATACTAGAAGAATATCCACATGCAAGATGCAGCGACGTGGGGAGCAATCCTAACTTTATGAAAAAAGGGATGCAACGACGTGGGGAGCTGGGCCATTAGAACAAGGCTAGTTCTAAAATAAGTTATACCTCCGGCTGGCTGGATGTGGCGAGGCAGGTGGCGGGATCTGCCAACTCGATAGCGGGGAGCAAGGGTGAGGAGGACCTCCCATGCCGGCGCCATGTCAGAGAAGACAGCACGCGTCGGCTTCCTCCCTCGCCACCGGCGACCACCAGTGGAAGGTATCCGGCCGGATCTGTGTCAACCGGAGAGAAGAGGGAGAGAGAGACAAAGAGAGTGGACACTGCGGTCTTGTTTAGATCTGGAGAGGGTGAGAGAGTGAGAAGAAGAGGGCAACCCTAGCAAGCAAGTCCCGAAGTGGACTAGTGGAGTAGAAATTGTTTTTCTCTCCATACCGATTGTTTCAAATTCAATACGCGCGGAGCCATCTTTTTTTCATTTGACGTGGCCGTAAAAAGAAACTTGATCAATAACCGCGCCACCACGGTCAGGCCGCACTTGGTATGGCTGACATTTGGTCCCAGGCCCCACATTAAGTGGACGACTAGATGTCTCAAATTGTTACGTTACCTGCCTTTTCGTGTGCAAATGTGCTCCAATGTGAGTGTACCCGTGCGTGTGCGTGAGGCGACAGTGAAGTTCGTTTTATAAACCTTGAGGTTGTAGAGCCACTTGGAAACAAACCCTCACCTTTAAATCCCTGAAGTTTGTACCCTGTCCTCTATAATCCCATCATTAATAACCTTAAATGATTTAATGCTCATGATTGTGGGGTTCAAGGGGTTTTAACAGGGATTGTGGGGGATTAAATCATGTACAAGACAAGTTCCCCTCCATTCCTCTCCAAACCCCTTGGGAGGAGGTTGAACCGAACAAGGCCTAAGACGAACCAAAGTGGGAGTAATTTCAAAAGTAACATTGGGTCCAACTCAAGAAATTTGCTTATGTGGCAACTAGTTAATGAGGAGAGAGGTAAATTGAGTAACTTGTAGCTAGTTACTCATTCTATGAGTAACATCACAAATACAAAAAAATGACTCTATAACCTAAAAATGAAGCTTTGCAATCCACTCAGGTTGTACGTAAACATGTTTATACTCTTCATTCATGATTTTTAGTACAAATAGGATGCACATGGCGATGTCATTCTCATACCAGCCACTAATGATGGATGGCCATGCAGCGTCGCCGTGCTCACCTGCAACTGCAACCCGAGTTGCACATGCAGCAACAACTACTACAATAGAGTACTAGACGCACAAGGCATGCTCTTGGTGCTGCTTCATGAGCTACTGAGCCGTTAGACAAGCGCGCGATATGAAGGACGTCGTTATTTTGCCATCATAGAGGTGGTGACGCACTTTGCGGGGTTGCAAGAGACGGAATCCGGCGTCCCACTCCCACGACGGACAACGCTTGCTCGAGAGAGCGAACATGGACGCAAATTCGTGCAAACACGACCCGATTTCATATAAACATGACAGATTTCATTACATTTACGTTAAATAAGCTGTGCTAGTCCTGAGCTAAAGGTAGAATCAATATACCTAATCTAATTTTTTTCGACAAAGACCTAAGCTAAATGGTCACCGGCCGATCTCTTTGTCCTCCTCTAGCATCCGGCTGAAGAATAATCATGCAAGACACCGGCTATTTTTGCTGGCGTTGCCTCGACGGTGGCCTTCATGGGATACAATCGGCAGCGGCCGCCCGTGTTCTACTTCTCCTTGATTATGACGGCTGACGGGAGGGTGCTAGCCGTCACCTCATTGACATCCGCGTAGCTGCATCACCTCATCGACTTCCGTGGTGGCTTCTTTCTCTGCCTGCATGGCGCCGCTATGCGCGCGTTGATGACGGATGTCGCAGTTGCAAGCACTAGAGGCACTATACGACGCGGTGGCGTCGAGGGCAGCAACGATGCCCGTGCCGCCGTGCTCCCCGACGAGCCGGCGTGGAGCAACTCGGCACTCTTCCTCGAGCTGTATTGGAGCGGCCAGCTGCGGATCCACGCACTGGCTTAGTGTGGCAACTGGCTCCGACGGGCTAGGAGAGGTAGGTGGAGCAGCGAGCTGCCTCGCTCGTAACTGTCGGGCTCGGAGGGCCACCCAGACGGCTTTTATGCCGGAGAACTGCTCTTCCTACTAGTCGGATGCCGCCGAAAGAGTGTAGAAAATGGTGGAAGGAGGAGCTTGGCCGGCATCCCGCTCCTGAACGGACTTGTGTGGCCGGAGTGGGTTTCTCGCATTCCACGCGGGTTTAAATGTAGGTGTTTGATTGCGGCGAGGAGGTGGGTACAACTGGGAGTGTACTGGGCGGCGCCCTCGGCCGGCGCGCCGCTTCAATGGCGGACGCAGTGAGAGGTCGTGTTTGCCCTGACCCCCTTGACCGTGTACGCCCGGCTTTGAGGACAACATTATCCTTAACTGACCTTGATGGTGTACGTCACCTTGTTTCTAGATCTGAGATGCCACGTGTACCAGATAAATGACTCCAAGTTTGACCCCCGTGATGCTATGTGCGAGCCGAGGAACAGTGTTGGAGAGACCACCCCCCCCCCATAATTTTCCTACATTGGTCGTTTGATTCGTAGGATAGAATGCTATAGGGGTTTTTCCTATGAAATCATGTGTTAATTGGCAATCTAGAACTTTTTTTTCACTTCCTTTGTTTTTTCTATGTCAAACACTATGTTTTTTAGGGGAACACCATGTTAATGCTATGGGATTCAAGTGGACATGCCACTCCAATCCTTTATTTTTCCTAGTCCTGCATTTTAAGTTCCAACGAATGAAAGAAAAGAAACGGAGAGAGTACTCGCTCTAAATGATGTGCCGCTGCAAGAGCCGCCTATATTAATTAACCATGCTCTAAAAATGTGGACCAACTTTGGCTATAGTACTGCGCTAAAGGTTAGTAGGTGACCTTGCGCTTGGCTCTTCACCTCTTCCAGAAGTTGAACAATGATGATGGTACTACAGTATAAACATCTGGCAATCTAACACCAAATGAACTACTGCACGTCCACCGCTTGTAAACAAAAGTTTCTCCTCGTGCTGCGAGCCACTGCGCGCGCGTGGGCGGGGGAGAAGGCGTAGTAAGCAAGCTTCTCGTTGTTCTGCGAGTTGACGGGACACATCAAAGTTATTTAGTACTCTCTCCAAAAAGGGCCGACCATGTCCATGGCTACAATCTCGTGCTCCGTCATTGAGTACGTGCATGATTCACATGCCATCGAGGTGAAAAAAAAATTATGTAGTACGTGCCATCAAAGTGCACAACTCACTTATGCACTGTTTTTCTCCATTTTATTGCATGCCACATGCACCTTGATGATGGATGTCCCGCGTGTTGGCAAAAGGACGAATAAAGCTCACATAAAAAAAGAGTGGAAGAACATAGATTCCCGACGACCGAGAAGGAGCAAGGAACCTCGCGGTGGAGCGTATGCACTCATAATATTTTATATTATGCAACAATATAAAATCAACCAAATCTCTCCACATTCCTATACCATTCTATAGTGTGAGAATAACTTTGAATGTAAGCCATTGATTCACTCTATCCAATGGTCAATAGTTGGAAAATCCAAACAAAACCAGCCATTGGATCAACTCTTTAGCACTCAGATTGTTGCCACCTTGCACATCCTGCTGTAACGCAGAAACTACTGCGGTATCTGTGAACCATCCCGAACATTCATGCGAAGCAGTGGAGACTTGTAGGGCACGTGCTCATACAACGTGTGTGTCACGACCGGTTTTTCGGGATATTAAATCTCCAGAAAATGGCCGTTGTGCTCACCAGCCCCAGGAATTACTGTTAGCTGATGAGGCACCAACTTGATACAAAAAAATCCAAGCAAGTACAAAAATATGCAGTACAAGACCATTGTGGCCTAGGAGTACAACATTTGGTTTTCTAGTGGTTGATGGAGGAAGCGGTTGTGGTTCATCTGCGTTTATGGGACTCCATTTCCCACAAGAACAGCTGACCAGGATAACTCCTATCTTCGCGAGGCTACGAAAGTCAACGCGTAGGTTCCGAGGTTGTCACCGCGATGCTTATCTCCAAGCAAGGAATCTGGCCAAGACAATAGCCAGGGACAAGCCAGTGAGTACGTTTGAATGTACTCGCAAACATTAAGAACACGGGTATAATAAATCAAGGGAAAACATGTTCCGAAAATATTCTATGATCATAACGTTAGTCACGAGATAAACGTAATATTCATGATGCACGCATGCGGGTAAAAATAACCAAAATAAAATACTGGGTGCCAAACGAGGGTCTGAATGACTCCTCGAGAGGAAACTGCAAGAATAATAATGCCACAGTCGGGCGTCGGGGCGACACCACATAAAGGGCTTATAACAGAAAATAAAGGCAGTGCATGCCACAGTCGGACGTCTGAGCGACATCACATAAAGGGCTTATATTGCAAGTAATATACAAAACATGCCACAGTCGGACGTCTGAGCGACATCACATAAAGGGCTTATAAATAAAAGAAATAACAAGCATGCCACAGTCGGGCGTCTAAGCGACACCACATAAAGGGCTTATGAATAAAGGAAATAACAAGCATGCCACAGTCGGGCGTCTGAGCGACACCACCTAAAGGGCTTATATAGAATAATAGTAATGGGTATCCAGGAGGTAGAACCATCCCAGGGATACTCGAAAATACAAATAAGGTAAATGGTTAGTCCACAATAATAATGATCATAATCCACATATGTCACAGTTCATAATCAAGGTTCTGGTTTAGCAGTTTTCCTCCGAAGACCGACACTAAGACCGACACTTGACCTATCCCAGACTGTAGTCCTTAACCATGGCCACGGCTATTCGAATAGATGTATAATCTCTGTAGAGGGTGTACTCTTTACCCACGGGTAACGGATTTCTTTAGTCCATCGGGACTAATTCCGTCTACGGTCTTTTGATTGAAAACACGCCTGACCTGCACACACCAGCTTAACTCACCGATGTCTGGAATCACCCACAACACCTGTCAAGCCAAACTCTAAGTGGGGAGGCTACAACCTCGACGTAGCATGGGATCAAATTTCTATACGCGCGCTCTAAGGGGTGGCCCCCCTCTCGGTCCCAACCGGAAACACCCATGCCCCCGGACCGAATGACAGGCTTTAATCCGTGGCCACGGTACCCTCATTCACGGCCTCGCTGTACGGTGTGTGCTAGGACGGGGTTGACAACTTACTGAACCGTACCCTACCTCAGGTAGGGACAAGTGGTAGTACCATGCAAGTATGGGGGTTACTGGACAAGAATCGATCTAAGGCCGACTCAGGAGGTTTAAGTGTTCCCTGCATGATTAGAACAACAAAAGTATTTCCATTAACAGGTAGACTTATCACTCGTCAAGCCTCACCATGCCATACCGGTCACACTCGTGCCGACGAGGTACTAGGGACAAGCCCGTGTCTACCCAAGACCACGGCTTTCCCGGCTTCCTTCCAGTACGCAAGGGAAGCTTACGAGGATGAATACCATCACCAATATATCCATTTATCACAGCAAAGAAAACTCCACTACGCACTCACGCACATGAGCTTTTTTGTCGTCACATAAAAAATAATGCATGCTCCAAGTCAAAAGGTGCTGTAACCATATCAAAACACCACACAAAAATATTATGCCAGAGTTCAGAAATGCTTTCCTTCAAGTGTATGCATGTGGGGGTGCACTTTTGAAGGATGCCTTTTCTCCAAAAATCCTATTTTGAGAAATATATAAAATACACACATTTTAAATACAGTACAAAAAGTTGTCTAAAATATTTTTAAAAAAATCTTAAAATAAACTAGATGAAATTTGAGAGAGGTAGGAAAAAGAATCAACTCATTTGGATTTTTATTTTAAAGGTTATAGGCAGTCAAACATCAGTCAAAGTTCTGTTTTAATAAAATCAGAAAAAGGAAAACGCTGCGGGGAAATACGCTTTCAAAGCAGAGGTGACGTACTCCTGTCTTTGCGCTTTTACTTAAACAGAGAGAGTGGCAGCGCGGGTCACTGACAGTGGGTCCAGAGGGCCCACTGGTCAGGTTTGACCGTTTTCCCTCGCCCTCTCTTCTCTCTGCCCGAAAGGCGCGGGGCTCCGGTGATCGCCGGCGACGAACGGCGGCTCCTCGAGGGCATCTGAGGGCAGGGATGGGTTGGCCAAACCGAGGCGGTCCTCTCGGTGGGCGTCAGGCAGGTGGGGACGGAGGGGGTCACCGGCGGCGAGCTCCGCGGCGAAGGGGCTACGGTGGTGAAGTGACATTTGGGTTCCGGTGATCCTTGGCCGAAGCTGAGGCGCTAGGCAGCTCCGCACGACCACGGGGGAGTTCTTGGTGGCGTTGGATTGGTGGGGGAAGGCCTAGCTGTGATGCAATGCACTGGATTGCGGTGGCGACCGAACTTGCCGGAGGCGGGGAAGAAAGGGCCTTCCCGTCGATTGCTGGCTGTGGGAGGGCTATGGGGGTGGCCTGGGGTTGCTTGAGTGATCGGTTGAGCTCGGGGTCCCTTTAAATAGGCGCTCGAGGCTGGCTCCTGCGGTGGCCGAGGATAAGATCGCCGGCGACCACTTTCCTGTAGTTGCAGGGCATCGTGGCGGCGACGAAAGCGTGCCGACGAGCGGGAGGATAAGCACGGCCTGTGCTCTGGGGCATCTAGCGTGCGCTGGCGGTTTGGGCGGCGCCGTCCGCGGCAGAATCCGCTGCCGACGCCGGCGTGCTGCCAAGGCGGCGCTGCAGGGTGCTAGGGAGAGCTTGGAGTGTACTGGAGAGTGGGCGAGTGCTTGGCGTGGTTCAGCAGGCGAGCAGGGGTCAGAGACGGGACGCGACGAGGGTGGCAGAGCGGCGCGGCGACTCAGTGCGCGCGCGTGCAAAACGTGCGCTCTGGGCGCGCCCAGAGCATGCACGGCAGGTGCTCGACGGAATGCCAGCGTGCTCTAGAGAGCTTGGGTGAGGCTGGCAGCTAACAGGCCAGGGTTAGGGACAGCGAGGATGCTAGTGGACATGCTGGATGGGTCAGGGGTTCAAGTCCACAATGCAGACCAGAGGACATGCCAAAAATTGTCCCTGCACACAGGGTGCTCGACAGAATGCCATGGTCAGCTAGGCAACTCTTGGGGTGGCCAAACTCTCTAGATCCTAGTGTCCTTAGGAGCTCAAGAAGGTGGTAAGGTTAGTTTGGCAAAAACAGAAAGTTGATAGTGCAAGAATTTGAGAAAACCAGTTTAGGGCAGAAACTAAAGGCTATCATTGCATGCACCAAAAACATGCCAATGGGTCCAATCTCCTGGACTTAAGAGTTTGGTAGGGAGGACTATAAGTAAGAAAAAGCTCAAAGATACTAGAGCAAAATAAAATGGGGTTGCAGTACAAATCACCAAATTGGACCAGAATGCAAAAGAGGTTGATCCACTCAAATATTTCAAAGAACATCACTGTGTTTTTGCTTGAAGATGATTTGTATGCATCCACATGACATCCCCAAATTTTGGTGGAAATTTTGAAAGCATTTATCAAATGGTTGCAGTGCAAAAAGGGGCTCCAAATTTATGAAAGATCATTTTGAAAGGATAAAGTTCATGAAAAATTAATTATGCAAATAAATCCACTGATAAAGGATTGATTTTATAAAGAGGGCACACAAGTCCAATAATACTCTTTGAAGGTTTTTTTTCCACTTGAAGTAAAAATTCACAATAACAAAAGGGTAAATCTTGACAAATGGAAAAGTTTTATTTCCTGGCAACATTTTAATAAATAAAACAAGGCCAAATTTTTTTGGGTGTCACAGTGTGGTTTCACAAGTACACTCCCAATCATGGGGTAGCACCAAAAGTTGAGCAGAGGGAAGTTACAAAGGGGTCTATTTGGAATTAACAAATGCATGTATAAAAGCCTTATTCTCTTCTTGGACCCTGTATACAAGGAGTCCAAAGTAATTCTTGAATCTGTTCAGCCAGGAAGTATGGGAGGCAGGGATCCCACGGAAGTGTTTGTTGTTTCTTTCTTTCCAAATGCTCCATGATGCTTGTAGAAATATGTCCATGAACATAGGTTGTCTCCATGTTTGTCGTGCATGCGCCAGCATGCCGTGACGTGTGTTGTGTGGGCCCCAAACCAGGCCTAGTTTGCGACAGCAAGCTTTGCTAAATGGGCAATGGAATATGAGGTGATCAATGTCTTCCTCCACTTGTTGGGGACATAGCAAGGAATTAAAGTCATCGCCAATGTTATATTGTCTCCTTTTGAGCATGTTCCTAGTGTTGATCCTGTGTGATAGTAAAAGACAGCCGAAGACTTTGATCTTGAGAGTTACTTTAGATTTCCAGAGCTAGCCATAGTTTTTGTGGGCTTTAACATCACGAAAGAAGAATCTATAATAGCGTTTGGCAGTGAAGGTCCTGCCACCCCAGACACAGGTCCAAATATCCTTATCCCCAACGTTGGAACCACCAATATTTAAAGTCATTTCTTGTAGGTCTTTTTAACTCCTCAAAGGCTTGTACAGATAACGGTAGGTGAAAAGCATCAGCCAGTGTCGTGGTGCCCAAGAAATCACGAACTGAGCAGTCCTCGTCTTTTGCAAAGGAGAAAGCCCTCGGATGTGTGTCGTCCAGTAGATTGTCAAGCCATAGATCTTTCCACATGAGAGCAGTATCCCCTTGAACAACAGTAACCCTAGTAATGCCACGGTAAATTGGCAAAATCTTTAGGATGTCACGCCACCAGAAAGATCCTTGGGGGTCAGATGCATGTGGGATTCTGTTATTATAGTATGAAGACCAAATTAATTCCACCCACGGTATGTCATGTTTATTGTAGAACTTGTGCAGATGTTTGAGCAGCAGGGCATCACTTTGGGTTCTGAGGTGAATAATACCAAGCCCTCCACTCTCCTTTGGGTGACATACCATGTCCCAGGCCGCAAGAGAACTACATTTATCGCCTTGCTCGGTTTTTTGTCCAGAGGAATCTTCTCCCTAGCTTATCTAGCAAGTCCTGCTTCACATGCTATCATAGTCAGCTTCCCCATTTCTTTTTTTACTTTTCTCTAAGAAGTACTCCCTCTGTAAACTAATATAAGAGTGTTCAGATCACTAAAGTAGTAGTGATTTAAACACTCTTATAGGGAGTACAAGCCTGCCCTGTACGTGAATAAATCTTGCTTGCTGCACATACGTACATGGCAAGACATGGTGTCCAATCACCATTTACACTACAAAAAAAAGACACATTCGTGACATTTTGGTCTGAACGAATTTTTTTTTCATGCTTATGACACTTCTATGACGATAATTGTGACAAACCCGGTATGATCATAGATGTGGTGGGCTCCTACTTCTATGACAAAAAATCATGACGGAAAATGGGCTTTTCGTCCTGGGCGGGTGGGAGATGCAACTGCATGACATTCTTTGGGCCGTCCATGATGGAGAAAACCATGGTAGAAGCGAGGGCGAGGAAAATATCGGGGAAGTTCCCGGTTACGGTGGGTGGTCAGGGGCCGAGCGATGCATGCTTCTCTCGTACGTACGCGCGTGTGTGCGAGGCGTTGCGCTCTACTAAACTCGAGCGATTGCACCGCAAGCTCTAACTGAACCCGAGCGATTTCACTAGCTACGTTACTGAATCCCGATCGATCCCTTGCTGTTAACTGAACCCGAGTGTGATTCCTTCGCTACTGCTGCTAATTGAAGCCGATCGATGCTGCCTCTAGATGAATAGTGAGTGTTGTTGGGGGGTTTGGATGAACAGTTCCCGGTGGGGGGTGGGATGAACAGGACCCCGTGGTAGTAGAGGCCTTTGCCGCTGGATGAACAGGACCCCGATCGATCGAGCCGGTGGATGAACAGGACCCCGTGGAGGGCTGGATGAACAAGACCCCTTGGAGGGCTGGATGAACAGTAGCCTGTGGAGGGGTGGTTGAACAGGACCCCGTGGAGAGGGCTGGTTGAACAGTAGCCGGTGGAGGAGCGCGCGGTGGAGGCTGGATGAACAGGAGCCCGTGGATGAACAGTCGCAGGTGGAGGCTGGAGGAGGTCGACGGTGGATGAACAGGAGCCCGTGGAGGCTAGAGGAGGTCGATGGTGGAGATGAACAGTATCCCGTGGAGTCCCGTTTTGCGGTACGCACACCCCTCCCGATGAACAGGACCCCCGTTTCAACCGTAGCGCTCCAAGACAAGTCCGTTTTCTTCGTTTCGCGGTACGCCACACCCTTCCCGAACAACAGGACCCCGTTTCGAACGTAAGAGGTCCGTTTCCACCGTTTTGCGGTACGCCAGGCCCCTCTCGATGAACAGGATCCCGTTTCCACCGTGGCCGGTCGAACACAAGGCCGTTTCCTCCGTTCTGCGGTACGCCAGGCCTCGTTTCCATCGGCTGTTCCGTCCAAGCCGGTTGGCTCCCGATGAACAGCACGCGTTCCGTTGCCTCCCGACAAACACGATGCATTCCGTTGCCTCCCCATGAACACGACGATGACGCAGTTTCTTCGTTCCCACCCAGCCATGTACACGAGTCCTGGCCGTACGTATGCGCGAGTAGGCGTTCGAGACCCCGCCCGTTTGTACGTATGTGGTCGTATTTTCTTTCTTGCATCCTGGCTGATGTACGTACGTGTACATGCTACGTGCGCGCCTCTACTACGACACGTGCACGCCTCTACTACGACACGAGCCCTTCCTTACACGGCCACGGTTCATCGCTGCAGCCTCCAGACAGACCGATCGTATGTACGTACACGTTTGCGACCAGAATGACAACGCTACGTACGCTTCGACCGGGTGGGTCCCGATTGTTAGGCACTTCCTTGCATGCGAAGATGTAGCTGGTGGGTCCCAGCAGTCAGGGGGTAAAGGTTTTTTCGTGAAATACAGTGGCCCGTCCGGTGGGTCCCTGCTGTCACATGGAGGAATCATTATTTTCCGCATAATAAGGAGGGACTTCCTTGCTGCGGCCGTGGACCCAGCTGTCAGCCTCTCCACGTACAGTACTCTTCCGATCAAAGTCATTCGTTGACCATGTTGACCACGCCGCGCCGAGAGCAACAGGGCGGTGGATGACGGTGGGGCCTAGTAAGGGGAAGACGCGGAGCCGGGGAAGACGCGGTAGTGGATGCCAAGGCGGAGGGGAGTAGGTGGGTTGACTGCTTCGGCTGCCATCGCCGGAGAATAATAGGAGGTGTGGGTGAGTATAGAGGGATGGCATGGCCAGTGGTGGCAGCACAGCCGGACACGGGAAGCAGGAGCCGGCGACACGGCCGACGCTTGTTTGGGCGGCTGGAGCAAGAAGACCAGAGGTTGAAGAAGCACTACGACCGTTGGATGGACATCGTACGGTCACTAGAGCTAGAATCGTTCATAGTGACTAAGTTGACAAAGCCCTCCATCCCCGTCATCTCAGTAGGCCCACAAGTTAGCCTCCCATAATGGTGGGTCCCAGCTAGTAGGGGGAGTATTCATTTTTTTTTGCGTAATAAGGAGGCACTTCCTTGTGTGCGAAGATATAGCTGGTGGGTCCGAGCTGACACCGGGGGGGGGGGTGGTTACGTTTTTTTCAAGAAATACAGAGGCCCTTCTGGTGGGTCCCAGCTGTCAGGTGGGGGAATCATTATTTTGCACGTTATAAGGAGACATTTCCTTGTGTGGACCCCTACTGTCAGCCTGTTCCGATGGCTGTTGTTTGTTGACCATGTTGACCTCGCCACGCTGAGAGCACAAACGTGGTGGACGAGGGCGAGGCCCAGGAAGGGAATGACCCTATACCGGCGAGCCCACCGCAGCAGATGCCCATGCTGAGGGGTGTACGAGCGCTGTCTGGTCGGTTGCGGGGTGAGGCTGGCGTCGCCGAAAAATAACAGGATGTGCGTGTGGGTAGAGGGATGGCCTGGTGGCAGCACAACCAGCCATGGGAGGAGGGAGCAGGTGATACGTCTCCGTCGTATCTACTTTTCCAAACACTTTTGCCCTTGTTTTGGACTCTAACTTGCATGATTTGAATGGAACTAACCCATACTGACGCTGTTTTAAGCAGAATTGCCATGGTGTTATTTATGTGCAGAAACAAATGTTCTCGGAATGACCTGAAACTCCACGGAACTTATTTTTGGAAAATATTAAAAATACTGGAAGAAGAATCCACGTTAGGGGGCCCACACCCAGTCCACGAGGGTGGGGGCGCGCTCCCCTGCCTTGTGGGCCCCCTGACGCTCCACCGACCTCAACTCCAACTCCATATATTCATGTTCGGGGAGAAAAAAATCAGAGAGAAGGATTCATCGCATTTTACGATACGGAGCCGCCGCCAAGCCCTAAAACCTCTCGGGAAGGCTGATCTGGAGTCCGTTCGGGGCTCCGGAGAGGGGGATTCGTCGCCGTCGTCATCATCAACCATCCTCCATCACCAATTTCATGATGCTCACCGCCGTGCGTGAGTAATTCCATCGTAGGCTTGCTGGACGGTGATGGGTTGGATGAGATTTATCATGTAATCGAGTTAGTTTTGTTAGGGTTTGATCCCTAGTATCCACTATGTTCTGAGATTGATGTTGCTATGACTTTGCTATGCTTAATGCTTGTCACTAGGGCCCGAGTGCCATGATTTCAGATCTGAACCTATTATGTTTTCATGAATATATGTGAGTTCTTGATCCTATCTTGCAAGTCTATAGTCACCTACTATGTGTTATGATCCGGCAACCCCGAAGTGACAATAATCGGGACCACTCCCGGTGATGACCATAGTTTGAGGAGTTCATGTATTCACTATGTGTTAATGCTTTGGTCCGGTACTCTATTAAAAGGAGGCCTTAATATCCCTTAGTTTCCGTTAGGACCCCCCTGCCACGGGATGGTAGGACAAAAGATGTCATGCAAGTTCTTTTCCATAAGCACGTATGACTATATTCAGAATACATGACTACGTTACATTAATGAATTGGAGCTAGTTCTGTGTCACCCTATGTTATGACTGTTACATGATGAACCGCAACCAGCATAATTCTCCATCACCGATCCAATGCCTACGAGCTTTTCACATATTGTTCTTCGCTTATTTACTTTTCCGTTGCTACTGTTACAATCACTACAAAACCCAAAAATATTACTTTTGCTACCGTTACCGTTACTTCCGTACAACTTTGCTACTAAATACTTTGCTGCAGATATTAAGTTATCCAGGTGTGGTTGAATTGACAACTCAACTGCTAATACTTGAGAATATTGTTTGGCTCCCCTTGTGTCAAATCAATAAATTTGGGTTGAATACTCTACCCTTGAAAACTATTGCGATCCGCTATACTTGTGGGTTATCAAGACTATTTTCTGGCGCCGTTGCCGGGGAGCATAGCTCTATTCTTTGAGTCACTTGGGATTTATATCTGCTGGTCACATTGAGGAACTTGAAAGACAAGAAAACAAAAATTTATCCCTCAACTACGAGGGGAGGTAAGGAACTGCCATCTAGCTCTGCACTTGATTCACCTTCTGTTTTGAGTAAGCTTGCGACACCTAAACCTGCTACTGCTATTCATTCTGATATGTCGCATGTTATTGATGATGCCACTTCTGCTATGCATGATACTTATGATGAAACTACTTCTATGCTTGATACTACTGTGCCACTTGGTGAATTTCTTGATGAACTAGTTGCTAGGGCTAGAGAGAATGAAATTATTGAAACTGATAATATTGATGATAGTGATGATGAAGACTCTCCCCCTAATAAATATGAATTGCCTGTTATGCCTGAGGGTTATGTTCTGGAAGAAGAAGCTGCTAGAGCTATTTTAGCTTGCAATGTTAGATATGATCTCAAGAGATTATTAGCTAAATGGAAGCAGCAATCTCTTAATGCTAGAATGAAACCTGACCCTGCTTTTGCTACTTCACCTATCTTTGTTACTGATAAGGATTATGAATTCTCTGTTGATCCTGATATAATTACTTTGGTTGAATCTGATCCTTTTTATGGCTATGAATCTGAAACTGTTGTGGCACATCTTACTAAATTAAATGATATAGCCACCCTGTTCACTAATGATGAGAGAACTCGCTACCTTTATATCCTTAAAATATTTCCGTTCTCATTAAAGGGTGATACTAAGATATGGTTTAATTCTCTGGATCCTGGTTGTGTGCATAGTCCCCAGGATATGATTTATTACTTCTCTGCTAAATATTTCCCTGCTCACTAATCGACTAACTGATGCTTCCACAGATTACCTGGATAGTTGTGATGTTTCTGTTTTCAGGGAAAGAACACCGGATGAAGCTGAAATTCTATTGAATAATATGTTGACAAATGAAAATAACTCGACACTTCCTGAGCCAACTCCTGAGCCTATTCTTAAACCAACTCTGAAGAAGAGGGGTGTTCTATTTCTCAGTCCTGAAGATATGCAAGAGGCAAAGAAATCTATGAAAGAAAAGGGTATTAAAGCTGAGGATGTTCAGAATTTACCTCCTATTGAAGAAATACATGGCTTAATTTACCGCCTGTTGAAGAAACATATGATCGTAATCCCTCACCTATTGAAGAAACTCATGGTCTTGATAACCCGACACAGGTAGTAAAGGTAAATTCTCTCTATAGGTTTGATGAAGGTGATGTTCCTCATTATAAGTCTGCTAGGCAGTGCTTAGAAGAGTTTGACAATTTAATTTTTATTCAAGAAAATTTTAATGCTTATTTTGGTAGAAAATTGAAATACAATTCCAATATGCTTGAACACTTGGGTGATTATATGTCTAGAGTTAAAGGTGAACTTAAACTCATTAGTAAACATGCTTCTATGGTTACCACTCAAGTAGAACAAGTACTTAAAGCTCAAAATGATTTGCTCAATGAATTACATAATAAGAATAATGACTATGCTGTTAGGGTGGCTACTAGAACTGGTAAAATGACTCTGGAACCTTTGTATCCTGAAGGCCATCCTAAGAGAATTGAGCAAGATTCTCAGAGAAATAATATTGATACACCTAGTCCTTCTAAAAAGAAGAAAAAGAAAAATGATAGGACTTTGCATGCTTCTAGTGAACCTATTGCTGAAACACATGAGAATCCAAATGATATTTCTATTTTTGATGCTGAAACACAATCTAGTAATGAACATGAACCAAGTGAAAATATTGATGAAGATGTTCATGATGATGCTCAACCTAGTAATGATAATGATGTAGAAATTGAACTTGCTGTTGATCTTGATAACCCACAATCAAAGAATCAATATTATGATAAGAGAGATTTTGTTGCTAGGAAACGTGGTAAAGAAAGAGAACCTTGGGTTCAAAAACCCATGCCTTTTCCTCCTAAACCATCCAGGAAAAAGGATTATGAGGATTTTGAGCGCTTTGCTGAAATGATTAGACCTATCTTTTTGCGTATGCATTTGACTGATATTCTCAAAATGAATCCTTATGCTAAGTATATGAAAGAAATTGTTACTAATAAAAGAAAGATACCAGAAGATGAAATTTCCACCATGCTTGCTAATTATACTTTTAAGGGTGGAATACCTAAGAAACTAGGAGATCCAGGAGTACCCACTATACCATGCTCCATTAAAAGAAACTATGTTAAAACTGCTTTATGTGATCTTGGAGCCGGTGTTAGTGTTATGCCCCTTTCTTTATACCGTAGACTTGATTTGAATAAGTTGACACCTACTGAAATATCTTTGCAAATGGCTGATAAATCAACTGCTATACCTGTCAGTATTTGTGAGGATGTGCGTGTTGTGGTTGCAAATGTTACTATTTTAACACACTTTGTTATTCTTGATTTTCCCGAGGACGGTAGTATGTCTATTATTCTTGGAAGACCTTTTTTGAATAGTGCAGGGGCTGTTATTGATTGCAACAAAGGCAATGTCACTTTTCATGTTAATGGTAATGAGCATACGGTACACTCCCGAGGAAACAACCTCAAGTCCACAGTATAAATTCTATTGGAAAAATTCCATCAATTATTTTTGGAGGATTTGAATTTCCTCTTCCTACTGTCAAGAAGAAATATGATATTCTTATTATTGGGGATGTGCATATCCCCGTTGAGGTAAAATAGTGTTATTCGAATTTTCTCCGGTTCCATGTTATTCAGAATGAGTTTGTTAGCAAGACTTGATCAACCTTGTTAGTGGATTCCTTTTGATGTGCATGAGATGGATGAAACTAGAAGGCACAACCTTCTGTACCCTCTCTCTACTTTCTGTTATTTAGTTGAAATAAAGTAAAAATAGTATTTTTCTGTCTGTTTTCTGAATTAACCGTGCAATATAAAAATACCCCGAAAATAAAAGTTCTCCAAATGCCCTGCAAATTTAATATGATTTTTTCTGGAATATTTGAGAATATCTGGCACTGAGAACACAGCAGGGGGAGCAAGCACCTGGCCACGAGGGTCCAGGGCGCGCCCACCCCTACAGGGCGCCCCCCCGGCTCGTGGGCCCATGGTGGCTCCCCTCCACTTATTCCTGCACCCACACACTTCTTCTTCCTGCCAAAAAAATCACCATCCAGCTCAAGCACGAGTTCTCGCTCATTTTGCTGCGATTTTCGATCTCCTTGCTCAAAGCACCTCTCAGAAAACTGCTTGGGGAGATTGTTCCTTGGTATGTGACTCCTCCATTGGTCCAATTAGTTTTTGTTCTAGTGCTTTATTCATTGCAAATTTGTGTTGCCTAGGTGACCATGTTCTTGAGCTTGCATGTCAAATTTATATGGTTCCAAGTAGTTCTAATGCATGATATAGGCTCTAGGCACTTGTAGGAGTAGTTGCTATCAATTTTGTTGAGCTTGGTTCACTTTTATTTGAAGTTACTAAAATTTTCAGAAATTTTTCAGAGGAAGAAATATGCTTAGGAAAATGTACCAAGGTGGTTCTTCAAGGAAACAAGGACCCAGGCTCGCAATGCGTGATGCTGATGATGAACCACCAAGGGACGCCCCAGTGCGGCCTTGTGAATGGCCTTCATAATACTTTACAGATCGAGCAGAAATCAAGGAAGAATTTAACGCATATTTGCGTAACGCAGATCTTGTGAGCTTCAAGGCAGAAAAGTGCCCCCAGTACCACTATCTCACTAGTTCCTTTGTGAGGAGGTTTGGATATTCATCTTCATGTAATTCTCCAACTGTCCTGTTTGATCTTTATGAAAATTCTTATACCATGGACTTAGTGGATTTTACCACTGCTTGCAAACTTCCACAATGGGGTAGTCCTCGTGAACCTCGCAAATCTGAATTTAGAGATTTTCTTGCCAGTATAACTGTGGGTGAATCTAGAGACATAACACAAGCTACCATAGGGAGTATTCATTTTCCTGCTATACATTATTTTGCTCTCTTCATAGGTAGGTGCATAAATGGTAAGGATGAAGCATGTCACATGTGTGTCCCTGACCTCAGTATTCTTAGGAGTGCTGTGTTAGGAGATAAATCTTATAATTTGGGAGCTATTGTTGCACGTAGGTTGCATAATAATAAAATTAATGGAGATTTCTTTGGAGGAATGAGCAGTCCCTCCAGTATCGCTTAATTTTTGACAGACGTCGTGCTGTCCATATTACTATCCCTGCTCCTGCCTTCTTTGATTATCAGGCAAAAGGAAGACATGTTATTACCAGAGAGGAGGCAGATGAGTACGAGAGGAGGGCAGAGGCAGCTCGCCGCCACGCTGCAGCTCAGGAGGCAGTAGCCGCTGCATCTCAGTAGAACCCTAGCTACAACTATGGATATCCGCCAGGCCATCCGTGGCAATAAACCAACTTAGGCCAAAAGCCTAAGCTTGGGGGAGTACGTATTTCCCACCGACATTACATTCATATTCACACACTCATTGCTAGATGTCGGTGCTCATACTTTTTCACTGTAATATCCATGCTAGTTTATTTTCTTTTTCTTGCTTTCTTTTTGTGTGTTTGTTAAACCTTAAGAAAACCAAAAAAAATAGTATAGCTTTTAGTTAGTTTACTTTTCTTGCTGTAGTAGTAATAATTAAAAGAAAACCCAAAGAGATTTCCCGTTCTTCTATTGCTTGTTGGGAGCTTTCCCGTGTAAATAGTTTTTATTTCTTTTCCTTTCTTTGGGGGTCGATAGGAGAAGACCATGATTAAATTGTTGAAATGGCTCTTACATGCATTATTGTTGATTTAACCAGGAGCCCATAGTGCTTTGTCTTCTCCTGTTTATTGAATGCTCGCAGATTCCAGCTTAGTCCAATGCACGTGCACTCTTATTATTATTCACACCGTTCGGTCGTGCAATTGAAAGGCAATTATGACGATATATGATGGACTGATTGAGATGAGAGAAGCTGGTATGAACTCGACCTCTCTTGTTTTTGTAAATATGAATAGTTCATCATTCCTGATTCAGCCTATTATGAATAAACATGTTTGCAATGACAATTAGAGATCATAGTTGATCGTGCCATGTTTGATTAGCTATGAGTTATAATGGTTTACCTTGCGTGCCAACATGCTATTAAAATGGTTGTGATGTGGTATAGTGGGGTGGTATCCTCCTTTGAATGATTTAAGTGACTTTACTTGGCACATGTTCACACATGAAGTTGAAACAAATCAACATAGCATTCACGATATTTATGTTCATGGTGGATTATATCCTACTCATGCTTGCACTCAATGTTTATTAATTTTAATGCATGTTCATGATTGTTGTCGCTCTCTAGTTGGTCGCTTCCCAGTCTTTTGCTAGCCTTCACTTGTACTAAGCGGGAATACTGCTTGTGCATCCAATCCCTCAAACCCCAAAGTTATTCCATATGAGTCCACTATACCTTCCTATATGCGGTATCTACCTCCCGTTCCAAGTAAATTTGTATGTGCCAAACTCTACACCTTCAAATGAAATTCTGTTTTGTATGCTCGAATAGCTCATGTATCAACTAGGTTTGTCCGTATCTTCCATGCTAGGCGGGTTATTCTCAAGAGAAGTGGACTCCGTTCCTCACTCACGAGAAAATGGCTGGTCACCAGGATGCCCAGTCCCATGCTTTATGCAAACTAAATCAAAATAATTGCAAACAAAACTCCCCCGGGACTGTTGCTAGTTGGAGGCACGCATTGTTTCGAGCAAGCCATGGATTGATGCTTGTTGGTGGAGGGGGAGTATAAACTTTACCATTCTGTTTGGGAACCGCCTATAATGTGTGTAGCATGGAAGATATCGCCATCTCTTGGTTGTTATGTTGACAATGAAAGTATGCCGCTCAAAATATTATTTATCTCTGCTTTAAAACCGAGCTCTGGCACCTCTACAAATCCCTGCTTCCCTCTGCGAAGGGTCTATCTATTAACTTTGATGTTGAGTCATCACCCTCTTATTAAAAAGCAAAAGCTAGAGAGCACTACTGTCATTTGCATCCATTACTATTAACTTATATTGGGTATGACTATGACTGGATCTCTTTCACCATGAATTACAATGTCTAGTCGGTCCTTGATCTTTAAAGGTGCTCTGCATTTATGTTTTGCGGTCTCAGAAAGGGCTAGCAGATACCATCTTGTTATACCTTATCATGATTGTTTTGAGTAAGTGTTGTCATCCGAGATTTATCATTATTGCTCGCTAGTGCCATTGATATGAGTAAACATGAGACCTGAATGTTATTGTGAATATGGTTAGTTATAATCTTTGGTGAAAACTTGAATGCTGGCTTTACATATTTACAACAACAAGAGCAAACAGAGTTTGTAAAAGTTTTTCTTTATCACTTTCAGTTTATCAACTGAATTGCTTGAGGACAAGCAAAGGTTTAAGCTTGGGGGAGTTGACTCCGTCGTATCTACTTTTCCAAACACTTTTGCCCTTGTTTTGGACTCTAACTCGCATGATTTGAATGGAACTAACCCGGACTGACGCTGGTTTCAGCAGAATTGCCATGGTGTTATTTATGTGGAGAAACAAAAGTTCTCGGAATGACCTGAAACTCCATGGGACTTATTTTTGGAAAATATTAAAAATACTGGCAGAAGAATCCACGTCAGGGGGCCCACACCCTGTCCACGAGGGTGGGGGGCGCGCCTGCTCCTCCTGGGCGCGCCCCCTGCCTCGTGGGCCCCCTGACGCTCCACCGACCTCAACTCCAACTCCATATATTCGTGTCCGGGGAGAAAAAATCAGAGAGAAGGATTCATCGCATTTTACGATATGGAGCCGCCGCCAAGCCCTAAAACCTCTCAAGAGGGCTGATCTGGAGTCCGTTCGGGGCTCTGATAGGGGTATTCGTCGCCGTCGTCATCATCAACCATCCTCCATCACCAATTTCATGATGCTCACCGCCGTGCGTCAGTAATTCCATCGTAGGCTTGCTGGACGGTGATGGGTTGGATGAGATTTATCATGTAATCGAGTTAGTTTTGTTAGGGTTTGATCCCTAGTATCCACTATGTTCTGAGATTGATGTTGCTATGACTTTGCTATGCTTAATGCTTGTCACTAGGGCCCGAGTGCCATGATTTCAGATCTGAACCAATTATGTTTTCATGAATATATGTGAGTTCTTGATCCTATCTTGCAAGTCTATAGTCACCTACTATGTGTTATGATCTGGCAACCCCGAAGTGACAATAATTGGGACCACTCCCAGTGATGACCATAGTTTGAGGAGTTCATGTATTCACTATGTGTTAATGCTTTGGTCTGGTACTCTATTAAAAGGAGGCCTTAATATCCCTTAGTTTCCGTTAGGACCCCGCTGCCACGGGAGGGTAGGACAAAAGATGTCATGCAAGTTCTTTTCCATAAGCACGTATGACTATATTCAGAATACATGCCTACATTACATTAATGAATTGGAGCTAGTTCTGTGTTACCCTATGTTATGACTGTTACATGATGAACCGCATCCGGCATAATTCTCCATCACCGATCCAATGCCTAAGAGCTTTTCACATATTGTTCTTCGCTTATTTACTTTTCCGTTGCTACTGTTACAATCACTACAAAACCCAAAAATATTACTTTTGCTACCGTTACCGTTACTTCCATACTACTTTGCTACTAAATACTTTGCTGCAGATATTAAGTTATCCAGGTGTGGTTGAATTGACAACTCAACTGCTAATACTTGAGAATATTCTTTGGCTCCCCTTGTGTCGAATCAATAAATTTGGGTTGAATACTCTACCCTCGAAACTGTTGCGATCCCCTATACTTGTGGGTTATTAGCAGACAGTCCTGTCGGCGCTGGTTTGGGCGGATGGAGCAGGAAGATCAGGTATTGAAGAAGCACGGCGGCCGTATGGACATCCAACATTCGCTGCTCTGTGTTGACTAAGTTGACAAAGCCTTGCATACGCGTCAAAAACAAATTTGGGACAACATCATCGTCAACCTAGTAGGCCCAGAAGTCGGCCTCCAAATCTATGGAAAACAACATACAACCCATTAGCCATTATTTTCAATAATTGACAGCCCATTTGCTAATTCTTAAGGATATTTGAAGCCTATATTCTTTTTATTAGCATTACAGACCATATATTCTGGCACTGCTAAAAAATTCAACGAATTTTTTTATATTTCGGTGGGGTCCAAACTCTTTTAATCACGAAATTTCGAGTCGCGTTAAAAATAATTTTTAAAAAACTATATCAAAATAAAATTCAAAAAACAATTCTCCACAAAAAAATGAATGAAATTTAAAATCTTAAGTAGCAAGATGCCCGTGCGTTGCACGGAACATGAAGATGCATTTGTATGAGTAGTTTATCTTGTGGGAGAATAGACAATCTTTTAATGTAATTGCTAGCTGGCTTTGGTTTTTATAAGAGTAGAGAGTAGAGAAATCCAGAAAAATGATATTTTAATGTAATTGTCGGTTGGCTTTGGTTTAAAAATTTACAGCCCATTTCTTACAACTTATAGCCCATTTTCTGGGGAAGCCCATTTCTTACTACTTTACATCCCTCCCTCCTCGTCTTGATAGATTTGCTGCCCAGCAGGGCTGAGAAAAGCAAGTAGGCCTTGGTTTTGGTGTTCTCAAAAAAAAACTGGGCTAGCCATTTTCAGAAAGAAAAAATATCAACTGGGCTCGTCATGTGCTTAAATAAAAGCGTAAGTGTGGCCTAGATGGGCCACAACCCCCACACAGCGTGCAGTTGAGCTCCGTCTCTGAAACTAAAAAAACAACTGGGCGAGCTGCTGGGTCCCTGGTGTTATCCGCTCATTGTGTAATTTTAACAAATCCGCCGTCGCGCCATCCTATGCATCGCCGGTGTGAGATGAGACATCGATGAATTGTCCTGGCGACATGCCACCGTTGGTGGACTCCGCATCCCCCTTGCTGAAGTCGACCGCGTCCTCGTCCTCATCCTCGGCGCCGCCCTCAAGGTTGTAGTACTCTAGTAGTGGCTGCGCCAGAGCTCGCATTGGTACTCCACCGCCGATTCCTTGATGGAGAAACTCTTCTCTACCTCGACCTCGGCCACGCGCAACTCCTCCTCCCGGCGCTCCTCGATCTCCGACGCCTCCTGCATCTCCAGCTCCCGCTCGGCGACCTCATGAGGAAGCAGGTGCTCCATGGCCACTGCCGCCTTTTCAGACGTGGGTTGCATGCTAGAGTCCGAGGTGGCCTGGAATATCTTGGTGTGTGCATCCTTGATGTTGGCGTGGATGGCCTCGACCCAGGCCAGGGCGACATTGGCGGCATGGACGACAGCTCGAGCGCTCTCGGCATTTGCAGCCGCCGTTGCACCAGCAGCTGCAGCCGTCTCGGCTGCCGTGGCTGCCCTGTCGGCTGCCGCAAACGCGCTCTCGGCGGAAGCGACCACGCTCAATGTGTATGCCGCGACACTCTCGGCGTAGGCGGCCGCGCTCTCGGCGCAGGCAGCGGCGCTCAGGGGGGACGTGGCCATCGTACGAGCCTTCACGAAGCATTTCCATGGCGTCATCTTTGCAAGAAGGGGGTGCAGGAATGGGGATTGGGATTCGTGGATTCGGGGGTTACCAGCACTTGAGCAGACGAGCTGGCGAAGCTTAAGGAGGGAGACTTAAATAGACCCAGATATTTTCATCGCAAACGGTTCCTGCAAAACAACTGTGTGTGATGTTGTACATATTTTTTATTAACTGTGACAGACGAATTTTGAGTAAAGTGACAATAGATGGTGTTTTAAATGAATGAGAAATTTTGTAGTACTAATACAACTGTCATGTCAAATTTTGGAAAATTTCAGGGGTCATTTGACCTTTTAAGACATTTAAGTGATTTTCTAGCAGTGAGGAATTAGGAGGAAGTATTGTTTTGGCTTGTAATAACGAGGCACCTGCTTGCGTAATGCAATGATCCTGGTGGGTCCCTACTGTCAGCCTCTCCACTTCCAGTCATGTCCTGATTCCTCTTGGTTGTTGACCATGTTGACCATGTCAGACGGAGGCGGGCACAGCGAGCGAACCAAGGTGGAGAACGACGGCGAGGCCTCGGACGGGAAGGAATAGCAGCCGTGGAAGATGCGGCAGTGTAGTGGCAGGTGGAGGGGAGTACGAGGGCAACAACATGCAACTCAAGTTTACAAACGGTACAAAAAGCCCAAGGATTAATTGTTCATCAAATTTTTAGACAAAACCCAAATTGAACATGGCAGTAACATCTAACCCAACCACTCTTTTTCGCAGTCACAAACTAATGGATCGGTCTGATCCATAAAACCAACATCATGTGCATAAAAATTTATTGCACGATGACTACAACTTGTTGTAAATAGAAGCTGAGCACGTTTAGAAGCCCATTTGTCCACCTGAAACTTATTTTTTTGCTCTTCAACGTGTCCGCCCGGGAGAAATCTCTTACGGTAAAACTTAAGCCTCAGGCACAATAGTAACCTCGCATTCAACAGGAAGAATGTGATAAAGCTTCTGTTTGCCTGGTTGGATGCACATCCTTCCATCGTTATTGTCCTCAAACAAATGTCATGAGAACTGAAGAAATCCTGGTGCTTATTAGGACACCGATTGGTTATACGTTTTTGTCCATGTGCTTGCAGTACCTAAGTACACATGAAGATTTGAAAATAGTTAAGGTCTGAAAAAAAGAGTATGTCGAAAGAGCAACAGCTGAACGGTTAATTCTAGTACAATATATACATTCTTTCAATGTGCATGAAATCATCACCTCCATATATAAATTCTCCACAGACCGAAAGCATCGCAGCAAGCCAATAATTATGTTCAGATCATAACTATACATTCTGATATATAAGATCTTGACAGAATCCAGCAGCATTGATAGGCTATCCATGGACGAACTCTTCATTGAGCATATAACATAATATGAGTAACCAAAGTGTACTCGAAGATGATATAAAACTTATGCGTACAAATGAAAAATGCAGCTTATGATTACAAATGTGTAGATGATAATATACGGTACCTGAAAAAGTGAGGAGCCAAACAACAACTTCTTGTGATGATTAAGCGGATCACGAATTACACCCAAGGTCTCCAGTTTAGGTGCAGAGATGATAGTTATTTGTCAAGGTTTATAACAATTATCAAGGAGCAACCTTTCAAGTGAAGGGGCATCTTCGATGATGAGCTGCTGTCCTTCAAAACAAATTCCAATGCTTTTAAGGTGAGGCGACTTTATTTGGAGAAAGCTGATAGGGATTTCTATTCCCAAAACAATTAGCAAGCGCTCCAGGGCAGGGCAATTGGAGTGGATGATGCTGTGCAGTGAGGCCTCCGACAGATAAACCACCACAAGCGAAAGTTTTTTTTAGCAGTGGGAGTCGGAGCATTTGTACCAGATCGTCTGGTAGATGGCACCGAGCAAAGGTGGCGGTGTGGAGAGAGGAGGAAAACCACGAGATGGACAACGGTGTTGTGGGCACGAATTCTTGGTATGTTCGTGGTATGAAACTTTCGTGGTAATGGTAGAACTCAAACTGCTGGAGTTTTCCGAATTCAGGGGATGTCAGCCAAGCGTCCACCGTGCCGGGTATGGACAGGAGGTAGCGTGTCGGAATGTAGAGGCATTGAACGGGGCCCTGCTGGTGAGAGAGGACGATGGCTCTGAGGAGATCAAATTCAGGAAGGACGGATATTTAACGACAGTCGAGATTGAGGGGCGTGGTGCGCCATAGAGGACGCCACCGAGTTGAGAGGACTTGTGTGCGGCAACAATCCTTGGTGGGGAGAAGCGAGATGGTCTCCTCAAGGATGACGTCTGGGAGATCGCTGATGCGGTCCACCGGAGCTTCTACTGGTTCCTCAGATTCGGGTGGGGGGGGGGCTCGTCGCTTCTCTCCGCGATGCCGGGTGCGGGATCTACAACCGGCGTCACCGCTGGCGGGAGCCTCATCTTCTTGGCGCTGGGTCCCGATAGCTCCCCAGAGATGGATTCAGAGATAGATGACCAGTCCTATTCCCCCACCGAGGTGTATGCTCTAACTTGGCATGGTTCTACTACTCATATCATGCATATGGTGTCTTGCATTGCATAGTTTAGACATCATATACACAATATTCAACACCATGTTCTTAGTTCAGACATCATATATGTGAATGCCCTTCGCTTAGCATATAAATCACATATGTGAATTAAATCATGCGATCCTGGTTACTTAGATAACATGTATGTGAATTATGTCATGCGATCCTGTTTAGTTAGTCATCATATCTTTGAATTATGTTATGCTATGCTATCCAGTTTAGATAGACATCTTATATGTGAATTATGTCATGCTATCCATTTTAGTTAAACAATATACATGTCAACTATTTAATGCCCTCTTTGTTCCACACTATCTATTGTATCTGTCTGTCATACAATGTCTGTACATTCAACTATGTTTCCTATTTATCAGCCATTTGAGTTGGAGCGGGTGATGGCAGTATCTAGCGGAGTAAAAACACGGTCTTCAAATAAAACAGTGCTACCTCTTGGTGGAGATAGCACCTTGGTCGGACATGCACGAGAACCATCCCTACACACATAACCCAGACTCACAGATTTTACCCCTACTGCGATGGACAGAGAACCAGCTTCACCCAATTTAACCCCAAGCCCAGCAGATAGTAACCCAGTTCCTATTGACACAACACCATCTCCACCACAGAGCTCCCAAACAAGAGCAGTTAGTAAGGCGGCTCCAGTTCCCAAAGCGCCAGTACTACCACGGCGAACCCCAACTCCACCAGTTAGTACACCTATTCCTGTGGAGGAAGCACAACCAACCATTCATAGTTTAGCATCTATCGCATTTGATGTTGTTAAATCCTTTGTGCGTATCTTCCCATCATGGAAATATTATACTGAAGATTAAGGAAAATGCCAGTTGCATGTGTTTGTCCAGGAGTTATGTGTAAGTAATGTTATTCATGGCAATTACTTTGCTTTGTCCCATACACTACCTGCATGATGGTTATAATACAACAAATTTTCCCATTTTTCTCTATAGAGAAGGACCGATTTGGAAACTCAGGATGAGGTAACCTGTGCTAATACCTCTGCTATCTTGAAGAATGCTTGGTGGCAGTATCGGAATTACCTGAAGAAAACATACTTCACTAGCAAAGAAACTCATCAAATTCCCTTATGTTCTCCTGAGACACATTTACTAGACAATGACTGGGAACGCCTTGTTCTTTACTAGTCCCGAACCAAGAATGTGGTAAGGTCTATGAGCTCATTTTTTAAGTACTATATGCTTGCGTCTTACTGTACTTTGTTCATGTAGAACAAGTGCTTAAACCCGAAGAACAACTATTCTCATTTAAGATTCCACTGCTATCGTGCATACTACTTTGCTCTTGTATCACTGTATTTACTCATACAAACTTATTTTTAAATTGAACGATCCAATTGAAACTCCAATGGCACAACATGTATGTTTATGCATGTTTCTTTAAAGGGTTTGCTCTTATAAATAGCTCTGTTGATTTCAATTTCAACTGTGTATAGAGTTGACTTCTCATATCATGCACATTACTAGCATCATAACACGCCCAATAGTGTTGTTGTACATGTAGACCCGTGGTACCCATCTGAAATCTTCTTGTGCCGTGTAGTTTCCCACGCTTTGTATTCTTTCAGTGTTGCTTTCTCTTGAACTGATATGATTTGAACCGTGTCTCTATTTTGATTTCGCAAGACAATGCAGAGACCATAGGACATATATATATATATATGTTTATTTGATGCTTTTATAATGTACTACTTGGCAATGCAAGACTTGGTAGTTTAATCTTGTCCACCTTACTAATGAACTAGTTCACCGAAATGAGTTTCATATACTAGTACATGCTAAACCTGTTATGTGTCTACTTGTTTCTTCTTTTAGAATGCTGACAGAATATTGGGGAAGAGTGCCTTATTAAGCAACGATAAAGGAAGTAATGCAGATAAGCTTCAGGATCGTGAGACATCCTTGTTGGTCTCCAACAAAACAGATAAAATAGCCAAGGAAAACTATCTTTAAGACAGTGAGGCAATGAAACGTCTCCAACGTATCTATAATTTTTGATTGTTCCATGCTATTATATTATCCGTTTTGTATGTTTAATGGGCTTTATTATACACTTTTATATTATTTTTGGGACTAACCTACTAACCAAAGGCCCAGTGCAAATTGCTGTTTTTTGCCTATTTCAGTGTTTCGCAGAAAAGGAATATCAAACGGAATCCAAACTGAATGAAACCTTTGGGAGAGTGATTTTTGGAACAAACGCAATCCAGAGGACTTGGAGTGGACGTCAAGAAAGAAACGAGGAGGCCACGAGGCAGGGAGGCGCGCCCAGGGGGGTAGGCGCGCCCCCACCCACGTGGGCCCCTCGTGGCTCCCCTGACCGACTTATTTTGCCTATATATACTCATATACCCCAAAAACAGCCGAGAGCACCACGAAACCCTATTTCTACCGCCGCAACCTTCTATACCTGTGAGATCCCATCTTGGGGCCTTTTCTGGCGCTCTGCCGAAGGGGGAGTCGATCACGGAGGGCTTCTATCAACACCATAGCCTCTCCGATCATGTGTGAGTAGTTTACCAGAGACCTTCGGGTCCATAGTTATTAGCTAGATGGCTTCTTCTCTCTCTTTGGATCTCAATACCAAGTTCTCCTCGATCTTCTTAGAGATCTATTCGATGTAATTCTTTTTGCGGTGTGTTTGTCGAGATCCGATGAATTGCGGGTTTATGATCAAGATTATCTATGAACAATATTTGAATCTCCTCTGAATTCTTTTATGTATGATTTGTTATCTTTGCAAGTCTCTTCGAATTATCAGTTTGGTTTGGCCTACTAGATTGATCTTTCTTGCAACAGGAGAAGTGCTTAACTTTGGGTTCAATCTTTGGGTGTCCTTTCCCAGTGACAGCAGGGGTAGCAAGGCACGTATTGTATTGTTGCCATCGAGGATAGAAAGATTGGGTTTATATCATATTGCTTGAGTTTATCCCTCTACATCATGTCATCTTCCCTAATGCGTTACTCTGTTCTTATGAACTTAATACTCTAGATGCATGCTGGATAGCGGTCGATGTGTGGAGTTATAGTAGTAGATGCAGAATCGTTTTGGTCTACTTGTTGCGGATGTGATGCCTATATACATGATCATGCCTAGATATTCTCATAACTATGCACTTTTCTATCAATTGCTCGACAGTAATTTGTTCACCCACCGTAATACTTATGCTATCTAGAGAGAAGCCACTAGTGAAACCTATGGCCCCTGGGTCTATTTTCCATCATATAAGTTTCCAATCTATTTTACTTTGCAATCTTTACTTTCCAATCTATATTATAAAAATACCAAAAATATGTATCTTATTATCTCTAATAGATCCCACTTTTGCAAGTGGCCATGAAGGGATTGACAACCCCTTTATCGCGTTGGTTGCAAGGTTCTTATTTGTTTGTGTAGGTACGAGGCGACTTGCGTGTAGTCTCCTACTGGATTGATACCTTGGTTATCAAAATCTGAGGGAAATACTTACGCTACTTTGCTGCATCACCCTTTCCTCTTCAAGGGAAAAACCAACGCATGCTCAATAGGTAGCAAGAAGGATTTCTAACGCCATTGCCGGGGAGATCTACACCAAGTCAAGTCAAGTCAAGACATACCAAGTACCCATCACAAACTCTTATCCCTCGCATTACATTATTTGCCATTTGCCTCTCCCCCACTTCACCCTTGCCGTTTTATTCACCCTCTTTTTCCGTTCGTCTCTTTTCGCTTGCTTCTTGTGTGCTTGTGTGTTGGATTGTTTGTCACGATGGCTCAAGACAATACTAAATTGTGTAACTTTTCCAATACCAACAACAATGATTTTCTTAGCACTCCGATTGCTCCTATTATCGATGCTGAATCTTGTGAAATTAATGCTGCCTTGCTGAATCTTGTTATGAAAGACAAATTTTCTGGCCTTCCTACTGAAGATGCCGCTACACATCTAAACAACTTTGTTGATTTGTGTGATATGCAAAAGAAGAAAGATGTGGATAATGATATTGTTAAACTAAAGCTATTTCCATTTTCGCTTAGAGATCGTGCTAAAACTTGGTTTTCGTCTTTGCCTAAAAATCGTATTGATTCTTGGAATAAGTGCAAAGATGCTTTTATCTCTAAGTATTTTCCTCCCGCTAAGATCATCTCTCTTAGAAACGATATTATGAATTTTAAGAAACTTGATCATGAGCATGTTATACAAGCTTGGGAGAATATGCAATTAATTATACGTAATTGCGCTACACATGGTTTGAATTTATGGATGATTATAGAAAAAATTTATGCCGGATTGAATTTCGCTTCTAGAAATCTCTTAGATTCGGCCGCGGGAGGCACTTTTATGGAAATCACTTTAGGAGAAGCTACTAAACTCCTAGATAATATTATAGTTAATTATTCTCAATGGCACACCAAAAGATCTACTAGTAAAAATGTTCATGCGATAGAAGATATTAGTGTTTTGAGTGGAAAGATGGATGAACTTATGAAGTTGTTTGATAATAAGAGTGTTTCTTCTGATCCTAATGATATGCCTTTGTCTACTTTGATTGAGAATAATAATGAATCTATGGATGTGAATTTTGTTGGTAGGAACAATTTTGGTAACAACGCGCATAGAGGAAACTTTAATCCTAGGCCGTATCCTAGTAATTCCTCTAATAATTATGGTAATTCCTACAACAACTCTTATGGAAATTTTAATAAGTTGCCCTCTGATTTTGAGACTAGTGTTAAAGAATTTATGATTTCTCAAAAGAATTTTAATGCTTTGCTTGAAGAAAAATTGCCTAAGATTGATGAGTTGGCTAGGAACGTGGATAGAATTTCTCTTGATGTTGATTATTTGAAACTTAGATCTATTCCACCAAAGCATGATATCAATGAGTCTCAAATCTATGAGAATTTCTATTGATGAGTGCAAGGAAAGAACCGCTAGGATGCGTGCTAGGAAAGACTGCTTTGTAAAAGCGCGTTCTTCTAGTTTTGATGATAATAGAGATGAAGATCTAAAAGTGATTGATGTGTCTCCTATTAAATATTTGTTTGCAATATGAATCTTGATAATGATGGGACTGGAGATGAGTCAACTTTACTTAAAAGGCGTCCCAGTGAATCAGAGTTTTAGACCTTGATGCAAAAGTTGGTAAAAGTGGGATTGAAGAGGTCAACACTTTACATAGCAATGAACCCATTATTTTGGATTTCAAGGAATTTAATTATGATAATTGCTCTTTAATATATTGTATTTCCTTGTTGCAATCCGTGTTAAATTCTCCTCATCCTTATAGTCAAAATAAAGCTTTTACTATACATATCGTTGATGCTTTAATGCAATCTTATGAAGAAAATCTTGAATTAGAAGTTTCAATCCCTAGAAAAATTTATGATGAGTGGGAACCTACTATTGAAATTAAGATTAAAGATCATGAATGTTATGCTTTATGTGATTTGGGTGCTAGTGTTTCCATGATTCCAAAAACTTTGTGTGATGTGTTAGGTTTCAGTGAATTTGATGATTGTTCCCTAAACTTGCATCTTGCGGATTCCACCATTAAGAAACCTATGGGAAGGATTAATGATGTTCTTATTGTTGCAAATAGGAATTATGTGCCCGTAGATTTCATTGTTCTTGACATAGATTGCAATCCTACATGTCCTATTATTCTTGGTAGACCTTTACTTAGAACGATTGGTGCAATTATTGATATGAAAGAAGGAAATATTAGATTCTAATTTCCGTTAAGGAAAGGCATGGGACACTTTAATAGAAATAAAATTAAATTACCTTGTGAATCTATTATGAGATCCACTTACGGATTGCAAACCAAAGATGATAATACCTAGATCTATCCTGGCCTTTATGCCTAGCTTAATGGCTTTAAACGATAGCGCTTCTTGGGAGGCAACCCAATTTTATTTTTCTTTCTTGCTTTTTGTTTCTATTTATTAATAAATAATTAATCTAGCTTCTGTATAGATGTGTTTTTATGTTTTAATTGGTGCTTGTGCCATGTAGAACCAATAGGATCTTCTTGGGTGATAGTTGTTTGATCTTGCTGAAAAAGACAGAAACATTGTGCTCACGAAAATAATTGTTAAAATTCACCAGAACGTGATAAATTGCCAATTATTTTTGCAGTAGATCAATATACAAGTTTTACAGACTGTCCTAGTTTTTCAGAATTTTTGGAGTTCCAGACGTATTCGAACAAATCTGACTGTTACAGACTGTTCTGTTTTTGACAGATTCTGCTTTTCGTGTGTTGTTTGCTTATTTTGATGAATCTATGGCTAGTATTGGGGGGTATGAACCATAGAGAAGTTAGAATACAGTAGGTTTAACACCAATATAAATAAAGAATGAGTTCATTACAGTACCTTAAAGTGGTGATTTGTTTTCTTATACTAACGGAGCTCATGAGATTTTCTGTTGAGTTTTGTGTTGTGAAGTTTTCAAGTGTAAAGATTTGATGGATTATGGAATAAGGAGTGGCAAGAGCCTAAGATTGGGGATGCCCAAGGCACCCCAAGGTAAAATTCAAGGACAACCAAAAGCCTAAGCTTGGGGATGCCCCAGAAGGCATCCGCTCTTTCGTCTTCGTCCATTGGTAACTTTACTTGATGCTATATTTTTATTCACCACATGATATGCGTTTTGCTTGGAGCGTTGTGTATGATTTGAGTTTTTCTTTTTAGTTTACCACAAATATCCTTGCTGTACACACATTTTGGGAGAGACACACATGAATCGGAATTTATTAGAATACTCTATGTGCATCACTTATATCTTTTGAGCTAGATAATTTTGCTCTAGTGCTTCACTTATATCTTTTAGAGCGCGGTGGTGGTTTTATTTTATAGAAATAATTGATCTCTCATGCTTCACTTATATTATTTTGAGAGTCCTTTAGAACAGCATGGTAGTTTGCTTTGGCTATAAAATTAGTCCTAATATGACAGGCATCCAAGATTGGTATAATAAAAACTATCATACAAACTGCATTGAATACTTTGAGAAGTTTTATACTTGATGATTGTTTGGAGATATGAAGATGGTAATATTAGAGTCATGCTAGTTGAGTAGTTGTGAATTTGAGAAATACTTGTGTTGAAGTTTGCATGTCCCGTAGCATGCACGTATGGTAACCGTTGTGTAACAAATTTGAAACATGAGGTGTTCTTTGATTGTCATCCTTATGAGTGGCGGTTGGGGACGAGCGATGGTCTTTTCCTACCAATCTATCCCCCTAGGAGCATGCGCGTAATGCTTGGTTTTTGATGACTTGTAGATTTTTGCAATAAGTATGTGAGTTCTTTATGACTAATGTTGAGTCCATGGATTATACGCATTCTCACCTTTCCATCATTGATAGCCTCTTCGGTACCATGCATTGCCCTTTCTCACCTTGAGAGTTGGTGCAAACTTCACCGGTGCATCCAAACCCCGTGATATGATACGCTCTATCACATGTAAACCTCCTTATATCTTCCTCAAAATAGCCACCATACCTACCTATTATGGCATTTCCATAGCCATTCAGAGATATATTGCCATGCAACTTTCCACCATTTCATTTATTATGACACGCTTCGTCATTGTCGTATTGCCTTGCATGATCATGTAGTTGACATCGTATCTGTGGCAAAGCCACCATGCATAATTTATCATACATGTCACTCTTGATTCATTTCCCATCCCGGTACACCACCGGAGGCATTCATATAGAGTCATACTTTGTTCTAGTATCGAGTTGTAATCATTGAGTTGTAAATAAATGGAAGTGTGATGATCATCATTAATAGAGCATTGTCCCAAAAAAAGAAAAAAAAGAGAAATGCCAAAAAAAAGAAAGGCCCAAAAAAGAAATAAAAAGGGACAATGCTACTATCCTTTTTCCACACTTGTGCTTCAAAGTAGCACCATGATCTTTAGGATAGAGAGTCTCTTGTTTTGTCACTTTCATATACTAGTGGGAATTTTTCATTATAGAACTTGGCTTGTATATTCCAACAATGGGCTTCCTCAAATGCCCTAGGTCTTCGTGAGCAAGCAAGTTGGATGCACACCCACTTAGTTTATTTTGCTGAGCTTTCATACATTTAGAGTTCTAGTGCATCCGTTGCATGGCAATCCCTACTCCTTGCATTGACATCAATTGATGGGCATCTCCCTAGCCCATTGATTAGCCGCGTCAATGTGAGACTTTATCCTTTTTTTGTCTTCTCCACATAACCCCCATCATTATACTCTATTCCACCCATAGTGCTATGTCCATGGCTCACGCTCATGTATTGCGTGAAAGTTGAAAAAAGTTTGAGATTACTAAAGTATGAAACAATTGCTTGGCTTTTCATCGGGGTTGTGCATGATGAGAGCATTCTTGTGTGACGAAAATGGAGCATGACCAAACTATATGATTTTTAGGGATGAACTTTCTTTGGCCATGTTATTTTGAGAAGACGTAATTGCTTAGCTAATATGCTTGAAGTATTATTATTTTTATGTCAACATTAAACTTTTATCTTGAATCTTTCGTATCTGAACATTCATGCCACAATAAAGAAAATTACATTGAAAAATATGCTAGGTAGCATTCCACATAAAAATTCTGTTTTTATCATTTACCTACTCGAGGACGAGCAGGAATTAAGCTTTGGGATGCTTGATACGTTTCCAACGTATCTATAATTTTTCATTGCTCCATGCTATTATATTAACCGTTTTGGATGTTTAATGGGCTTTATTATAGACTTTTATATTATTTTTGGGACTGACCTACTAAGAAAGGCCGAGTGCAAATTGTTGTTTTTTTCCCTATTTCAGTGTTTCGCAGAAAAGGAATATCAAATGGAATCCAAACGGAATGAAACCTTCCGGAGAGTGATTTTTGGAACAAACGCAATCCAGGGGACTTGGAGTGGACGTCAAGAAAGAAACGAGAAGGCTGTCGGTGTCAAAACCGGCGGATCTCGGGTAGGGGGTCCCGAACTGTGCGTCCATGATCAATGGTTACAGGAGATAGGGGACACGATGGTTACCCAGGTTCGGGCCCTCTCTATGAAGGTAATACCCTACTTCCTGCTTGATTGATCTTGATGAATATGAGTATTACAAGAGTTGATCTACCACGAGATCGTAATGGCTAAACCCTAGAAGTCTAGCCTGTATGACTATGGTAATGAATATCCTTTCCGAACTACACCCTCCGGTTTATGTAAACACCGGAGGGATCTAGGGTTATCTAGAGTCGTTTACATAAGAAGGAATCTTCATAGCTGGTCGCCAAGCTTGCCTTCCACGCCAAGGAGAGTCCAATCCGGACACGGGTACAGTCTTCGGCCTTCATGTCTTCACAGCCCATCAGTCCAGCCCATGGATAACAGGCCGGACGCCCGAGGACCCCTTAGTCCAGGACTCCCTCAGTAGCCCCTGAACCTGGCTTCAATGACGAGGAGTCCGGCGCATAGATTGTCTTCGGCATTGCAAGGCGGGTTCCCTTCTTTTCGAACTCCAGGATAGTCTTCGGACGCAGTGATAGTATCCGGACCTGTCACACACACCATACGCAACCACAGAGAAATATAGTTTTACACGAATCCAATCCGCTGACAAATTTTTGTAGCACGACATTACGTCTGACCGGTCATAATTCCAAACCGTTTTTGTGTCTGACGCCCCACGTCCTGAGACGCGGTTGCCATCGGCACATCTTGTCAAAGCAGAGGTCGTGTCCCCTTATCGCGGGATTCTCATCAATGCGGGCATGGGTAACCCAACCGTGCCATTTATACAACCCTTGGGAATAGGCGAGTTTTTAGGGCGAGTGGGGAGGCGCTTGATAATCGCGGCCTTTATAAGGGGATAAGGATTCCCTTTCTTCACCCACACCCTTTCTCTCCTTCAGTCCTTCCGCCCTTGAGATCCAGCACCCAAGCTTTAGCTTTTCCTCATTCGAGAAAGCACTCCAAACGTGTCTGCATCCGGAGCTGGAGGCAAGTGGATGGCCTCCTCCATTAAGAAGAAGGACATCACGGAGCTCCGGGAGGCCGAATATTTGGCCAAGGAGATTGCTCATCGACTCCCGGCAAATGGGCAAATCGTCCCCACTCCCGAGCCCCATGAGAGGGTTGTGTTCCTCACACATTTTGTCCGCGGGCTGGGATTCCCTCTCCACCCATTCGTCCGCAGACTGATGTTTTACTACGGGCTAGACTTCCATGACCTAGCCCCTAACTTTATTCTCAACATCACGGCATTCATTGTCGTGTGCGAGGCCTTTTTCAGCATCCCACCTCATTTCGGCCTATGGCTGAAGACCTTCAATGTGAAGCCGAAGGTGGTGAGCAGTCAACAAGCAGAGTGCCGAGGCGCCATGGTGGGCAAGATGCCCAATGTTACCTGGCCCGAAGGCTCCTTTGCGGAGACGGTGAGGGGGTGGCAATCGGGGTGGTTCTACATCACCGAGACGCATGATGCTGACTGGGTGGCGGCCCCCAAATTCCGATCTGGAACCCCGATGCGGCTCACCTCCTGGCAAGAGAAGGGCCTAACCTAGGGTCCCTCGGACGAGCTTACTGGGCTCCAGACGTGCGTCCAGAACATGATAGACAGAAAAATCAAGCTCGTCAACGTGATCCAGGTCATGCTCATTCATCGGGTTCTTTTGTGCCAACGCCGGACTTGCTATCTGTGGGAGTATGATCCGGCCAAGCACCAGACTCTACTAGAGCTCTTCGAGACGACGCACGAAGGCATCTGGAAAGTGCTCTTCAAGGCCAGCGAGACACCACCGCCAACGACCGAGGATCGCGGGCTCAGCTTAAAACGTCAGGCTAATTCGGTAAGTTGTTTCATGTTTTCAAGGCATACCATTTACTAGCATATTTTGACGAAAAATCCTAAGCCTTCCTATCCATGTTTTCAGGTCTGGATCGAGGTAGGAGGGGGGGTTAACTGTCTAGCTCCACTGCCCGAAGACCCCGAATTTCCATTACTGATGAAAATGTTGTTTCCAGCAACTTATGAGGTGCCGGAGAAGACGGCCAAGAAAGCGGCCAAAGGGGGCCGGAGGGGCCCTCGCCGAAAAGGCCCCCGGACGTGTTGTCCGAAGGCGAAACTCGCTCTTCGTCCGCCGAGGACGATGACGAGGAGGAGGAAGAGGAAGACGACTCCCCACCCGAGGTGGGGAGGAAAAAGAGAACGACATCCACGCATCTGGAGGCGAAGGCACCCAAGAGGGGGAAAGGCTTCCCCGTGGATAACTCCACGTGGGATGTCGATAGCAGTCCGAAGCGGCCTTCCCGGGCCAAGCCTCGGGCCGCATCGTAAGTATCAAAAATCTTTATTCACGCCCGAACGTCCGTCCTTTCCGCCTTACAATATTGATATGTTGGAATCGTGTTATTGTAGTCCGGCTCGGGACAGTTCCCCGCGATCTTCATTAGAAGGTTCGCTGGACCCCAAGGAGCGGGCCAGCATGTCACTGCCGCCTGCTTACTCCCCTTCGACCAAGGGTGATAACGAGGAAGCGTCCCAAAGGGCCACCTCGGACCGGGGGAGGGCTCCGGAGATCGTCAGGGTGGCGCCCCAGGATGACTCCCAGGCCGCCGGATATATGGGGGAAAAAGCCCCTGCGGAGACAGACGGTGCGGGCCGAGTTCTACTCGATCCTCAGCCGGATTCTATTCCGGAGACCTATACGGCTCTGGAATCCGGCAAACGGCTTTTCCCAAAAAGAGGGGGTGTGCAACCGGTGACCTCTGTCGAACCGGAGGCGCCGGACCATCTACTGGAAACGCTACAAGGCGCCTCCATTGTGGATGACCACCGTGCCCATATGGGTACGGTGATTGAAAAGGGTGCAGTCCGCCAAAAACGGACTGACCGAAGCCTGCGCTAGCCTTCTTGCAGGCTTTGAGGTGAGTAATGTAATAGTAAGGAGAATATAACAGCGTAGACAGTATCCCCTCATGCTCTGTTCGGTGTCTGGAAAGGAAAAGCTGAACAGAGGATCAAAAATAATTTTCGCAGGAGTCTAACATAAGGTTTCTAGGTGAATCAGCAGGCCTCGTTGCGGGCTGCTACCACTCAAACCGCGGAGGTCTCCGGACTGAAGCAGAAACTGGAGCGGCCCGAGGAAGAGCTCGGCCTCGTGAAGAAGCAGCTGGAGGAAAGCCAAGGTATGCAGTAACCTGCGTGTGTATCGAAGAATAAATGGTTCAAGATGACTAAAGTGTCATGAGCTTTACTAGGGGCCACGACCGAGGTGGCGGCCCTCAAAAAGGCGTTGGCCGTGGTCGAGGAAAGAGCGGCCAAGGAACGTGCCACATGCGAGAAGAACGAGGCCAAGGCCAGCAAGATTCAGCAAGAGCTCCACGACACCGTCAAAAAGTATGAGTCCTTGGAGCGTGACTCTAAGGCACAAGAATCTGAACTTGCTAAGGCTCGCAAGAGCACGCAAGATGCCCGAGCCGGAGCCCAGAGCGCCCTCCAGGAAATCCAGGTGGCCAAGAAGATTGCGGCGGGTAAGGATGTCGCTACGCAAGGCAAGGATGCAAACGAAGCGGTCCTTGAACTTACCCGAACTTGTGTTTTCCAGGGGCATTTACAGATCTGCCGCGCAGCGTATCGGATGCCGCCGAGTTCTGCCGGGCTGAAGAAGGGATGTCTACGGAGAAGCTGTTCTGGTCCCAATATCTTGGGCTAGAACATCCGGTGCCCTTTAGCGACCAGTTGAAACAGCTGGTCGAGCTGCAGAAGTTGGCCGAGTTAGCCATGAAGGACCTGATAGTACGGCTGTGGCCTACCCAGCCCGTGCCCGGCAGCTACTTCAGACATGTAAATCGACTTGTGAGTGCCTGTCCGCGGCTTGATGTCGTGAAGCGGTCGGTCTGCATTGAGGGTGCACGGATGGCATTCGTGCGTGTCAAGACGCACTGGGCGAAGATGGATGCCAAGAAGTTGATGACCGAAGGGCCACCTGAGGGCAAGGAGCATTAGCGACCCGAGCTGTATTTCGACGGTGTCCTGGAGGGATCCCGCCTTGTGGCAAAGCAATGTGCGAAGGACGTGATATTCCCATGAAAACATTTGGGTTGTCATGTAATATGAAACAAGATTGGTATGTAATATGATGCTTGTGATTAAATTTTACCTCCTGTGCGGCCGTTTATTAACATCTAAGGGTTGACTAGTCGTCAGCTTCTGCCCCCATGTAGATAGTACGGGGGTTTTCGGGATAAATCTAAACACTCTTTACTCCACATTCCAGTCCTTAAAGGAGGTGTTTAGCGCAACGAACAAGGCAATCAGACTATACGGCCTTTATTACCCTCACTTAGCCATAGGAGTTTGACCATGAAAATTTCGGCGAAGCCCCTGGTGTTCGGAAGGCCAAACTAAGGGCGTTATAGATGCCTAATCGAAAAAAAAGATTCCTCGCATAAAGCGGAAAAAATCTCTTGGGATTTGAGACCTCTCGAACAGCTGACCAGCTCTCGCCTCATCATGACAGTCAGTTTTCGGCTCTCTCTACTGAGGTGCTAGTCCGGATGAACCGGGACACAATCGCAGTAGTTCTCCCTTTACTACCCTAGCCGACCTAGCGGAACGTAAGGTAGCAAACACAGGAGCCGGGCAACCCAACTATTGACCAAAGACATGATTCGGAGCCGATGCATATAATGCTATAAGTTCGGGGTGCCGAACTGTACTATTAAAGTGTTCAGACTTTTGTTGCCGTAATGCGGGGCGCAATGAAGCCCCTAGCACAGTAATACGTACCAGAATATACGCGTGCAACGAGTAATAAATACAGAGGAAGAAAGGGGAAGATTAAGTAAAAACTGATGCTGCCCTTTATTTTTATAGTGTGATTAATACGTCGAGATGTATTTGTACGTACAATATGATGAGCAAAAAAGGCTATTTAACATGCCAAGACCAAGTGCGAGCTGCATGCGGGTATGTAAAACAGGTATAGCAATCGTTAACGGAGGCCACCTGAGGGTTCCCTTGTGCGCCAAAGCTCCTTGCCTCCTTGGTGTGTCCGACAGACGGGTTATGAGAAGAAATCTCGAAAAGAGAGAAAGACCTGAAATGGAAAAGAAAAGGTACGCGAATCCTGGGGTCGGTCGAGCCGCACTGTGGATCACGAGCTAGCTATGCCTCTGTCCATATTATTTGGGCGCGTAATTATGTACGCGTGGGACGGAGGCTGAATTGCTAATCAAGCTCTTTACGAGCCGAGCTGTCCTGTTGCAGTGTAGTCCGGACCTTCTTAAAGATGTCCGGGGGCTCGACAGCCGGCTTATAGTTCTGCTTGAGAAGGCCGTTCTGTACCTCTGCTGCTAGGGCGGTTGTGTGCTCCTCAGCACGGAGGGAGCATTCCATGTTTCCATTAACTGTTATGATGCCGCGTGGACCGGGCATCTTGAGCTTGAGATAAGCGTATTGTAGCACTGCGTTGAATCTAGCAAAAGCGCTTCCTCCGAGCAGTGCGTGGTATCCGCTGCGGAAGGGGACGATATTGAAGATTAACTCCTCGCTTCGGAAGTTGTCCAGAGAACCGAAGACCACCTCCAGCGTGACTGAGCCCATACAATGGGCCTCTATGCCTGGTATGACTCCTTTAAAGGTAGTCCTTGTGGGTTTGATTCGTGAGGGATTAATGCCCATCTTCCTTACTGTATCCTGATAGAGTAGGTTGAGGATGCTACCACCGTCCATTAGGACTCGTGTTAGGTGAAATCCGTCGATGATAGGGTCAAGGACCAGTGCGGCCGATCCGCCATGACGGATACTAGTTGGGTGGTCTCGTCGATCAAAGGTGATCAGAAATGACAACCACGGATTGAATTTTGGGGCGACTGGCTCTGCCGCGTAGACGTCCCTGAGTGCGCGCTTGCGCTCCCTTTTGGGTATGTGTGTAGCATACATCATGTTCACCGTTTTGACTTGAGGGGGAAATTTCTTCTGCCGCCCAGTGTTCGGCTGCCGGAGCTCTTCGTCGTCGTCCTCGCTTTGCGATCTCGGTATTTGACTTGCTGGCTTGCTTGAAAACCCAGAAATCTGTGTTGGGCTTGTTTGCCTGAGGTGCCATGTATCTGGCATGGATGATCGAGTATGCGGTCCAAGCTGTTTGGTCCCTCGCTGTTCCTTTTATAGGGTTTCTTTCGCTGGCCAGGCTTAGAGCCGCTGAATCCGGCGTGAACTGCAGTGTCACCGGTGTTATCGCCATTACTTCGGCGTTTGTGTCTATTCCGCCGGGTCTTGCCGGTGCTGTTCTTGGCCTCGGAGGGGCCTACCTCATTGGCTGTGTTTTTGCTACGAGCCAGCCAGCTGTCCTCACCCGCACAAAAGCGGGTCATGAGTGCTGTGAGGGCTGCCATGGATTTCGGCTTTTCTTGGCAGAGGTGGAAGGCGAGCCATTCGTCACGGATGCTGTGTTTGAAGGCTGCTAGGGCTTCGGCATCCAGACAGTCAACGATCTGGTTCTTTTTAGGAACCTAGTCAGGAATTTTCTGGCTGATTCTCCGGGTTGTTGGACTATATGACTTAAGTCATCGACATCTAGTGGCCGAACATAGGTACCTTGGAAGTTGTCAAGAAAAGCTTCTTCCATGTCCTCCCAGCTGCCGATAGAATTTTCAGGCAGGCTATTTAGCCAGTGTCTAGCTGGCCCTTTTAATTTTAGTGGGAGGTATTTGATGGCGTGGAGGTCGTCTCCTCGGGCCATATGGATGTGGAGAATAAAATCTTCGATCCACACCGCGGGATCGGTTGTTCCGTCGTACGATTCAATATTGACGTGCTTGAACCCCTCGGGGAATTCGTGATCCAGTACTTCGTGTGTGAAGCAGAGAGGGTGTGTGGCGCCTCTATATCGGGCCGTGTCACGGCGCCCCTCCGATTAAGTCCGTCTGCGGTTATCGGCCCGGGCGTGACTAGGTTTGTCACGTCTGAATAGGTAGCTGTCATCCCGAGTCGGGAAGCGTCCTCGCGATCCGTAGATTGATCTGGTCTATCCTGCTCTACTGTCCAGATCCTGCCGAAGGTCGTATGTATGGTGCCGAGCTGTTTTGTCCCTGTTTTTACGAGGTGGTGGGGCGAGCTGTTGTTCGACCTGAATTGCCGTTTTATCCCGACCATGGGGTGGTCGGTCCGCCGCACTATCCCGACCATGTGGTGGTCATTCCGCATTACGCGAGGGAGGTATGGGATCTGGTGCCTCCTCATTGAACTGAGGTAGCAGTCTGCGCTTTGGGTAACTCTTGGCTGGGAGCTTGAGGCAGTATTCTTCGGCTGCCAGGACATCGGTCCATATGTCAATGAGTGGGTCTTGATCGACTTGGAGCTGCTGCTGCTTTTTCTTCAGGCTTCTTGCAGTAGCTATTAGCTGGCGCTTGAAGCGCTCCTGCTCGAGGTGTGCCTCAGGCACGATGAAATCCTCGCTGCCGAGGCTCTCCTCATCCTCGGAGACTGGACGATAACTATCGTCATCCGGGTCATTGGGCATGGCCTGTTTATCAGGGTTAACTTGCCCGTTGTCTTGTTCCTCCTGTTTGGATGCAGCTCCAACAGGGTCTTCATTGTTTTCAGTGTCGCCCGGAGTACTATTTTCTCCCGTGCCAGTGTTGCCATCTTTTGAGCGACGAGGCTTAGAAAGGCGTTTAGGGCGCCGGCGCTTGGACTGTGTCTCAGAAGGTTTATTCGCAACTGGATCTTCTTTGTCATCGTTGCTAGATATTTTAGGAGTGTCAACCATGTACACATCGTACGAAGAGGTGGCCGTCCAACGTCCAGTGAATGGTGGGTCTTGGCCTTGCTCCTTGTCGGCATCGTCGTCCATACCGTCGATGTCTTTGGAGCCATAATCAAGCACGTCGGTTAAGTCATCGACAGTCGCTATGAAGTGGGTTGCGGGTGGGAAGCAAAATTCTCCATCATCAGCCTCTAGCTCGAACCGAACATAATTCGGCTGTGAGTCCTTCTCCAAGGACAAATTCTTTAAAGAGTTTAGCACATCACCCAAAGGTGAGTGCTGGAAGATGTCTGCGGCGCTGAATCCGAAAATCGATAACCGATCCAGCTCGGTGTCTGCGGGCGTACATGGTCTGAAACTTATAGCCAGAGACGAGTCTGGAGTTCCGTTGACGCAAATATTGCACAGTGTCGAGTCCGTGTGCGGCTCCACCGACGCGGACTCTGTGGCCTCGGATGGCACGATCTACTCCAGTTCTAAGGCCGTTGCAGCAACAGGAACCATCTCCTGGATGTGATCCGATGACAGATTTAAGTCATGTTCATTGGGGCGAGGGGGAGCGATCATCACGGTCTCGAATCCGTTGAAGATCAGGTCTCCGCAGACGTCCGCGACGTAGTTCAAGCTTCCGAATCTGACCTGATGGCCAGGGGCGTAGCTATCGATCGGCTCCAGATGGCCAAGCGAGTTAGCCCGCAGTACGAAGCCGCCGAACACGAAGATCTGTCCAGGGAGGAAGGTTCCTCCTTGGACGGCGTCACTATCAATGATTGAAGGGGCCATCGAACCTTTCATCGACGGCACAGTGGAACTCTCAATGAAAGCACCAATGTCGGTGTCAAAACCGGCGGATCTTGGGTAGGGGGTCCCGAACTGTGCGTCTAGGATCGATGGTTACAGGAGATAGGGGACACGATGTTTACCCAGGTTCGGGCCCTCTCTATGGAGGTAATACCCTACTTCCTGCTTGATTGATCTTGATGAATATGAGTATTACAAGAGTTGATCTACCACGAGATCGTAATGGCTAAACCCTAGAAGTCTAGCCTGTATGACTATGGTAATGTATATCCTTTCCGGACTACACCCTCCGGTTTATATAGACACCGGAGGGATCTAGGGTTATCTAGAGTCGGTTACATAAGAAGGAATCTTCATAGCTGGTCGCCAAGCTTGCCTTCCAAGCCAAGGAGAGTCTTCGGCCTTCATGTCTTCACAGCCCATCAGTCCGGCCCATGGATAACAGGCCGGACGCCCAAGGACCCCTTAATCCAGGATTCCTTCAGAGACCACGAGGCAGGGAGGCGCGCCCCCCACTATCATGGGCCCCTCGTGGCTCCCCTGACCGACTTCTTTCGCCTATATATACTCATATACCCCGAAAACATCTGAGAGCACCACGAAACCCTATTTCCACCACTGCAACCTTCTGTACCCGTGAGATCCCATCTTGGGGCCTTTTCCGGCGCTCCGCCAGAGGGGGAATCAATCACGGACGGCTTCTACATCAACACCATAGCATCTTCGATGATGTGTGAGTAGTTTACCACAGACCTTCGGGTCCATAGTTATTAGCTAGATGGCTTCTTCTCTCTCTTTGGATCTCAATACAAAGTTCTCCTCTATCTTCTTGGAGATCTATTCGGTGTAATTCTTTTTGCGGTGTTTTTGTCGAGATCCGATGAATTGTGGGTTTATGATTAAGATTATCTATGAACAATATTTGAATCTCCTCTGAATTCTTTTATGTATGATTTGTTATCTTTGCAAGTCTCTTCGAATTATCAGTTTGGTTTGGCCTACTAGATTGATCTTTCTTGTAATGGGAGAAGTTCTTAGCTTTGGGTTCAATCTTGCGGTGTCCTTTCCCAGTGACAGCAGGGGCAGCAAGGCACGTATTGTATTGTTGCCATCGAGGATAAGAAGATGGGGTTTATATCATATTGCTTGAGTTTATCCCTCTACATCATGTCATCTCTCCTAATGCGTTACTATGTTCTTATGAACTTAATACTCTAGATGCATGTTGGATAGCGGTCGATGTGTGGAGTAATAGTAGTAGATTAATAGTAGTAGATGCAGAATCGTTTCGGTCTACTTGTCGCGGACGTGATGCCTATATACATGATCATGCCTAAATATTCTCATTACTATGCACTTTTCTATCAATTGCTCGACAGTAATTTGTTCACCCACCGTAATACTTATGCTATCTTGAGAGAAGCCACTAGTGGAACCTATGTCCCCGGGTCTAGTTTCCATCATATAAGTTTCCAATCTATTTTACTTTGCAATCTTTACTTTCCAATCTATATCATAAAAATACCAAAAATATTTATCTTATTATCTCTATCAGATCTCACTTTTGCAAGTGACCGTGAAGGGATTGACAACCCCTTTATCACGTTGGTTGCAAGGTTCTTATTTGTTTGTGTAGGTGCGAGGGACTTGAGCGTGGCCTCCTACTGGATTGATACCTTGGTTCTCAAAAACTGAGGGAAATACTTACGCTATTTTGCTGCATCACCCTTTCCTCTTCAAGGGAAAAACCAATGCATGCTCAAGAGGTAGCAAGCAACCCCAAAGTTCTGTCTTGGTTTAATGTTCGAGTTACTGGCCACTACCGCTTGCACAAGCTATTCAAACTCACTGTCTGAATCAGTTCGGTTTCTTGAGTCTCAACTACAAGCTGAAAGACATCGATCAGTTGTGCTACGGCAAGAAGCGGAAGGACTGCGGAAGTCCATGGAGCATTCAGATGCATACTTTCTGGCGCAACAGCAAGCGTTGGAGAATTTTAGCGCCAAACAGGACAAAGCTAATAAGCTTGCTAAGCTTATTGCCAGCATGGTGGATACCCAGGATAACATTTCTTGAGCTCTTCTAAAGTTGTTTTAGTTATGGACTTGTTTTGTTGCCGCATTTATTTGCACTGGTGGCCAATTTTGACGGCCAGTGTATGTAATATGATGCTTTGTTCCCTATATTTGCACTGGTGGCAAACTTTGATGCCCAGTGGATGTAATATGTGTAATAGCTGTAATAGGCTAGTGTTAGTTGCTTGATTATTTATTTCCTTAGTGTCTTGTTTAGTTGTTTGCTTGTAGTCACTGCAGTTCTTTTTCCGCGTTTTTTTAGTGGCCACAATAACCTATCTTTGGCAACACACGGACTGTTGTAACCATAGGCCTCCTGCGGGCCGTAGGATCTGTGGGCCTTCTACGGGCCGTAGGAGCCATGGGCCTTCTACGGGCCGTAGGATCCATGGACTTTCTACGAGCCGTATGATCCATGGGCCTTCTGCGGGCCGTAGGATCCATTGGTCTTCTACTGGCCGTAGTATCCATGGGCCTTCTACGGGGCGTATCATTATTTCGCCAAACATGGGCCATATTATTCATGGACCATAACGGGCCGTTAATAGGCTGTATTTGATAACGCTATGAAAATAGCCCAACGGGTTAACGGGCCACAAACGGGCCGAATGTAGCCACGGGCTTAATTTGGCCCACAAATGGAACAGGCTAGTAACGGACCATAACTAACCGAATTTTAGAAATGAGCCCAATAATAAATGGGCCCATAGAAGGCCGAAAGTTAACACGGGCTGGAAACAGCCGACGGAATAATGGGCTGTTAATGGGTATAAAGCGATACACTGTTGATTATGGGCCAAATTCATCTCGGGCCTTTAATGGGCCGAGAGTTACAGAGGACCTCATATGGGCCGAAAGGCATCATGGGCCGTAAGTTACAACGGGCTGGAACCATATTGGACGGCCGAGATGAAGCTACTGGGCTTCATTCCGATAGGCCGTAACGGGCCAGTAGTTAGCGGGCCGTAAATGGGCTATATACGAACATGCCATTAATAGGTTTTCCATGGTTCGGCTCGTTACCTTTTCACCAAGTCGAACGGGTCGGCCTTGTCACCGGAATGGGCCACTGTTGGGCCGTGCCACGTGTCGACGTATCATAGGCGCCTCCTGTGCAATGAGTGGATGACATCTGTCCCAAAGGTGAGCCAACACATGTTTCCTCCGGCCAATGAGAATTTTACACGTGGAAAATCCTCATTGGTCCAGGTTGTTAACGGGTTATCGGATCCAAAACCGGACCCGATAGCTTAACGGCGTCCCGTTACGGTGGGTGCCACGTGTCGGTCACCCTTGACGAAAGCACTTCTATGACGCGCGATTTATCGTCATGGAAGTGGACACTTCCGTGATGATAATTTTGGTAATGTCATGGAACACTTCTACGACAGCACAGGTATGACTATCTTGATTCTGTCATAAAACTGTCATGGATGTACATGCATGACAGAAAACGTGACCTACTGTGACAAACACGTATCATCACGGAAGTGTTTTTTTGTAGTGTTAGTTACTAATTTTGTGTTACCAAAGAAAACAGGTGGTTCATTTTCAAATTAAAGTAGTCAAAACTAGCATGGAGGTAATCAGTCACATTGAACATTCTTTTCTACTAGCAAAGAAATAACATTTTGCTCTGATATATTTGCAAAAATATATATTCATTATCTCACATGTTATTGTCGACTACCCAAATGTTAATTTGTTACTATTTAGAGCATGCACAGTGCTTCATAAGACAGTTTTCTCTTAAGCCTATCATGTAATCTAGAGGAGACATCAAAATATGTTGCAGTGGGTTATTTTTAATCTTATCTTTGATAACGCGATAAATATTTGGTGAGACACATTGTTGCTAATAGACCATCTATTAATCAAGAGAAGACATGCATTTTCTTATGGTCTCTCTCATCCACCTCATCATTTATCCTAAATGGTAGTCCAATGATAATACCATTATAAACACGTAAAACCAGTTACCATTATTTTGGTAAGTTGGTTGTAATGTTACCTGCAATTAAATAATAATAAACATGTAATAAGGTGTAACAACATCTCTATATCCTTGGAAAAAACATCTATAGGTTTGGCATGTGTATTTTAATTAGGTATATGTTGTTGTATGATAATTAACGTGCAAAGCACGCCGACACACATCATCCATCGCCCACCTAACTCATTCACCATGTTCCTCGGCCTCCGTGGGACACCTAGTTATAGTATATCCAGCAGCCCCTATCGCTTCTCGCTCATCTTCCTTATAGCCTGCCGACTATACCTTATATACACTTGCTCTTTGAGCAAAGGCCTCCCTAAGCATGCATTAATTTCCTGGGCATGCTTCTTTCTACTCAATGTTGCGTGCACTTTGAGCATGTTGGCAAATCCACTGCTAGCTTGCTGGCTCATCTTGCAATTAACGCTGACACATTGCAGCAGTCCTACAAGGCCCAGAGGTTAATTTGAGAACAAGTACCTCGAGGTTAATTTGACAGACATGCCTTATAGGTTGACATAAGTCATATCACTTTTTTGGAAAGATGTCGTGAAGTAACGCGATAGACCTTCTTTCAAGCCAATTAACATGTGTTCAAAAAACAAAAATTATCATAAAGTAACGCGATAGACCTTCGATTAACATGTGTTCAAAAACAAAAATTACAAAACAAAGACATCGAGGTTCAACTAATAGGACGGAGCACTATATACGTTTAAGCCAATTAAACGTTTACAGTGAACCATCCCATTGGTTTTAACATCAACTCCACTTCCCATCCGGTCACCCATCTGATGACTACTCCAGCCTCAACATAGTTAACTTGGGAGTTCTATTGGATGAGAAATCAGTAGGGAAGCTGGTCCTTGCCAATATAGGAAGCCTCTTCGCATCCTTTATTGCGTACCCTGATCATCGTGTGTTGCTGCCGAATGGCCAATGCCACGTCCCCCGCGAATGTAGAAGCTTCCCTTCCTCGTCTAGCTGGTTTGCGCGTTTCCCCCTATTTTTTGCCGCCTTCCCACCTATAGAACCGCCTCGCGTCAGCCATTTCCTCTCCAAACACCTAGGGAGGCGGTTGAACCGAACAAGTCTAACTTGTTTCTAGTGGGTACGTTGACGTGGCATCGAAAGGGTGTGATAGCTAACTCTGACAAAATAATTGACTACCACGTTGGCATACATGAGCATGGGGCCCACTTGTCAGCATGCTGGACGGAGGAAGGAACGCAAGACAAAATGGAGCACGGAAGGGTGCGAATCGATTGGCTCACGTGTGATGCCACTGGAGCAATGCACTCAGATTGTACGTAAAAAAAATCGTGCAAACACGGTCGGTTATAGTGTGAGTAGGTGATTGTGTGCTTGGACCTTCGCCTCTTCCGGAAGTCAAACAATGATGATGGTACTACATTAAATATACTGTTGGCAATCTAACACCAAATGAACTGATGCACGTCCACCGCCTATATTAAGCGCACTATCATAAAGCAAAAGCTTCTCCTTGTCCTGTGAGTTGACGGGACACATCAAAAGTAGTGTAGTCTCCAAAAGGGCTGACCATGTCCATGGCTAGCATCCCGTACTCCGTCATTCAGTGCGTGCATGATTCATGTTCCATTGAGAAAAAAATATTGTGTACGTTCCATCGAATAGAATAACTTACTTTCTAAAAAACGCTCCACCGCGTCATGAACGAACTTTGATTCGTCCACGTGTGGTTCCCATAAACAACTACTACACTCGCCAAATTATCGCGTGAGCTTCCTCTTCATACATATATGAGCTCACCGTGTACCCGCACGTGAGTATTAGGGAAAGAGGCAAATAGTACCTGCGTTGGTGCCTGAACCTCTTCTCTTCATGCTCGTATTCCTTTTTTCAGGTGATTCGTGCACGTACTACACCTATGTTCGTGACTGTTGGTGAGTCTCACCTACTATACTTAACTGTGGACCTGGATGCTGGATGTCCCACATGTCGGCAAAACTTAGAAGAACGTTTGTCGACGACCGAGTAGGAGCAAGAAACTTTGCGGTAGAGCATCTGGACTCTTAATATTTTATATTCAACGATATAAAATCAACCCGATCTTCTCCACAGCATACCAGAAGAGTCCAAAACATGGAAACCCTATGTAGTTACATCATACATGGCCCACTCACGCTACCACAATATTTCTTGGCCTTCGTGCGACACCTAGCTCTAGTAATCCACCAGCCCGTATCGCTTTTCGCTTCTAGTCTCTCTCAAAGTGCGGCGGGCCGGCGATTTTGCCATCTATTGAGGTCGGTTAACTCATCACTCGCTCCCACATGTTAGCGACATGCGAAGAGCATTCTAAGAAAATTACTGTACTCTATTGTTATGCCAAGAAGAGGAAGCGATTTGACTGACGGACCAAACTAGACAGGCGTGTCGTGCCGTGAGTGGGCCCAATTTCTCGTTTTGAACTTGTTTAGTGTAGTAATAACACTTGGTTTTTCCCCTTCATAGAATGATGAAAATCCCCGCTAAAACAGCGCTTTGCTTTCTTTTAATCGCGTCAACCGTTCTTGTTTTGTGCATTAAATTGTTAGGTGCCATAACTAAGATATAATTAACCAATGCATGTATAACATTCTTGTTTAGTTCTATAGTACTCCACATGCATGCATACATTGCGTTTAGTACTACTCCCTTCATCCATACGTATATATAGGGCCTAATGTATTCTTCGAGGTTGCCTTTGACTATTGATAAGATTTTATATAATTTGAAAATTATATCATTCGAAGATCCTTTCACATACAAAATTGACGGTATGCTTTGAGCAACTTGCATGTCCTATACTGTCGGATCTCTGGTTCTGGCAAAACCCTCAAGGTTCGAACACTGGGGTATGCATGAAGATCTCCCCCTACCGATCCACGTCCTAGCTTTGCTAAGATCTCAAGGACTAACTCGACGAACTCGCAGCACAAGGGACACAAGATTTATACTGGTTCGGGCCACCGTCGTGGTGTAATACCCTACTCTAGTGTGGTGGTGGTGGATTGCGTCTTGGGCTAAGGATGAACAGTACAAGGGGAAGAACAGCCTCCCGAGGTCGATGTGTTCTTGTGCTTGGTGTGTGTGAGGATGAACTGAATGGGTTCGAGACTAGTTGCCTCAGGCTCCGTTTCCTTCTACTGTGGTGGCTAGTCCTATTTATAGAGGCCCTGGTCCTCTCACCAAATATTGAGCGGGAAGGGAGCCAACAACGGCCAATTTGAAAGGGGACGGCTAGTACAGCTTATCTTGACAAAAGCAGTCTTCGCCTGCAAAAGGCTCTGGTGGTGACGCCGCCTTGGGCTCCACGGTGACCTCCGTCCTGCCGTCCTACTGGTCTTGGTCTCGTTGCACCGATATGGAAACCTTTGCTTGAGGCCTCGGTACTCCTCGCCTGCACTTGCTTCCTTAGGACCAAAGAGGAAACAAGGACACTGTGCGCGCTAGCGCCCGCCTGGCGCCCGCCTTGTCTCGATCGTCATGGCTCACGTCACGAGAACCTCGCGAGGTTTGCCTTGCCTTGATATCTCCGCCCCTCGCGAGCCAACCTGATGAGGCCGCTCCCGAAGAGGTCTTATGTCATCCCCCTCGTGAGGCTTGGCCCCTCACGAGGGTCTTGAGTGCTTGTTGGTGAAGATGGGTCGTACGGGCCCGCTCGCAGAGCCACGCCGGGGGTCGCAAGCAGGCAAGTCTGGGGACCCCTGTTCCCAGAACGCCGACAGTAGCCCCTCGGGCCCAAGGCGCGCTCGGGCTTGGCTTCGAGGCCAAGCCAAAGGTCAAGTGTGGAGCGCCGCAGGCCCCAATAGCCTGCGGGCTTGGTCGACGCGTGGCGGTTGATTGGACGTGGGCGTCTCCGCTTCCCCACGCTGCCTCGGCAACCGCCCGACTTGACAAAAGGCTGGCGTAGACAGCGCTTGCCTTCACTGCTTCCTTCCGCCTTGCTTAGATCCCCTTTCTTGCGCCCTGCCTTCGAAATCCCCAGATCTTCTTCCATCTTCTCCCGCATCAGCGACTAATGGCGCCGCGTAAGGTCATGTCTTCCTCGCCGCCGGCTTGGTACGAGCCTGCCCTCGAAGCCCCCAGCGTTTCAGAGAAGAGCCTCGCCGCCACCCACATGTTGACGATAGGGGAAAGCAACGAGAGGGGGAAGACGGGGCTCCGGGTCGCCTCCGACCAGCCGGAGCCCGAGGGAAACACCTTCTTCCCCTTCTTCACGAGCACCATCGCCGCAGGGTTGGTCCCCCCTTCTCTGACTTCTTCTACGAGGTCCTCGGCCACTACGGGCTGCATGCGCTGCATCTTCATCCCAACTCCATCCTTCTCTTGTCCATCTTCGCCTACTACTGCGAGGCGTACCTCGGCGTGATGCCGTCCGTGGCTCTTCTGCGCCACTTCTTCTTCCTCCGCGTCAAGGAGGGTCACACCACCGGGTGCGCCAACTTCATCGCGGCCGGCAAGGCCAACTCGATCTCGAAGACAGGGAAGAAAGCCGAAGGCTTCCGGAGCAAGTGGGCCATGATGGACGCTAAATGCATCCACCCACGCTTGACGCTGCTGACGGAGATGCCCCAGTCTGACAAGGGGTGCTCTTGCGGGAAGCTCACCGACAAGCGGGCGACGTTGGTGCTGGAGCAGATGAAGACTGACCTGAAGCCAGGTAATGCGAAGGCGGCGAAGGTGACAGGAACCATGCTCCTGAGGGAATTCCTGACGCTGCGCATGGCCCCGCTTCAAGCCCGTACGCGCCCCTTGTGGGAGCTTGGGGACAAAGAGGACAAGGTTCGCTTGAGCCCGAAGGCCTTGTCCGGCGAGGAGCTGGCCACAGTTCTCCGCCTCTTGGTTGGGGATGACCAAGAGTACCCCCCTGTCGGATCACGGGTTCCGGCAAAACCCACAAGGTTTGAACTCTGGGGTGCGCACGAAGATTTCCCCCTACCGATCCACGTCCTAGCTTGCTAAGATCTCAGGGGTAAACTCAACGACCTCGCAACACAAGAGACACAAGATTTATACTGGTTCGGGCCACCATTGTGGTGTAATACCCTACTCCAGTGTGGTGGTGGTGGATTGCCTCTTGGGCTGATGATGAACAGTACAAGGGGAAGAACAACCTCCTGAGGTTGAGGTGTTCTTGTGCTTGGCGAACTTGTGTGTGTGTGGATCCGATCAGCTTAGGCTTTCTTGCCTCTCGATCCCTTCATGTTAGTTTCCTTCTACTGTGGTGGCTAGTCCTATTTATAGAGGCCCTGGTGCTCTTCCCAAATATTGAGCGGGAAGGGAGCCAACAACGGCCAATTTGAAAGGGGACAGCTAGGACACCTTATCTTGACAAAAGCGGTCTTGGCCTGCAAAAGGCTCTGGTGGTGACGCCACCTTGGGCTCCATGGTGACCTCCGTCTTGCCGTCCTGCTGGTCTTGGTCTTGTTGCACCGATATGGAAACCTTGTTGGGAAACGTAGTAATTTCAAAAAAAATCCTATGCACACGCAAGATCATGGTGAGACATAGCAACGAGAGGGGAGAGTGTTGTCCACGTACCCTCGTAGACCGAAAGCGGAAGCATTAACACAACGCGGTTGATGTAGTCGTACGTCTTCACGATCCGACCGAGCAAGTACCAAACACACGGCACCTCCGAGTTCAGCACACGTTCAGCTCGATGACGTCCCTCGAACTCCGATCCAGCCGAGTGTTGAGGGAGAGTTTCGTCAGCACGACGGCGTGGTGACGATGATGATGTTCTACTGACGCAGGGCTTCGCCTAAGCACCGCTATGATATTATCGAGGTGTAATATGGTGGAGGGGGGCACCGCACACGGCTAAGAGATCAATGATCAATTGTTGTGTCTATGGGGTGCCCCCTGCCCCCGTATATAAAGGATCAAAGGGGGGGAGGTGCGGCCAGCCTTGGGGCATGCCAGGAGGAGTCCTACTCCCACCGGGAGTAGGACTCCCCCTTTTCCTAGTTGGATTAGGACTTGGGAGGGGGGAAAGAGGAGAGGGAGAAGAAGGAAGGGGGGCACCGCCCCCTTCTCCTTGTCCTATTCAGACTGGGGGGAGGGGCGCACGGCCCAGCCCTAGCCGCCTCTCTTCTCTTCCACCTAGGCCCACTAAGGCCCATTATGTTGCCAGGTGGTTCCGGTAACCTCCCGGTACTCCGGTAAAATCCCGATTTCACCCGGAACACTTCCGATATCCAAACATAGGCTTCCAATATATCAATATTTATGTCTCGACCATTTCGAGACTCCTCGTCATGTCCGTGATCACATCCGGGACTCCGAACAATCTTCGGTACATCAAAACATATAAACTCATAATATAACTGTCATCGAAACGTTAAGCGTGTGGACCCTACGGGTTCGAGAACTATGTAGACATGACCGAGACACGTCTCTGGTCAATAACCAATAGAGGAACCTGGATGCTCATATTGGCTCCCACATATTCTACGAAGATCTTTATCGGTCAAACCGCATAACAACATACGTTGTTCCCTTTGTCATCGGTATGTTACTTGCCCGAGATTCGATCGTCGGTATCTCAATACCTAGTTCAATCTCGTTACCGGCAAGTCTCTTTACTCGTTCGGTAATACATCATCCCGCAACTAGCTCATTAGTTGCAATGCTTGCAAGGCTTATAGTGATGTGCATTACCGAGTGGGCCCAGAGATACCTCTCCGATAATCGGAGTGACGAATCCTAATCTCGAATTACGCCAACCCAACAAGTACCTTCGGAGACACCTGTAGAGCACCTTTATAATCACCCAGTTACGTTGTGACGTTTGGTAGCACACAAAGTGTTCCTCCGGTAAACGGGAGTTGCATAATCTCATAGTCATAGGAACATGTATAAGTCATGAAGAAAGCAATAGCAACATACTAAACGATCGAGTGCTAAGCTAACGGAATGGGTCGAGTCAATCACATCATTCTCCTAATGATGTGATCCCGTTAATCAAATGACAACTCATGTCTATGGCTAGGAAACATAACCATCTTTGATCAACGAGCTAGTCTAGTAGAGGCATACTAGTGACACTCTGTTTGTCTATGTATTCACACATGTATCATGTTTGCGGTAAATACAATTCTAGCATGAATAATAAACATTTATCATGATATAAGGAAATAAATAATAACTTTATTATTGCCTCTAGGGCATATTTCCTTCAGTCTCCCACTTGCACTAGAGTCAATAATCTATTTCACATCGCCATGTGATTTAACATCAATAGTTCACATCCTTATGTGGTTAACACCCATAGTTCACATCGACATGTGACCAACACCCAAAGGGTTTACTAGATTCAGTAATCTAGTTCACATCGCTATGTGATTAACACCCAAAGAGTAGTAAGGTGTGATCATGTTTTGCTTGTGAGATAATTTTAGTCAACGGGTCTGTCACATTCAGATCCGTAAGTATTTTGCAAATTTCTATGTCTACAATGCTCTGTACGGAGCTACTCTAGCTAATAGCTCCCACTTTCAATACGTATCTAGATTTAGACTTAGAGTCATCCAGATCGGTATCAAAGCTTGCATCGACGTAACTCTTTACGATGAACTCTTTATCACCTCCACAACCGAGAAATATTTCCTTATTCCACTAAGGATAATTTTGTCCGCTGTCCAGTGATCTACTCCTAGATCACTATTGTATCCTCTTGCCAGACTCCTGGTGAGGTACACAATAGGTCTGGTACACAGCATGACATACTTTATAGAACCTATGGCCGAGGCATAGGGAATGACTTTCATTCTTTTTCTATCTTCTGCCGTGGTCGGCCTTTGTGTCTTACTCAATTTCACACCTTGTAACACAGGCAAGAAACTCTTTCTTTGACTGTTCCATTTTGAACCACTTCAAAATCCTGTTAAGGTATGTACTCATTGAAAAACCATATCAAGCGTCTTGATCTATCTCTATATATCTTGATGCTCAATATGTAAGCAGCTTCACCGAGGTCTTTCTTTCAAAAACTCCTTTCAAACACTCCTTTATGTTTTGCAGAATAATTCTACATTATTTCCGATCAACAATATGTCATTCACATATACTTATGAGAAATGCTGTAGTGCTCCCACTCACTTTCTTGTAAATACAGGCTTCACCGCAAGTCTGTATAAAACTATATCCTTTGATCAACTTATCAAAGCGTATATTCCAACTCCGAGATGCTTGCACCAGTCCATAGATGGATCGCTGGAGCTTGCATATTTTGTTAGCACCTTTAGGATTGACAAAACCTTTTGGTTGCATCATATACAACTCTTCTTTAAGAAACCCATTAAGGAATGTAGTTTCAACATCCATTTTCCAGATTTCATGAAATGTGGCAATTTGCTAACATGATTCGGACAGACTTAAGCATCACTACGAGTGAGAAAATCTCATCGTAGTCAACACCTTGAAATTTGTCAAAAACCTTTTTCCGACAAGTCTAGCTTTGTAGATAGTAACACTACTATCAGCGTCCGTCTTCCTCTTGAAGATCCATTTATTTTCTATGGCTTGCCGATCACCGGGCAAGTCAACCAAAGTCCACACTTTGTTCTCATACATGGAACCCATCTCAGATTTCATGTCCTCAAGCCATTTTGCGGAATCTGGGCTCATCATCGCTTCCTCATAGTTCGTAGGTTCATCACGGTCAAGTAACATGACCTCCAGAACTGGATTACCGTACCACTCTGGTGTGGATTTCATTCTGGTTGACCTACGAGGTTCGGTAGTAACTTGATCTGAAGTTACATGATCATCATCATTAGCTTCCTCACTAATTGGTGTAGGCATCGCAGAAACCGGTTTCTGCGATGAACTACTTTCCAATAAGAGAGCAGGTATAATTACCTCATCAAGTTCTACTTTCCTCCCACTCACTTCTTTTGAGAGAAACTCCTTCTCCAGAAAGATTCCAAATTTAGCAACAAAAGTCTTGCCTTCGGATCTGTGATAGAAGGTGTACCCAATAGTCTCATTTGGGTATCCTATGAAGACACACTTCTCCGATTTGGGTTTGAGCTTATCATGCTGAAACTTTTTCACATAAGCATCGCAACCCCAAACTTTAAGAAACGACAGCTTAGGTTTCTTGCTAAACCATAGTTCATACTGTGTCGTCTCAATGGGTTTTGATGGTGTCCTATTTAACGTGAATGCAGTTGTCTCTAATGCATAAACCCAAAACGATAGTGGTAGATTGGTAAGAGACATCATATATCGCACCATATCTAATAAAGTACAGTTACGATGTTCGGACACACCATTACACTGTGGTGTTCCAGGTGGCGTGAGTAGTGAAACTATTTCATATTGTTTTAACTGAAGACCAAACTCGTAACTCAAATAGTCTTCTCCATGATCAGATCGTATAAACTTTATTTTCTTGTTACGATGATTTTCCACTTCACTATGAAATTATATGAACTTTTCAAATGTTTCAGACTTCTGTTTCATTAAGTAGATATACCCATATCTGCTCAAATCATCTGTGAAGGTCAGAAAATAATGATACCCGCTACGAGCCTCAATATTCATCGGACCACATACATCAGTATGTATGATTTCCAACAAATCTGTTGCTTGCTCCATTGTTCCGGAGAACGGCGTTTTAGTCATCTTACCCAAGAGGCATGGTTCGCAAGCATCAAGTGATTCATAATCAAGTGATTCCAAAATCCCATCAGTATGGAGTTTCTTCATGCGCTTTACACCAATATGACCTAAATGGCAGTGCCACAAATAAGTTGCACTATCATTATTAACTTTGCATCTTTTGGCTTCATTATTATGAATATGTGTGTCACTACGATCGAGGTCCAACAAACCATTTTATTGGGTGTATGACCATAGAAGGTTTTATTCATGTAAACAGAACAACAATTAATCTCTAATTTAAATGAATAACCGTATTGCAACAAAGATGATCAAATCATATTCATGCTCAACGCAAACACCAAATAACACTTATTTAGTTTCAACACTAATCCCGAAAGTATAGGGAGTGTGCGATGATGATCATATCAATCTTGGAACTACTTCCAACACACATCGTCACCTCGCCTTTTACTAGTGTCTGTTTATTCTGCAACTCCCGTTTCGAGTTACTACTCTTAGCAACTGAACCAGTATCAAATGCCGAGGGGTTGCTATAAACACTAGTAAAGTACACATCAATAACATGTATATCCAATATACCTTTGTTCACTTTGCCATCCTTCTTATCCACCAAATACTTGTGGTAGTTCTGCTTCCAGTGACTAGTTCCTTTGCAGTAGAAGCACTTAGTCTCAGGCTTAGGTCCAGACTTGGGCTTCTTCACTTGAGCAGCAACTTGCTTGCCGTTCTTCTTGAAGTTCCCCTTCTTCCCTTTACCCTTTTCTTGAAACTAGTGGTCTTGTCAACCATCAACACTTGATGCTTTTCTTGATTTCTACCTTCGTCGATTTCAGCATCACGAAGAGCTTGGGAATCGTTTCCGTTATCCCTTGCATATTATAGTTCATCACGAAGTTCTTGTAACTTGGTGATAGTGACTAGAGAACTCTGTCAATCACTATCTTATCTGGAAGATTAACTCCCACTTGATTCAAGTGATTGTAGTACTCAGACAATCTGAGCACATGCTCACTGCTTGAGCTATTCTCCTCCATCTTTTAACTATGGAACTTGTTGGAGACTTCATATCTCTCAACTCGGGTATTTGCTTGAAATATTAACTTCAACTCCTGGAACATCTCATATGGTCCATGACGTTCAAAACGTCTTTGAAATCCCGATTCTAAGCCGTTAAGCATGGTGCACTAAACTATAAAGTAGTCATCATATTGAGCTATCCAAACGTTCATAACGTCTGGATCTGCTCCTGCAATAGGTCTGTCACCTAGCGGTGCATCAAGGACATAATTCTTCTGTGCAGCAATGAGGATAATCCTCAGATCATGGATCCAATCCGCATTATTGCTACTAACATCTTTCAACATAATTTTTCTCTAGGAACATATCAAAATAAACATAGTGAAGCACCAACGCGAGGTATTGATCTACAACATAGATATGCTAATACTACCAGGACTAAGTTCATGATAAATTAAAGATCAAATAATCATATTACTTAAGAACTCCCACTTAGATAGACATCCCTCTAATCATCTAAGTGATCACGTGATCCAAATCAACTAAACCATAACCGATCATCACGTGAAATGGAGTAGTTTTCAATGGTGAACATCACTATGTTGATCATATCTATTATATGATTCATGCTCGACCTTTCGGTCTCTGTGTTCTGAGGCCATATCTGCATATGCTAGGCTCGTCAAGTTTAACCTGAGTATTCTGCGTGTGCAAAACTGGCTTGCACCCGTTGTAGATGGAGGTAGAGCTTATCACAGCCGATCATCACGTGGTGTCTGGGCACGACGAACTTTGGCAACGGTGCATACTCAGGGAGAACACTTTTATCTTGAAATTTAGTGAGAGATCATCTTATAATGCTACCGTCAATCAAAGCAAGATAAGATGCATAAAATATAAACATCACATGCAATCAATATAAGTGATATGATATTGTAACGCCCCGAGACCGACGCTCCAGGCGCCTGCCATGTTTTGCGTGATCGTCGTGTGTTTTATTGTTTGTTGCATTCATCATCCGCATTGCATCAGCACTCGTTGTCGTCATTGTTTTTAAAATTTGCATTCATTCGTAGTTGTCGCGTCCCTCCTCGCCTCCGTTGACCTTTCTCAGTCCAACCGTTCTTTGTTGTCCGACCGTCTGAGCCTCTCTGCACAATGCACAAAACCCCTTCTCGCGCGCGTCCGAAACCTGTCCCGAACCCGACCCGCTCAGTCATCACCGTTGCATCCAGATCATCTCCTAACATCTATAAAACATCACCGTTTTCTTTGTTGGACTCCCCTAAGCATTTTATTCTCAACCGCCCGTTTTCGATCGCAGGGATCCGATAGCCCCTAACCTAATCCGTGATGTATATATTCGTCCATCCATAGCCCATTTTGGGAAACCCTAAATTTTAGGAGGATTGTCCCTCTCCGCCGCCACCCAACCAAATCCTTCTCGGCATCCCTCCCGGACAGACCCCAAGCCTCCAATCCACCTCGTCTTCTGCACACCTAACCAACCAGCGCTGCTCGCCGTTCTCCTTGCGCCCGAGACCTCATCCCCGCCGACGACCACGCCAGGCCGTCCTGCCCCTGCCATCTCTCTCCTTCCTTCCTCTCCTTCCCTCGTTCCTCACCTCCCTCTCTCTCTGCTTGCAACAAATCGAGGCATGCCGCCACCCCAGGCTCTTCCACGACACCATGGATGGGCGCACACATCGGCGAGCTCCCCAGCTGCCGGATCCGGTGCCTAGGACCTTCCCTGCGCCCTGCTGCTTTCCTGGAGTGCCGACCAAGACCTAACTGGCCTTCCGTGCAAGTCCCTCGCCGACGCGCCAAGTTCTCGCTGCTACCGCTGCTTCCTGTCGAGCAGGAGCCTCGACCCCAAGCTCCTCCTCTGCTTCTTCCCGGCGCGCCTCCGCCCCTTCTCCGGCCAAGTCCGCTGCCCCATGGCCGGATCCGCCATCGCCTGCTCGTCGGCAGCCGCCGGCGTGCCCGCGACCCCTGCTTCCTGTCGCCGTGGCGCCGCTGCAGTTCTTCTGCAGTTAGATGCAGCAGCGCTGCGTCGAGCGCACGCCCGCGCCGCCGCGTTGACCTCTCCCCTCGCCAAGCCGCCGAGCTGCCTGAGCACCTCCTCCAGTTCGTCGCCTCGGACGCCGCCTGGCCAAGCTCCGCTCACTGTCGTCCATCGCCGAGAGACGCCAGCGCCAAGTTCCCCTGTCTGCTTCCTCTGTATCGAGCGAGGGCAGCGCCCGCGTTGACCACGTCGCCCTTCACCAGCTACCAGACCCAGCGCCCGCTTCTGCCTTGGCCTCTCCACCGAACTGGGCTTGGCCCATGCTGAGAAACCCCCCCCCCCAAGCGCCCCTTTGTTTTTCTTCTGTTGGGCCTGCTCCGGTTTTAGATTCGGCCCAGTGTATTTTTTTTTCATGTCTGCGATTTGTCTATTTATACAGAGAATTACAGATTTACAGAAAAACCCCAAAACTTCATGCATTTAATAACTCCACAACTGTGCATCGGATTAAAATAATTTATATATGTAAAATGCTTAGAATTTTGTCTAGTTTCATAATATGCCACTTGCAACCATGTTAAAAATGTTAAAAATGTTGTTTGTTTAAATTTGCTCAAATGCCATGTTAAAATGATTTATTTCATAACTAAATAACTGTAGCTCGGATTTTAATAAACTTTATATGTAAATGGGGTAGAAAAATGCCTAGTTTAACATGGTGCACTTTATTTTGCTGTTTAACAAAATTAAAATTGTGTTTATGGCAGAACAGTACCAAATCTAAAATATGGACATGAGGATTTTCCGGAATTGTTGTTTGTTGTTCCGGCCTCATTTAAACTTGCCTAAATAGTTAGTTTACTTATGCTTCAACTTTTGCCATGTTTAACAACATTTAATATCATGGGGTACACAACCGAGAGTTAACCAAATAATTAAATGTGGTGTTTCTTCATTATGCAACTCGTTGCATATTGAGCTCCACTTAACTTGTAGTATTGTTTGTTGCACTTTTCCATGCCATGCATATTTAAACCGGACATGCATCATACTTGTTTGTGCATCATGCTATGTGTATGTGGTGGTTGTTTACTATGTTGTTTGTTTCTTTCCGGTTTGCTTCTCTCGTTAGCTTCGGTTTCGTTCCGGAGTTGTGAGGATTTGTTCGACTACATCCGTTTGTCTTCTTCATGGACTCGTTCTTCTTCCTTGCGGGATCTGAGGCAAGATGACCATACCCTCGAAATCACTTCTATCTTTGCTTGCTAGTTGTTCGCTCTATTGCTATGCCGCGCTACCTACCACTTGCTTTTCAAGCCTCCCAAATTGCCATGAACCTCTAACCTTTGTGACCCTTCCTAGCAAACCATTGTTTGGCTATGTTCCCGCATTTGCTCAGCCCCTCTTATAGCGTTGCTAGTAGCAGGAGAAGATGAAGATTGCTCCATGTTGGATTATGCTTATGTTAGGATATCACAATATCTCTTATTTAATTAATGCATCTATATACTTGGTAAAGGGTGGAAGGCTCGACCTTATGCCTGGTGTTTTGTTCCACTCTTACCGCCCTAGTTTCCGTCATACCGGTGTTATGTTCCTTGGTTTTGCGTTCCTTACACGGTTGGGTGATTTATGGGACCCCCTTGACAGTTCGCTTTGAATAAAACTCCTCCAGCAAGGCCCAACCTTGGTTTTACCATTTGCCTACCTAAGCCTTTTTCCCTTGGGTTCTGCAGACTCAAGGGTCATCTTTATTTTAACCCCCGGGCCAGTTCTCCTTCGAGTGCTGGTCCAAACTGAGCAATGTCCGGCGCCCCCTAGTCAACCAGGGTCTATGCCAACCCGACGTCTTGCTCATCCGGTGTGCCCTGAGAACGAGATATGTGCAGCTCCTATCGGGATTTGTCGGCACATTCGGGCGGCTTTGCTGGTCTTGTTTTACCATTGTCGAAATGTCTTGTAACCGGGATTCCGAGACTGATCGGTTCTTCCTGGGAGAAGGAATATCCTTCGTTGACCGTGAGAGCTTATAATGGGCTAAGTTGGGACACCCCTGCAGGGTATTATCTTTCGGAAGCCGTGCCCGCGGTTATGTGGCAGATGGGAATTTGTTAACGTCCGGTTGTAGAGAACTTGACACTTGACTTAATTAAAATACATCAACCGCGTGTGTAGCCGTTATGGTCTCTTCTCAGCGGAGTCCGGGAAGTGAACACGGTTTCTGGGTTATGTTTGACGTAAGTAGGAGTTCAGGATCACTTCTTGATCATTGCTAGTTCACGACCGTTCCGTTGCTTCTCTTCTCGCTCTCCTTTGCGTATGTTAGCCACCATATATGCTTAGTGCTTGCTGCAGCTCCACCTCATTACCTCATCTTTCCTATAAGCTTAAATAGTCTTGATCTCGCGGGTGTGAGATTGCTGAGTCCTCGTGACTCACAAATACTTCCAAAACAGTTGCAGGTGCCGACGATGCCAGTGCAGGTGACGCAACCGAGCTCAAGTGGGAGCTCGATGAAGATCTTGTTCGTTGTGTTGTTTCTTATCATGTTGATCAGTAGTGGAGCCCAGTTGGGACGATCGGGGATCTAGCAGTTGGGTTGTCTTCTTTTATTTTGGTTCCGTAGTCGGACCTATGCGTGTATCTTGAATGTTGTATGATTTCATTTATGTATTGTGTGAAGTGGCGATTGTAAGCCAACTCTTTATCCCATTCTGGTTCATTACATGGGATTGTGTGAAAATGACCCGTCTAGCGACAAAACCACAATGCGGTTATGCCTCTAAGTCGTGCCTCGACACGTGGGAGATATAGCCGCATCGTGGGCGTTACAAGTTGGTATCAAAGCCATCCCCGACTTAGGAGCCCCCTGCTTGATCGAATTGCTGACGTTGTTGAGTCTAGAACAAAAATGTTTTGAGTCTTAGGATTATATATATCGGAGAGTAGGATTCTTTTTACTCCTCAGTCCCTTCGTCGCTCTGGTGAGGCCTCCTGACGTAGAAGTTTTGACTTTTCTCTCCTCAAATTTCACTAAAAAAAATTTAGGATCACGCGGGTATCTTGGAATCGTTCCGATGGTTTTGTGACGAGAACATTGTTCTTGGTGCCTCCTGACATTTAGGGGTTGTGGCAGTGTCCCGGGGAGTTGAGCCCCGAGGTGTTGTCGTCACAATTTTATCGTTGCAGTTCTGGAATACCTGAGTTTCGCCGACATCGAAATCTCTTTTATGCAGTTGTTGGTGAGATCACCTCGACGCCACTCAGTACTGGGGCGGGAGTTCAGGAGTATTGCCATAACTCGTATAACGGATGCTTTTCGAAGGTTGAGGTAAATGATTTCTGAAGGTTTCTTGGTTATGTGTTGACGGATGGATACAGCTGGATCTAGGTATTGTTAGTTTGGGTGATATATTTTGTGTCCCTTGTATCCCCAACACCTGATTGCATAACCAGAAAGTTTCGGGAGTTTATAAGTGGGAATTCAAGTAGCTCCTAGGATATCTTTCCGACAGATGCATGATATGAGATTGGGGTTCGACGTCTAGTGGTCCGCCTTTCCACGGTTTGTTTTACAGTGGTCTCGTAGTGTCTTAAAGAGTCCTTGGCTATGCCGACTCGGGGATGCTTCGTATGTCATGTGCACTGCCTTGTACATGATGGTGCTGTACGATCAAGCCCGTGTGGGCCCCACCACGAAAACTTCAAACGAAATCTTTATCATATGTTTGTTTCCAGCTTATTCTGCAAGCCAATCCTTTGTTTTGTTTTATTTGTGGTATTCGAGTTGCTTCGAAGTCAAATGTTGAATCCATACCTTTCGTAAACGGTGTTCTCATATTTCTATGTGGTTGCTAATCCTTCCGATCATCGAGGTTGTCATATTAATTCTTTTCAACCGGTGTGCTTCTCTTCAAGTGGATCCCATCATTCTCCCCATTCGGAAGATCAATAATAAGTTTTCACAACGTTGTTTGTTTCATCTGCCCCAAATTGCCTTTGTTTTCCCGCCCTCCCACCCTCTTTCTTCAAGGACTCAGATTTCTTAACCAAGTATCCATTTTATTCATGTGAAGTCCCTTCATTCTTTTCAATCAATGTTCTTACCCGGTGGTTCTCATGAAGATGTTCTTCAAGTTTATCATTCTTCATTATTTTTCTTCTCCGGTGGACTCAAGTCAAGCTTTCAGTGTTGATCGTATTCTTTTCCTCGTTTCAAATGTTTTCTCATGTCGGTGCATCTCTTAATCTTCCACTTCTCGCTATTCAATTGTTCCGGAGTGATGAAGATATCTCAGAAGATTCAAGTTTCCATTTCTCAATTCACTCAAGTTCTTTTGAGGATGCTATCTCATTCAAGCCATTTAATTCAACTAGTGCAATCTCTCTTTTAAATCATTCCAACGGTGTATCTTTTGAGTAGGCCCTAACCCACAGGTCTTTTCCCAGGATCTTACCAGACTCTTCTAATTTTTCTGGAGTTATTCTCAAATTCATTTCAAAGTTTGACGTAAGAATGAGTTTTCATCATTCATATGTCTTTCTCCAAGATCTTTCAATTCTTTCATCGTTCGTTCATCATTTCTATTATCCATTGTTCCGGAGTGTCTCAATAATTCATGGTGGTGTTTCTCATCGTCATTCTCAACATTTGAAGACCGAAGAAGAATTTCTCTTGAATCTTGGTTCGTTCTCTTGAAGATTCATGGTTCTAACTTGTTGCCATCCTCTCAAATTGTTTCCAATCGTGCAATTCTTTTCTTACCCATCCGGAGCATTTCATGAGTTGTTTTCATTTCTTGATCATCCAAAGGCCATCATTTCAGAAATTTTCTTCGTTCTAAGTTTTCAGTCTCGTTCTCCAATTATTCTAAATTGATGTCTCTTCGTTCATCTCCATATTCTCCCGGTGCATCGTTCAAGTATCCTCTAGTCAGCTCGTGATCTATTCGTTCTCATGTATCAAATTCCCTCGAGTATTTTCGCGCGCTCTTTAATTCATACGGTGATTCGTTCTCTTTTCTTCATTCATTTTCAATTCTTACGGTGGTTTGTTCAAGATTCCTTTTCCGATGTCCTCACATTAATGTATTCGTTGTTTCAATCCTACCGGTAGTTCCATCAAGACCTTCTCAAGTTTGCGCTATATCAATCTTAATCCTTTCTACGAGAATAAGTAGTATGCCAAATCCGTTGCTTGTCATCAATCTAAATTGGTGAAGGATACGCATAATGCAATTCTTATTCTTGTTTCCTCCAAGTGATTAATTCCTTCTTCCGGAGTTCGTTCATGTTATCAAATTTTCGGCTACAAGTTGTTCATCTTTTCTTTCTGGAGCTCCAAGTTATTTCAATTATATCATTTCAAAGCTTCATCTAATCATTGCAAGGTTTCTCCCAGAGTTCTTTTCAAGTTTCCATTTCATTTGATCATTCTTTTATTACCGGAGTTCTTCATGGAGGATCAACATGGTGGCTCATCAAGGATTCGTTTCATTCTTCAATTGTTCTTCAAGATTTCTCTCGGAGTTAAGATCCGCCAAGCTATACTTTAAAATAAACATGGTGTTCAACACATGTTTTGTCTTGAGGAGTCCAAGCATTCTTCATCTTGCATTCTAAAGTGCAATTTGTTCTACCTTATCTTTTGGGATGGTGTTATGTCATTCTTGATAATTTCCCTTCGCGTTTCATGATTCACAAGTCTTCAAGAGTGACATATTTAAATCCATCATTTTCTGTTCGTTCTAGAGATTTTTTCAACCAATCAATCTTTTTGTTGGAGTTATATTGGGTTATATTTCACCTACAGCCTTCCCTAAGGAATATAGCTAGTTGTGGTGCTTATCTATGATCCAATTTTCTCCTTCTCATCTCGGTGAAGAAGTTTTTTCATCTCTTTGGTGCTCTCAATCAAATCAATGGTTTCCATTAGTGGCCGGCTGTCACCTCCTAGTCTTGAGATGTTTTTTCCATAAGTCCACTACAAGCTTACTCGTTTCGTTGTTGATTACCCAACAACTCCGTTCTAACCTTCTTGGAAGGGTGCCTTCCAAGCTTATTTGTGGCAGAAGTTGTCATTTTCTTCTCCATTCCTTTATTCCAATTGTCTATCTTCTATTTTTTCTTCCGGAGGCATGGTGATGTTGTTATCTTCACCCATCATCTCGATTTGTGAGGACCGTGTTCTTTTCGTGCTTATCCATTTCCAACCGGAGTGTCGTGCCCTCTTTTCAAGTTCTTCCCATTCTGTCAAGTTTTGCCTCCCTTCTCAACTGGAGTGCTGTCTGAAATATTTCTTACCCCTTGTGCCATTCTTTCATTAGTTCTGTGGCACCCCAAAAATTTTATTTGGTTTTATTGATTTCCTTTTTTTCCTGGGAAGGAGGCCATTTAAATTTTTGGGTTTATTCTCCCCCTTTTCAAAAATTGTTTCTTGCCATGACCTAAGTGAAATCTCCCTCCCAAGAGCCATCTTCCTACTTTGTGTCAAGTCAAGCTTCAAATCCAGCAAGTTTAACTCCCCCTTGAATTTATTTCTATTTATAAATCAAAAATCATTTCTGAAATTAATTTTGGCCCTTAGTGATTTACAAAGGAACCACTAGAATTCCTTTGAGTTTTGTTTCCAAACAAGTTTCCTTGGCTAGTCCTTAGAACCCTCAACCAAGATCCATGAAGATCCACTGGTCCACAGTTCAAAATTTTCAAAATTTGCTTGCTGCAAGTTTGGACCAGATTTGTCATTTTTGGTGAAATTCATTATTTTTCTTCTCCAAAAATTCTGAGAAAAATCATGAGGCCTCCAGATGCATCAAGAGACCTCCCCACCAAAGATCAGCTCCAGAAAAATTTCCCACATGCCAGAATCATTTCATCGAACAGGTGGCATGCACTGTTTCTGTGCAGGTTCAGTGTTCGGTGTTCAGTTTCAGTCATCGGTGTCGTTTTCTTCAGAACCACGGCGTCCATCTCACCAGTACCCGCGCTGGCCTCTTGCTCCCTGCTCCTCCTTCTTATCCACCGCGCCGCAAGGTCGCCTGGAACGGGCGCGAGCGTCGGTGGTGAGCTGGCAGGAGGAACACCGCCCCCGTGAGCGGCGGCAGCAGCACCCGCTGCGGCTGCCAGAGAGGCGCAGCGAGGGACGGCGCCGTGCAGCACCGCCCACACCACCAGGAGCCTCCGCGTGGCCGTCCTCTTCTCTGGACGCGCTGCAACACCGTCGCCGTGGCCTGAGTGGCGCAGAGCACGCCCACTGTCGCCGACGAGCCCGTGAGGCCGTTCCGTCGAGGGCTGGAGTATCGTCCAAGTCCGACCGAGATTAACTGAGAAACGGAGTCAGTGAACCAATCCGCTGCTGCCCAGCCCCCTAAACCTCTTGTCCGACCACTGCCTAGCCGTAATCCTCACCGAAGAAATCACGTTCACGGAAACCGCCTCGGATCGGCTATAAAAGGAGGCCCCGAGCTCGATCTCGACCAAGCACCATCACTCCATCTCACCAGAACCACGCCCAGCCACTGGGGAAACCTCGGGGAGGCCTTCTTCCCCGACTCCGGCCGCCCCGACCCGCTTCGGGATCCGGCAAGATTTGCTCAAGTGCGTGCACCCCCGCCTCTCAAACCATGCCAGTAGCCTCCTAAAGCAACCACTTCTCTAACCCGCGCCCTAATTTGAAGGTTGCAGCTCCCGTCGGAGAGTATCATCCTCGCGCGAACCACCGTCCGCCGGAGTTGAGGCCACCGTCGATGTGGTGCTCGCCGACGACCAAGTCCACCACCCACCGACGCGGAAAGACACCGTGAACCCGTAGGTACCCTCCGATCCCCCTACCTCGCCATGGATCAACGCCAGCGACCACCGCGAGCTTCGGCGTCGGCGAGCTCTGTTTCAAAGTTTGAACCTGACGGGTGGGACCCCCTCGTCAGCCTCTCCTCTTCTGTTTTGAAACGTTTTCTGAAAAACGCCTTCGGGCAAAGTACGCTTTCCTTCGGGGCTGGCGTATTTTCAACCGAAACGTTTTCTGCTTTTTCAAACTAGCCCCTGGGTCTTTTCTATTTCATCACAGATTAGTCCTTGGACTAAAACCTTTATATCTTTTAAACAAAAGATGATTTTTAGTTGATTCTTTTTCTGTCAGTTTTATATTTTTGTCTAGTTTTTTATAGTATTTATTTGAAAAATATTTGGAACAACTTTTATGCCCACTTGGTATTTACGTTAGTACGCGTTCTCTTTATACCGTAGATACCGGAGGAGGTGACGGAGCCGCGAACTTCGCCAAGCTAGACTCCGACTACTCCGAACCAGGCAAGCACGTTTGAACCTTTGATATGATAAGTGTTTTGCATGTTTGCTTGAATAGTTAGTTCATGGCACGTGTATAAGAGCGTCAGTGAGAGTTATATTGCATGCAAGGCACTACCAGTATGTTTCGAAACTTGATGTGATGTTTTGATTGGGTGATAACACAATCATGTGGTGACATGAAAGGTGTTAAGATGGTATTGTTGAAGCATGCCAGTCTTATGTCAACCCTTAAGCTCCCGTGTTAATGTGGATCAAGCCACGTTACCGTCCGTCCCCTTTTGTGCTACCACATGTTTTCTGCAAAGAATACGGTTTAGTAAGTTGCAAACCTCTTTCCTCGTACACACCAAAGAGAGGGGCCGGGATGAGGGTTCCATGGCCCTAGATTAAAGCCAGTCATCTGGTCAGGGGGCATGGGTGTTTCTGGATGGGACCGAGAGGGGGGCACCCCTTAGAGCGCGCGATATAAATTTGATCCCATGCTACGCGAGGTTGTAGCCTCCCTGTCTCAAGGTTTTTCTTGAACGTTGCCTAGGGTGATTCCTGGCAGCGGAATGTGGAATGGGTGTGTACTGGTTAGATGTGTTTCGCCTAAAACACCGTAAACGGAACTAGTCCCTTGTGACTACTGAAATCCGTTGGCTGTGGTTAAAAGTACAAACTCTGCAGAGTCAAAACCTTCCGAGTAATCGTGTCCATGGTCAAGGATCTTGGTCAATATATCCATCTCAGTATCGATATCAGTCTCAACGTCAGTCTCTGTGTCAGTCTCAGTGAAAATCCCCGGTGAACAAACATGAGTGGTAAACCAGGTTGAATGTTATTCCTGTGGATGAACTAACCAGTTTATTATTACGTACATGAGTATTTCCTTGAGATGATTTAAATTCATGAGCTACTTGAATTCCGAATAATGAAATATAAGCCCTTTACGTGATGTCGCCCAGACGTCCGACTATGGCACTCTTGTTGTTTACTTTTGATATAAGCCCTTTATGTGATGTCGCTCAGACGTCCGACTGTGGCACTCTTGTTGTTTACTTTCCATATAAGCCCTTTATGTGATGTCGCTCAGACGTCCGACTGTGGCACTCTTGTTGTTTGCTTTTGATATAAGCCCTTTATGTGATGTCGCTCAGATGGCCGACTGTGGCACCCTTGTTAATTACTTTTGATATAAGCCCTTTATGTGATGTCGCTCAGACATCCGACTGTGGCACTCTTGTTATTTACTTTTGGTATAAGCCCTTTACGCGATGTCGCTCAGACGTCCAACTGTGGCATGCACTATTATTTATATTCCAATATAAGCCCTTTATGTGGTGTCCCCCTAATGCCCGACTGCGGCATTGTTAATTTATTTCTACCCTTCGAGGCGTCGCTTCAGACACCCGATCGGTCTTCAGTTATTTCATTGGGATTTCGGGAGGACTACCGCCTGACTTCCTTTTTATTTAGCATGCCGTGAAATTTTATTATCTGAGTGCGCATTACTAATCTGCTCATGTGCATCATGTTTGAATTTGTTATATCTTATGTCCAAACTGTCTTGCGAGTACTTTCATAGTACTCACCTGGCTTGTTGATTTGGCCAGATGTTGACGAAGGCGATCTTATGGATGAAGAGTTAGATAGCGAGTCCGACGCCTAGAGGAGTCCCAGTCAGTCCCGTGCGATCCTGGAATTGGTCACATGTATTATATACGCTTCCGCTACCCAGAATAAAAGTCATCAAGCCCCACTCCGGCGCTCGATGAGTTGTAAGATTTAGAAGTCAAGTCACCCACTTCACTGTGACATATCCCCCACCACATTTATTACGAGTCAGTAGTTATGCCACCATACCCCTTGTGTCATACCGCCTTTATGTATTATATCGGCGTGCTTGCAATAAATTGTTGAGTAGCCTCAGCTCAACCCTGTATTATTTTTAGTACTTCTGGATTTCTGTATCAAGGATTTATCTACCAGCAAGAAGGATTCTTCTATGCTGGTCCGATAAAAGGGTCGGTTTCTCAATAAAAGTTTTATTGGAAAACCGGTCCTGACAACCTTGGTATCAGAGCCAGGCTAACTGTAGGAAGCCACTAGGTGCGATCGCTAATCGGTTATTAGCGTTTTTAGTGCTTTTCAACTTTTTGCAAGTGTAGCAATTTTCTGTTGGTCATCATAAATTTATGATTTGACTATTCGGAATTTTTGTCTACCTTTGTAGATGGCTGGCAGCGACTGCGAATCGCAGGTGTTCGCCAATGTACCTGAGGGGTTTATCAAGCTTCTCGTCTCCATCACCAAGCTCGCGATCGGGCCATCGACTCGTCCAGAGTTCACACTCTACCAGCACAAGATCAGCGACAGCGTGTCTATGCACCAGGCCGCGGTGCAATTCAAGGGAGGGCGTTCTGCGTCTCGCCACTTTCGTTTTGTGGGAAGGGCCATGCCTACGGAGAGGCATGCCATGCAGATGGCTGCCCGTGAGGCGATAGCTCGTCTTCGGGATGTTCTTCCTACGATGAAGTCTCGTCGCTACCGCTACCTCCCATGCCATGTACCATATACTTGTCACTATGCATTCGCTTGCCCTAGGGGAGAGAGAGATGAGGCTATTGAGATGCTTGTTGAATATCTCAAAGCTCTTGAGGCAGCTTTTGACAACCTCGTGGACGACCTTGTGGCTGCCCGTATGGACTCAGTTCAGGGCTGTTCCGCCAACAGGAGGGAGCTTCTCCACATGGCACCGCCGCTGACTTTCGTCTCGTCCTCAGCATCCTATGCACCTGCCATTTTAGCCACCGCTCGCCGCCTGCCTACCACTGAGGAGTTTGACCAAGTCATTGCTCCTACTCCAATCAGAGCTGCACCACCTGCCGCACCCGCACCAACTCCTCAACTCAGTACTTCGCGCCTGGAGACTATTAGTGAGGAGGAGGTTGAGTCTTCTGCACCACTGGGTCTTACCCTCGGCAGGCCGAAGGAAATTTTCACCCTCTCCGACTGAGTGCGCCTAGTAGCCGTGCGATGTGCCAGCTTGTATGATATGTTTATATGTACATAGGTTTGGTGAGAAGTAGTTTGTGTGCGCATCATGTAGGAACTCGGAGGAGTGCACTAGCCTAAATAACATGTCAGGATTGTGTACGCACATCCTGAGTGATGTATTGTATAATTATGACTCGCGTGTAAGATATGTACTGAGCAGTCCTTCTCCATGCGCAATCAAATATTTTTCTTGGAAAATCTTGGAGTCTTTTAAATTTTGCCTTCGCAAAATTATTCTTTGTGCCACGCGGTTTTTCTCATGAGTTTTGCAAAAATACCCTAGAGTGGAAAATGCCTCGTCCCTGGACTCGTTCCATGCCAAGTCCGCCGGAAGAAAATTATGGTACCCAGACAAGCAACAACTTCACACAGGGGCAGTCAAGTCAGCAAGGCAGTGAAGCAGCATTTTCTCAAGTATGCCGCCTTTATGAGCAAAGCCAGCAGCAACATCAAGAAATGATGAATCATGTTATCAATATGGGAAATCACCGTGAACCATACCAGCCGCATTCCAAGTTGTCTGAACTACAAAAGACATGTCCCCCAACGTTCGCTCACACTGATAGGCCGCTTGAGGCCGATGATTTGGCTTCGAGACCTTGAAAGGAAATTAATTATTGCACAATGTTCAGACCGTGAGAAGGTGCTTTATGCACCTCACTACCTCACTGGAGCAGCTGGATCATGGTGGGATAATTTTCTGCACATGCACCCCAATGAAAATAACATCACCTGGGAATAGTTTAAGGAAGGTTTTCGTGGGGCGCACATTCCCAGGAGCATTATGAAGATCAAGAAAAGGGAGTTTGATGACCTCAAGCAGAGAAGCATGACAGTGACTGAGTACAATAGTCAGTTTACTCAATTATCTCGTTATGCCAACGAAGAGCATATGACTGAAAATAAAAAGATGGAGAAATTTTTGGACGGTCTAGCACCGGCACTTAAATGCCAGCTGGTCGTACACACCTTTCCAGATTTCAAAACACTTGTGGACAAGGCTATTACATTGGAAAATGAGCGCCGCAGCCTGGAGGATATTCGCAAGCGCAAAAGGGACAAGACTACTCATGCTCGCAACAACCGGAACAAGACTGATTTTCAGAAAAATGGAGCGAACAAATCCACGACCAATGTTCCAAGCCCAACCAAATATTTTCATGCAAGGGACAAGGATTTTACGTATCGCCCAGGTGTTACTTGCTATGCTTGTGGAGAGGAAGGACACTATGCCAAACAGTGCCCAAAGCCAAGGAACTCGGCCCCTAAGCCGAACAATGGTGGAAATAATCCAGCTCCCAAGCGTAACAACTTCAACCCCAATAACAATCACAAGAAGGGTCACCTAAACCATGTGACCAAGGAGGAAGCACAGAATGCCCCTGATATCGTACTCGGTACGTTCCCTGTCAACACAATACCTGCCACGGTTTTGTTTGATTCAGGAGCTTCTCACTCGTTCATTTCGAAGAGTTTTGTTTTGCAACATGATTTTCCGATACTTCCTTTGGAAAAATCCATGATCATCAAGTCCCCTGGGAATAAGCAAATCACTCAGAGTTACTGCCAAGGTGTGATTATTGAGTTTGAAAGACTAAAGTCTCAGGCGAATCTCATCGTGTTGGAAAATAAAGGACTAGATGTTATCCTAGGAATGGACTGGTTAACCACCAACAAAGGATTTATCGACTGCTTCAATCGGACTATAATTCTCACTCATCATCACGGCAAGACAATAAAAGTGGCAGCTCAAGAAAGACCAGTGTCACGACAACCAAAGTTGAACAAGGTGGACATTTCAGAGTTAAGAAAAGTTCCAGTGGTGTGTGAGTTCCCTGACGTATTTCCCGACGAACTACCAGGCTTGCCACCAGACCGGGAAATAGAGTTCAGCATTGAACTAGCACCTGGAACCACCCCCATTTACAAGAAACCTTAAAGAATGGCACCCTCCGAGTTAGTAGAATTAAAGAAGCAAATAAAAGAATTAATGGACAAAGGATTTATACGGGCCAGCTCCTCACCTTGGGGTTCACCAGTATTATTTGCCAAGAAAAAGGATGGGACACTAAGATTATGTATAGACTATCGAGCACTCAACATGGTCACCATCAAAAACAAATATCTGATGCCACGGATAAATGATTTATTTGACCAGCTCGCACAAGCCAAGGTTTTCTCGAAAATTGATTTAAGATCGGGGTATCATCAATTAAAGGTACGAACAGAAGATATCCCTAAGAAGGCATTTACCTCCAGATATGGATTGTATGAATTTATAGTAATGTCGTTTGGACTGACAAACGCCCCCGCATATTTTGTCCACCTCATGAACAAAGTGTTTATGAAGTTTATGGACAAATTTGTTGTGGTGTTCATTGATGATATTCTGGTATACTCAAAGACACCGGAAGAACATGCTGAACATCTCAGAATTGTACTGGGAGAATTAAGGAAACATCAATTATACGCCAAATTCAGCAAATGTGAATTTTGGTTAAGACAGGTTGGTTTTCTAGGCCATGTATTAACCCAAGAAGGTGTTGCCGTAGACCCAGAAAAAGTCAAGGCCGTACTTGGCTGGAAACCACCAGCCAACGTAACAGATGTACGAAGTTTCCTAGGAATGGCTGGATATTACCGAAGGTTTATTGAGGGATTCTCCACCATAGCAAAACCAGTGACACGGTTACTCAAGAAGGACAAGAAATTTGTATGGACTGAAGCATGCGAGAAAAGTTTCCAACAACTCAAAAGGAAATTAACAACAACACCGGTATTGGTTGTGCCAGACATACCCAAAAGTTTTGAAGTGTGTTGTGACGCATCCCGGAAAGGCCTTGGGTGCGTATTGATGCAGGACGGCAAAGTTGTCGCATATGCTTCCAGGCAACTACGGAAGCATGAAGAAAATTATCCTACTCATGACTTGGAGTTGGCAGCAGTCATCCATCCACTCAAAGAGTGGAGGCACTTTTTGCTGGGGAATCATTGTGAAATATATACGGATCATAAAAGCCTTAAATATATTTTCACGCAACTAGAACTCAATTTACGGCAACGACGCTGGTTGGAATTAGTCAATGATTATGATGTCGGCATTCACTACCATCCAGGAAAAGCAAATGTAGTGGCAGATGCTCTTAGTCGGAACCCCAGATCGGGCAACGACAATCTACAGAAGTTGAGGCCTGAATTTCAGCAGGAGTTCACCAAACTCAACTTGGTAATGGTCACTGAGGGAACGTGTCAAGTTTGGAATTACAGCCCACCCTAATGGAACAGATTAAGAAGGCTCAGCATGGACATCCCAGCATCGAAGGTATAAAGAGAAAAGTGAGTCTTGGCAAAGCCTCGGAATTCGTCATAGACAATGAGGGAGTATTATGGTACGGGGACAGACTCTGAGTACCAAACATTGAGGGCCTCAAACAGCAAATTCTAACCGAAGGCCACACCGCTCCATATGCAATCCACCCTGGAGGAACCAAAATGTATAAAGACATTCAGGAAAAGTTTTGGTGGCACGGTATGAAGAGGGATATAGCCACCTTCGTCGCATGTTGTGATTCGTGTCAGCGCATTAAAGCTGAGCACCAAAAACCAGCAGGGCTACTACAGCCAAACAGGATACCTGAGTGGAAATGGGACGAAATTGGAATGGATTTTATTGTCGGACTACCTCGGTCACAACACGGAAATGATGCCATATGGGTCATCACAGATAGATTAACCAAGGTAGCACATTTCATTCCCGTAAAGACAACATACTCCACTCAGAAGCTTGCTAAACTTTATCTCTCCCGTATAGTTTGTCTGCATGGAGTCCCAAAGACTATAATATCCGACCGGGGCACTCAATTCGTCTCTAGATTTTGGGATCATTTACAACAAGCTCTGGGAACTCAACTAGCATTCAGTACAGCATACCACCCCCAGACTGATGGACAAACTGAACGCGTGAACCAAATTCTAGAGGACATGCTGAGAGCATGTGTTCTCACCTATGGAACCAGTTGGGAGGAAAGCTTGCCATATGCCGAGTTCGCATACAACAACAGCTACCAAGCCAGTCTACAAATGGCACCTTTTGAAGCATTGTACGGGCGGAGATGTCGTACCCCATTAAATTGGTCAGAAACAGGTGACAGTCGTATCTTCGGCCCAGACATGCTCAAGGAAGCTGAGGAGAAAGTTAGACAAATCAGGGACCGACTCAAGACAGCTCAAAGCCGACAAAAGAGCTATTACGATCGAAAACATCGTGAAGTCAGCTTTGAACCCGGTGAATATGTGTACCTACGAGTGTCCCCAATGAGGGGCCTGCAACGGTTCAAAGTTAAAGGAAAGCTAGCCCCAAGATTTATTGGACCCTTCTGTGTGGTTGCACGAAGAGGCACAGTAGCCTACCAGCTAGACCTACCCAGAGAGCTGTCAGACGTCCACGACGTGTTCCACGTCTCACAGTTGAGGAAATGTGTAAGCAACCCGAAAAAGCATGTATCTCATGAGAGCATTGACATGCAACCAGACCTCACCTACAGAGAGCGGCCAATAAAAATATTGGAGGAGTCCGAGAGGAGGAACCGTCAGAAAACAATTAAGTTTTTCAAGGTTCAGTGGAGCAATCACACCGAGGATGAAGCAACATGGGAAAGAGAGGATTTTCTTCAGGCAGAGTACCCACACCTATTGAGGATCAGCTGAAATCTCGGGGACGAGATTTTTCCTAAGGGGGTAGGTGTTGTGACACCCCAAAAATTTTATTTGGTTTTATTGATTTTTTTTCATGGGAAGGAGGCTATTTAAATTTTTGGGTTTATTCTCCCCCTTTTCAAAAATTATTTCTTGCCATGACCTAAGTTGAAATCTCCCTCCCAAGAGCCATCTTCCCACTTTGTGTCAAGTCAAGCTTCAAATCCAGCAAGTTTAACTCCCCCTTGAATTTATTTCTATTTATTTTAAATGAAAAATCTTTTCTGTCTTTTATTTTGGCCCTTAGTGATTTACAAAGGAACCACTAGAATTCCTTTGAGTTTTGTTTCCAAACAAGTTTCCTTGGCTAGTCCTTAGAACCCTCAACCAAGATCCATGAAGATCCATTGGTCCACAGTTCAAAATTTTCAAAATTTGCTTGCTGCAAGTTTGGACCAGATTTGTCATTTTTGGTGAAATTCATTATTTTTCTTCTCCAAAAATTCTGAGAAAAATCATGAGGCCTCCAGATGCATCAAGAGACCTCTCCACCAAAGATCAGCTCCAGAAAAATTTCCCACATGCCGGAATCATTTCATCGAACAGGTGGCATGCACTGTTTCTGTGCAGGTTCAGTGTTCAGTGTTCAGTTTCAGTCATCGGTGTCGTTTTCTTCAGAACCGTGGCGTCCATCTCACCAGTACCCGTGCTGGCCTCTTGCTCCCTGCTCCTCCTTATCCACCGTGCCGCACGGTCGCCTGGACGGGCGCGAGCGTCGGCGGTGAGCTGGCAGGAGGAACACCGCCCCCGTGAGCGGCGGCAGCACCACCCGCTGCGGCTGCCAGAGAGGCGCAGCGAGGGACGGCGCCGTCCAGCACCGCCCACACCACCAGGAGCCTCCGCGTGGCCGTCCTCTTCTCTGGACGCGCTGCAACACCGTCGCCGTGGCCTGAGTGGCGCAGAGCACGCCCACTGTCGCCGACGAGCCCGTGAGGCCGTTCCGTCGAGGGCTGGAGTATCGCCCAAGTCCGACCGAGATTAACTGAGAAACGGAGTCAGTGAACCAATCCGCTGCTGCCCAGCCCCCTAAACCTCTCGTCCGACCACTGCCTCGTCGTAATCCTCACCGGAGAAATCACGTTCACGGCAACCGCCTCGGATCGGCTATAAAAGGAGGCCCTGAGCTCGATCTCGACCAAGCACCACCACTCCATCTCACCAGAACCACGCCCAGCCACTGGGGAGACCTCGGGGAGGCCTTCTTCCCCGACTCCGGCCGCCCCGACCCGCTTCGGGATCCGGCAAGATTTTCTCAAGTGCGTACACCCCCGCCTCTCAAACCATGCCAGTAGCCTCCTAATGCAACCACTTCTCTAACCCGCGCCCTAATTTGGAGGTTGCAGCTCCCGTCGGAGAGTATCATCCTCGCCCGAACCACCGTCCGCCGGAGTTGAGGCCACCGTCGACGTGGTGCTCGCTGACGACCAAGTCCACCACCCACCGACGCGGAAAGACACCGTGAACCCGTAGGTACCCTCCGATCCCCCTACCTCGCCGTGGATCAACGCCGGAAACCACCGCAAGCTTCGGCGCCGGCGAGCTCTGTTTCAAAGTTTGAACCTGACGGGTGGGACCCCCTCGTCAGCCTCTCCTCTTCTATTTTGAAACATTTTCTGAAAAACGCCTTCGGGCAAAGTACGCTTTCCTTCGGGGTTGGCGTATTTCCAACCAAAACGTTTTCTGCTTTTTCAAACTAGCCCCTGGGTCTTTTCTGTTTCATCACAGATTAGTCCTTGGACTAAAACCTTTATATCTTTTAAACAAAAGATGATTTTTAGTTGATTCTTTTTCTGTCAGTTTTATATTTTCGTCTAGTTTTTTAATAGTATTTATTTGAAAAGTATTTGGAACAACTTTTATGCCCACTTGGTATTTACGTTAGTACGCGTTCTCTTTATACCGTAGATACCGGAGGAGGTGACGGAGCCGCGAACTTCGCCAAGCTAGACTCCGACTACTCCGAACCAGGCAAGCATGTTTGAACCTTTGATATGATAAGTGTTTTGCATGTTTGCTTGAATAGTTAGTTCATGGCATGTTTATAAGAGCGTCAGTGAGAGTTATATTGCATGCAAGGCACAACCAGTATGTTTCGAAACTTGATGTGTTGTTTTGATGGGTGATAACACAATCATGTGGTGACATGAAAGGTGTTAAGATGGTATTGTTGAAGCATGCCAGTCTTATGTCAACCGTTAAGCTCCCGAGTTAATGTGGATCAGGCCACATTACCGTCCGTCCCCTTTTGTGCTACCACATGTTTTCTGCAAAGAATACGGTTTAGTAAGTTGCAAACCTCTTTCCTCGTACACACCAAAGGGAGGGGCCGGGATGAGGGTTCCATGGCCCTGGATTAAAGCCAGTCATCCGGTCAGGGGGCATGGGTGTTTCCGGATGGGACCGAGAGGGGGGCATCCCTTAGAGCGCGCGATATAAATTTGATCCCATGCTACGCGAGGTTGTAGCCTCCCCGTCTCAAGGTTTTTCTTGAACGTTGCCTAGGGTGATTCCTGGCAGCGGAATGTGGAATGGGTGTGTACTGGTTAGATGTGTTTCGCCTAAAACACCGTAAACGGAACTAGTCCCTTGTGACTACTGAAATCCATTGGCTGTGGTTAAAAGTACAAACTCTGCAGAGTGAAAACCTTTCGAGTAATCGTGTCCATGGTCAAGGATCTTGGTCAATATATCCATATCAGTATCGATATCAGTCTCAACGTCAGTCTCTGTGTCAATCTCCATGAAAATCCCTGGTGAACAAACATGAGTGGTAAACCAGGTTGAATGTTATTCCTGTGGATGAACTAACCAGTTTATTATTACGTACATGAGTATTTCCTTGAGATGATTTAACTCATGAGCTACTTGAATTCCGAATAATGAAATATAAGCCCTTTATGTGATGTCGCTCAAACGTCCGACTGTGGCACTCTTGTTGTTTACTTTTGTTATAAGCCCTTTATGTGATCTCGCTCAGACGTCCGACTGTGGCACTCTTGTTGTTTACTTTTGATATAAGCCCTTTATGTGATCTCGCTCAGACGTCTGACTGTGGCACTCTTGTTGTTTGCTTTTGATATAAGACCTTTATGTGATGTCGCTCAGACGTCCGACTGTGGCACCCTTGTTAATTACTTTTGATATAAGCCCTTTATGTGATGTCGCGCAGACGTCCGACTATGGCACTCTTGTTATTTACTTTTGATATAAGCCCTTTATGCGATGTCGCTCAGACGTCCGACTGTGGCACACACTGTTATTTATATTCCAATATAAGCCCTTTATGTGGTGTCGCCCTGACGCCCGACTGCGGCATTTTTATTTTATTTCTTCCCTTCGAGGCGTCGCTTCAGACAGCCGATCGGTCTTCAGTTATTTCATTGGGATTTTGGGAGGACTACCGCCTGACTTCCTTTTTCTTTAGCATGCCGTGAAATTTTATCATCTGAGTGCGCATTACTAATCTGCTCATGTGCATCATGTTTGCATTTGTTATATCTTATGTCCAAACTGTCTTGCAAGTACTTTCATAGTACTCACCTGGCTTGTTGATTTGGCCAGATGTTGACGAAGGCGATCTTATGGATGAAGAGTTCGATAGCGAGTCCGACGCCTAGAGGAGTCCCAGTCAGTCCCGTGCAATCCTAGAATTGGTCACTTGTATTATATACGCTTCCGCTACCTAGAATAAAAGTCATCAAGCCCCACTCCGGCGCTCGATGATTTGTAAGATTTAGAAGTCAAGTCACCCATTTCACTGTGACATATCCACCACCACATTTATTACGAGTCAGTAGTTATGCCACCATACCCCTTGTGTCATACCCGCCTTTATGTATTATATCGGCGTGCTTGTAATAAATTGTTGAGCAGCCTCAGCTCAACCCTATATTATTTTTAGTACTTCTGGATTTCTGTATCAAGGATTAGTCTACCAGCAAGAAGGATTCTTCTATGCTGGTCCAATAAAAAGGTCGGTTTCTCAATAAAATTTCTATTGGAAAACCGGTCCTGACAAGTTCCGGAGGCAATGTGTTGTTAATTTCATCGAGTATCCTCTCATCTTGTCAAGATCATGTTCAATTCTTTCCATTTTCTATCGGAGTGCTGTCCTATTTATGTCATTCTTGTTCCTTGTTTCTCTTTTCTACCGGTGTGCTTTCATATTAATTTTGATCCGTTAAGCTCTTATTTCCATGTTTTTCAACCTACAAGGTTCTTGTAATGTTCCTTGTTCCTCTTGCTAAACGGAGTGTTTTAAATTTTGTTCACCTCCGTCGTGTCATTTCTTCAAGCTTTGGGACCTCTCAAGGTTCTTTGGTTTCACTCATTTGTCAAAGAAGCAACTTTGTTTTACCTCTTCCTCTTCCGTTTCTCTCCGGTGCCATCCTAGATCTCGGGACGAGATCCTCTCGTAGTGGTGGAGTGTTGTAACGCCCCGAGACCGACGCTCCAGGCGCCTGCCATGTTTTGCATGATCGTCGTGTGTTTTATTGTTTGTTGCATTCATCATCACATCATCCGCATTGCATCGGCACTCGTTGTCGTCATTGTTTTTAAAACTTGCATTCGTTCATAGTTGCCGCGTCCCTCCTCGCCTCCGTTGACCTTTCTCAGTCCAACCGTTCTTTGTTGTCCGACCGTCTGAGCCTCTCTGCACAATGCACAAAACCCCTTCTCGCGCGCGTCCGAAACCTGTCCCGAACCCGACCCGCTCAGTCATCACCGTTGCATCTAGATCATCTCCTAACATCTATTAAACATCACCGTTTTCTTTCTTGGACTCCCATAAGCATTTTATTCTCAACCGCCCGTTTTCGATCGGAGGGATCCAATAGCCCCTAACCTAATCCGTGATGTATATATTCGTCCATCCATAGCCCATTTTGGGAAACCCTAAATTTTAGGAGGATTGTCCCTCTCCGCCGCCACCCAACCAAATCCTTCTCGGGATCCCTCCCAGACAGAACCCAAGCCTCCAATCCACCTCGTCTTCTGCACCCAACCAACCAGCGTCGCTCGCTGTTCTCCTTGCGCCCGAGACCTCATCCCCGCCGACGACCATGCCAGGTCGTCCTGCCCCTGCCATCTCTCTCCTCCCTTCCTATCCTTCCCTCGTTCCTCACCTCCCTCTCTCTCTGCTTGCAACAGATCGAGGCATGGCGCCGCCCCAGGATCTTCCCCGATACCATGGATGGGCGCACACATCGGCGAGCTCCCCAGCTGCCGGATCCGGTGCCTAGGACCTTCCCTGCGCCCTGCTGCTTTCCTGGAGTGCCGACCAAGACCTAACTCGCCTTCCGCGCAAGTCCCTCGCCGACGCGCCAAGTTCTCGCTGCTGCCGCTTCTTCCTGTCGAGCAGGAGCCTCGACCCCAAGCTCCTCCTCTGCTTCTTCCCGGCGCGCCTCCGCCCCTTCTCCGGCCAAGTCCGGTGCCCCATGGCCGGATCCGCCATCGCCTGCTTGTCGGCAGCCGCCGGCGTGCCCGCGACCCCTGCTTCCTGTCGCCGTGGCGCCGCTGCAGTTCTTCTGTAGTTAGATGCAGCAGCGCTGCGTCGAGCGCACGCCCGCGCCGCCGCGTTGACCTCTCCCCTCGCCAAGCCGCCGAGCCGCCTGAGCACCTCCTCCAGTTCGTCGCCTCGGACGCCGCCTGGCCAAGCTCCGCTCGCTGCCGTCCATCGCTGGGAGACGCCAGCGCCAAGTTCCCCAGTCTGCTTCCTCTGCATCGAGCGAGGGCAGCGCCCGCGTTGACCATGTCGCCCTTCACCAGCTACCAGACCCAGCGCCCGCTTCTGCCTTGGCCTCTCCACCGACCTGGGCTTGGCCCATGGTGAGAAACCCCCCCCCCCCCAGCGCCCCTTCGTTTTTCTTCTGTTGGGCCTGCTCTGGTTTTAGATTCGGTCCAGTGTATTTTTTTTCCATGTCTGCGATTTGTCTATTTATCCAGAGAATTACAGATTTACAGAAAAACCCCAAAACTTCATGCATTTAATAACTCCACAACTGTGCATCGGATTAAAATAATTTATATATGTAAAATGCTTAGAATTTTGTCTAGTTTCATAATATGCCACTTTCAACCATGTTAAAAATGTTAAAAATGTTGTTTGTTTAAATTTGCTCAAATGCCATGTTAAAATGATTTATTTCATAACTAAATAACCGTAGCTCGGATTTTAATAAACTTTATATGTAAATGGGGTATAAAAATGCCTAGTTTAACATGGTGCACTTTATTTTTCTGTTTAAAAACATTAAAATTGTGTTTATGGCAGAACAGTACCAAATCAAAAATATGGACATGAGGATTTTCCGGAATTGTTGTTTGTTGTTCCGGCCTCATTTAAACTTGCCTAAATAGTTAGTTTACTTATGCTTCAACTTTTGCCATGTTTAACAACATTTAATATCGTGGGGTACACAACCGAGAGTTAACTAAATAATTAAATGTGGTGTTTCTTCATTATGCAACTCGTTGCATATTGAGCTCCACTTAACTTGTAGTATTGTTTGTTGCACTTTGCCATGCCATGCATATTTAAATCGGACATGGATCATACTTGTTTGTGCATCATGCCATGTGTATGTGGTGGTTGTTTACTATGTTGTTTGTTTCTTTCCGGTTTGCTTCTCCCGTTAGCTTCGGTTTCGTTCAGGAGTTGTGAGGATTTGTTCGACTACATCCGTTTGTCTTCTTCATGGACTCGTTCTTCTTCCTTGCAGGATCTCAGGCAAGATGACCATACCCTCGAAATCACTTCTATCTTTGCTTGCTAGTTGTTCGCTCTATTGCTATGCCGCGCTACCTACCACTTGCTTTTCAAGCCTCCCAAATTGCCATGAACCTCTAACCTTTGTCACCCTTCCTAGCAAACCATTGTTTGGCTATGTTCCCGCTTTTGCTTAGCCCCTCTTATAGCGTTACTAGTAGCAGGAGAAGATGAAGATTGCTCCATGTTGGATTATGCTTATGTTGGGATATCACAATATATCTTATTTAATTAATGCATCTATATACTTGGTAAAGGGTGGAAGGCTCGGCCTTATGCCTGGTGTTTTGTTCCACTCTTGCCGCCCTAGTTTCCATCATACCGGTGTTATGTTCCTTGATTTTGCGTTCCTTACGCGGTTGGGTGATTTATGGGACCCCCTAGACAGTTCGCTTTGAATAAAACTCCTCCAGCAAGGCCCAACCTTGGTTTTACCATTTGCCTACCTAAGCCTTTTCCCTTGGGTTCTGCAGACTCAAGGGTCATCTTTATTTTAACCCCCGGGCCAGTTCTCCTTCGAGTGCCGGTCCAAACTGAGAGATGTCCGGCGCCCCCTGGGCAACCAGGGTCTATGCCAACCCGACGTCTTGCTCATCCGGTCTGCCCTGAGAATGAGATATGTGCAGCTCCTATCGGGATTTGTCGGCACATTCGGGCGGCTTTGCTGGTCTTGTTTTACCATTGTCGAAATGTCTTGTAACCGGGATTCCGAGACTGATCGGGTCTTCCTGGGAGAAGGAATATCCTTCGTTGACCGTGAGAGCTTATAATGGGCTAAGTTGGGACACCCCTGCAGGGTATTATCTTTCGGAAGCCGTGCCCGCGGTTATGTGGCAGAAGGGAATTTGTTAACGTCCGGTTGTAGAGAACTTGACACTTGACTTAATTAAAATACATCAACCGCATGTGTAGCCGTGATGGTCTCTTCTCGGCGGAGTCCGGGAAGTGAACACGGTTTCTGGGTTATGTTTGACGTAAGTAGGAGTTCAGGATCACTTCTTGATCATTGCTAGTTCACAACCATTCCGTTGCTTCTCTTCTCGCTCTCCTTTGCGTATGTTAGCCACCATATATGCTTAGTGCTTGCTGCAGCTCCACCTCATTACCTCATCTTTCCTATAAGCTTAAATAGTCTTGATCTCGCGGGTGTGAGATTGCTAAGTCCTCGTGACTCACAGATACTTCCAAAACAGTTGCAGGTGCCGACGATGCCAGTGCAGGTGACGCAACCGAGCTCAAGTGGGAGCTCGATGAAGATCTTGTTCGTTGTGTTGTTTCTTATCATGTTGATCAGTAGTGGAGCCCAGTTGGGACGATCGGGGATCTAGCAGTTGGGTTGTCTTCTTTTATTTTGGTTCCGTAGTCGGACCTATGCGTGTATCTTGAATGTTGTATGATTTCATTTATGTATTGTGTGAAGTGGCGATTGTAAGCCAACTCTTTATCCCATTCTGGTTCATTACATGGGATTGTGTGAAGATGACCCTTCTTGTGACAAAACCACAATGTGGTTATGCCTCTAAGTCGTGCCTCGACACGTGGGAGATATAGCCGCATCGTGGGCGTTACAGATATGGCCATCATCATCTTGTGCTTGTGATCTCCATCTCCGAAGCACCGTCATGATCCCCATCGTCACCGGCGCGACACCTTGATCTCCATCGTAGCATCATTGTCGTCTCGCCAATCTTATGCTTCTACGACTATCGCTACAGCTTAGTGATAAAGTAAAGCATTACAGGGCGATTGCATTGCATACAATAAAGCGACAACCATATGGCTCCTGCCAGTTGGCGATAACTCGGTTACAAAACATGATCATCTCATACAATAAAATTTAGCATCATGTCTTGACCATATCACATCACAGCATGCTCCGCAAAAACAAGTTAGACGTCCTCTACTTTGTTGTTGCAAGTTTTACGTGGCTGCTACTAGGCTTAGCAAGAACCGTTCTTACCTACGCATCAAAACCACAACGATAGTTTGTCAAGTTGGTGCTGTTTTAACCTTCGCAAGGACCGGGCGTAGCCACACTCGGTTCAACTAAAGTTGGAGAAACTGACACCCGCCAGCCACCTCTATGCAAAGCACGTCGGAAGAACCAGTCTCGCGTAAGGGTACGCGTAATGTCTGTCCGGGCCGCTTCATCCAACAATACTGCCAAACCAAAGTATGACATGCTGGTAAGCAGTATGACTTATATCGCCCACAACTCACTTGTGTTCTACTCGTGCATATGACATCTACGCATAAAACCTAGCTCTGATACCACTGTTGGGAAACGTAGTAATTTCAAAAAAATCCTACGCACACGCAAGATCATGGTGATGCATAGCAACGAGAGGGGAGAGTGTTGTCCATGTACCCTCGTAGACCGAAAGCGGAAGCGTTAACACAACGTGGTTGATGTAGTCGTACATCTTCACGATCCGACCGATCAAGTACCGAATGCATGGCACCTCCGAGTTCAGCACACGTTCAGCTCGATGACGTCCCTCGAACTCCGATCCAGCCGAGTGTTGAGGGAGAGTTTCGTCAGCACGACGGCGTGGTGACGATGATGATGTTCTACCGACACAGGGCTTCGCCTAAGCACCGCTACGATATTATCGAGGTGTAATATGGTGGAGGGGGCACCGCACACGGCTAAGAGATCAATGATCAATTGTTGTGTCTATGGGGTGCCCCCTGCCCCCGTATATAAAGGATCAAAGGGGGGAGGTGCGGCCAGCCTTGGTGCGTGCCAAGAGGAGTCCTACTCCCACCGGGAGTAGGACTCCCGCCTTTTCCTAGTTGGATTAGGACTTGGGAGGGGGAAAGAGGAGAGGGAGAACACGGAAGGGGGGCGCCGCCCCCTTCTCCTTGTCCTATTCGGACTAGGGGGGAGGGGCACGCGGCCCAGCCCTAGCCGCCTCTCTTCTCTTCCGCCTAGGCCCACTAAGGCCCATTATGTTGCCGGGTGGTTCCGGTATCCTCCCGGTACTCCGGTAAAATCCCGATTTCACCCGGAACACTTCCGATATCCAAACATAGGCTTCCAATATATCAATCTTTATGTCTCGACCATTTCCAGACTCCTCGTCATGTTCGCGATCACATCCGGGACTACAAACAACCTTTGGTACATCAAAACATATAAACTCATAATATAACTGTCATCGAAATGTTAAGCGTGCGGACCCTACAGGTTCGAGAACTATGTAGACATGACTGAGACATGTCTCTGGTCAATAACCAATAGCGGAACCTGGATGCTCATATTGGCTCCCACATATTCTACGAAGATCTTTATCGGTCAAACCGCATAACAACATACGTTGTTCCCTTTGTCATCGGTATGTTACTTGCCCGAGATTCGATCGTCGGTATCTCAATACCTAGTTCAATCTCGTTACCGGCAAGTCTCTTTACTCGTTCCGTAATACATCATCCCGCAACTAGCTCATTAGTTGCAATGCTTGCAAGGCTTATAGTGATGTGCATTACCGAGTGGGCCCAGAGATACCTCTCCGACAATCGGAGTGACAAATCCTAATCTCGAAATACGCCAACCCAACAAGTACCTTCGGAGACACCTGTAGAGCACCTTTATAATCACCCAGTTACATTGTGATGTTTGGTAGCACACAAAGTGTTCCTCCGGTAAACGGGAGTTGCATAATCTCATAGTCATAGGAACATGTATCAGTCATGAAGAAAGCAATAGCAACATACTAAACGATCGAGTGCTAAGCTAACGGAATGGGTCGAGTCAATCACATCACTCTCCTAATGATGTGATCCCGTTAATCAAATGACAACTCATGTCTATGGCTAGGAAACATAACCATCTTTGATCAACGAGCTAGTCTAGTAGAGGCATACTAGTGACACTCTGTTTGTCTATTTATTCACACATGTATCATGTTTCTGGTTAATACAATTATAGCATGAATAATGAACATTTATCATGATATAAGGAAATAAATAATAACTTTATTAGTGCCTCTAGGGCATATTTCCTTCAAACCTTTGCTTGATGCCTCGGTACTCCGTGCGTACGCTTGCCTCCATTGCACCAAGGAGGAAACAAGGACACTGCGTGCGCTGGCGCCCGCCTGATCTAGATCGTCATGGCTCACTTCACGAGAACCTCGCGAGGTTTGCCTTGCCTTGATATCTCCGCCCCTCACGAGCCTGCCTGGCGAGGCCACTCCTGAGGAGGTCTTGTGTCATCCGCCTCGCTAGGCTTGGCCCCTCGCGAGGGTCTTGAATGCCTTGTTGATGAAGATGGGTCATACGGGCCTGCTAGCAAAGCCCCGCCGCGGGCCGCAGGCAGGAAAGTCTAGGGACCCCCGTTCCCAGAACACCGACAGCAGCCCCCGGGCCCAAGGCGCGCTCGGGCTTGGCTTCAAGGCGAAGCCAAAGGTCAAGCACAGAGCGCCGCGGGCCCCAAAAGCCTGCGGCCTTGGTCGACGCAAGGCGGTTGATTGGACGTGGGTGTCTCTGCTTCCGCATGCTGCCTTCGAATCCGCCTGGCTATGCGGCCCCCACACCCTACACCGTTATTCTTCCATCGCCCACGCCATACTTCCCCGATTCCTCTGCTCCCAGAGACTCTGCTCCTACTCCCAATCTGGCTTGCGCTCTGCCCGCTCCATCGCCATGGCGCCGAAACAAGCTGACAAGGGGAAGAAGCCTCTATCTTCTGCCGGCGCACCTTCGGCCATCGAGCCCGCGGTCGGCCGATCGCTGGTGCTCAATGATGCGGTCATGGGCAAAGTGCGCCCCATGCTTGCCTCCAGTTTCAATGAGTGGGGGAAGATGGCGGCTTGGCCTGCATCTCCTGCTCGTATTAACCAGGCAGCCACCGAGGTCCCAATCTTCATCGATGCTCTTTGGGCTGGCCTGGTCCCCCCTTTCTCCGCCTTCTTCAACGCAGTGCTGGAACACTATCAGATTCACTTGCTGCATCTTGACCCCCAATCCGTGACCCTCCTTGTCGTCTTCGCCTTTCTGTGTGATGCCATGGTGGGCATTGCCCCTTCCGTGGCCCTCCTTCACCACTTCTTCTCGTTGCACCTGATTGATCCTCGGCAAAGCTTGGGGTGTGTGAGCTTCCAGGTTGTGGCTGCGACGGTAGGCGCAGGGATGGACTTCGAGCATCCTCCATCCACGAACGAGTTTCGGACATGATGGGTATTTGTCGAGGCCAGGGTGCTCAGCCCCCTGCTCCATCCTCCGTCAGCACCTACCATCGCCAACTCCAGTTGGGGCCACGAGAGGCTCGCGAGCTCCTGTCTTGTCCCCGTCAGGCTCAGGCTGAGGAAGTTGAAGGACCACGGCGTGACTGCGCCCATGGTGGTGAAGGAGTTCATCAGGCATCGACTCGCTCCGCTTCAGCGCCATTCTCACCCGATGTGAGCTTTGCTCAGCAGTCAAGACCATATGAGGCTCCATGAGTCCGGGCTCCCTCTTGAGACGCGGCGGACAATGCTCTGGGTCCTGACAGGTGTCCCTTCGCCGGACGACATGCCTGGGAAGAACTGTCTGCTGTACCCCTGCACGAACAAGGTAGAATTTGTAGAGCACATGCCTTCCTTTGATGAGTGGGGGTTGCGCCCGGACGGCCTGGTGGGGCCCCGCGAGAACCCCATCAATGTGGTTCCCTTCTTCATCACTGGCACCGAGCTCGCCCGGAATGTGGATGCGGGGGGGGGGGGGAGGGCAAGCACTGTCGAAGGCTGGCGACCTGAGTGCTGAGGTGCAGATGTTGTCTGGGGCTCCTGGGGCGTCGTCCTCAGGAACTCATGATCCTTCTCCTGGGGTGTCGGTCGCTGAGACAATGCAGCACGCAGCTCCAGAGGCCAAAGCACCGAAGGTCTCGGGAGGTCGCGGTGAGATAACACCCAACTGCTCTCCGCAGCCCGGCACCCCTAAAGTTATCCCTTCGAGCGCTTCTCTCGTCGCACCCCGTGCCGGCCGTCATGTCCAGTGCTTCGGCCGGCTTTGCGTGGACTTCAAGGAGCTCCGCAAGAGGAAAGGATCCCCGAGCAGCAGCGGTATCTTCAGGCCGTCGACGAGTAAGTATTGTCCCTTTGTGATTTCTTGAATGCCGCTTTCCTTCCTGACGGTGGTCCTTCAGGGTCCCTTCCGCCAAGGCCGCTGCATCTCCTGAGGAGCAGCCTCCTCTCTCCTCGACTCCCCCACTGGCCTTGAGCACTCCGCGCCTGCACGCCGCTCCCGGCACGTGGTCGGTTGGAGAGGCATGCTCGCCTCCATGGCGCCTTGAGCCCACGGCCTCATGGTCCCTCCTTGGCGGACTTGCTTGGAGCTTGCCGGGCATGCCCAGAACCCCTCCTCTAGTTATGGGCGGTGGCTGGTTGGCTTCGGTCTTCGGCTCCTCTTCAGGCTACGGGCCCCGTCTAGTTCGGGCCCCTCGTGTTGCCCGGCTGGCGCCTGGGGCAGCGCCAGCCCCCAGCGCCCTGCTGAGAGGGGGCGCACCGCTCTAGGCCTCGCCCACAGCCCCCGTGGCGGAGGACGAGATGGGCCATGCACTTGAGTTCGAGCACGGGCAGAGCATTGTTCGTCATGAGCTCTTCCAGGAGGCGATGGGCGCGATGAACCGACTTGGCGAAGAACTTGCGGGTGTCGACGCGCGCCTTAAGGCCGAGGGTCTTCGGTTGGCGGAGGAGTGGCACAAGTTGAAGGTGGCTATCAACCTCGGCCGCCATCAGCGTGATCTTGACAATGCGAAGGCCGAGGCATCTCTTAAAGTCTCTCGTGAGGCTTGCTCCAGAGCTTTGGAGGAAGCTCGCGAGGCTGACCGCCGTCGCGAGGCTGCGGAGAAGCGCGCGTGGGAGCTTCAGGCCTGGAGCGCGTCTCTAGAGCAGCAGGTGGAGGCGCGCAAAGCCGTCCTTGCGTCGCTGAGGGGGACGCCCGCCGAAGGAGAAGAGATCCGGAGGCGCGAGGAGGCGTTGGCACTGGAGGCCGTGGAGCGCAGCCTTGAGCTCGAGCGGCTGGAGACGAGGGAGCGTCAAGTTGCCCAAGTGGAAGATGTCGTTGGTGCGCGCGAGGCCAAGGCTCAGGAGGAGGTCGATCGCCGAGTGGCCGAAGTTTGCGCGGGTCTTGAGGGTAGGCATGACCCGAAGCTGTAGCTTGCGGGGACTGAGGCTGCAGGCAGGGCCGCTGCCCTTGAGCCCAGGCTTGCTGAGGTGGAGACGCACGAGGAGGCCACGGCAGGCGCCCTGGTCACGGGGCAGGCGGAGTTGGCCTTCGCCCGCACCGAGCTGCTCTCTCTTCAGAAACGGGTTGATGACGCCGAGGCCGTTGCGCTGCTGAACATGGAGGAAGTGCTTCAGTGGCGGACATTGGAGCGCGAGCACGCCCCCATGCTCCAGGTTCTTAGGAACAAAGCTAACACTGCGCTGGGCCATATCTGCGATGAGAATGCCCCTTATCCTCATACGGATGACTACGCCAGCCATCTTTCGCTTCTTCTCCGACGTGGTGACGCATCTTGAAGCTCGATCCGATAGAGCTCGCCAGCTTGTCGAAGAGAGGAGTCGCGGCTTGCTCGGGTGCATGTTCTCCCGTGTCTTCAGCCACCTCCAGAACACCTAGTAGGATGTTGACTTTGACGCTGCCATTGCCCCAGTTCTGCAGGCCATCCGGGGCGACCTGGCGCGGTGGGTGGAGGACAACATGGACGCGTTGGTCAGAGCCTTCGCTTCTGATGACGATGCAGTGGTGATCGCTGCAGACGAAGGCGATGTGGTCGACGACGGTGATGCCAGCGCCGGTGAAGGTGGAGGCGACGCCAACGATGGCGACAGTGATGCCAGCGGTGCGTCCGAAGATGACATGGGGGACGCAGCGCGCGACATATTCGGCTGATCCCACGTTTCCCTACTGTTTACCCTGTAAAAACTTGGGCGCGGCCCCTAAAGATTGTAAGAGCATTTTGAGAGGGGGAGCCCCTCATGTAAACATATCGCAGTGTTTATTCTTCTATGTCAAGTTGGGTATGCGTCTTTGCGTGACCGTGAGTCCGATGGAGAGTCTTTGGTACGGCTTACATTAGCCAGCGCATGTCCCGAGCTGGGTCATGGGGTCGTGCGTTTCCGAGGCTCCTGAGGGGCCTGCCGATCCATCCGAGGGGGCCTCGTGAGAGGTAAGCATCTTTTGTGACGCTGGGGCGTGCGTGGCACGCGTGTGCCTCGCCTAGTCCCGGTCGCGAGGGGCCCGTGAGGGTAGGAAACTGGCGTGAGCACCAAATAAGGCGGGAACCGGAAAGCAAGAAATCGCTCGAACGAGAAAAGGCACCCCCCGCGCGCATCAATGAAAATTCAACTTCAACTTAAATCCAAATCCAGAAGGCAAGGCTACAAAAAGGGATTCAAAGCAAATGGCCGCGTCCGGCACGTAGTCTAGTATTCTTGTCTTCAAGTCTTCTCACCAGTGCGGAGCTAAGTGCTACCACTAGGGTCTGGGAGGGAGCCCCTGAGGCCCAAGGGCAGCACTCCTGAGACTCCGGGGCATGTACAGCCCCACTCATTATTACGTGAGAGTGTCACGGGTGGCGATCTTCACAGGCGTGAGCCTTACTTCATATCGCCAGACGAGGGCCCCGCCTTGCGCCTCCCTCGGCCACCGTAGGGGGCTACCGGAAACCAGGACGCCACGAAAGGGGCAAAGGGGATGCTAGCGGCGCCCTCGGCGACCACGGGTCCTCTGCCGGGGGTAGGCTTTTCAGCACCTCCCCAGTAGAGGGCCTACCTCCGGGGGGCGCCTTGTTCCATGCGACGCGGGGAGGGATCTGGCTCCCGACCCCTCTCCTGCAGCCCAAGCGCGATCCCCCTGGTGGAAGGGAGGCCGCCGAGCTGGGGTGGCCAGCCGCTGTGGTGACCTGATCCCCCTGCGACTCATGGTTAGCGTAAGCTTGCTCCTGAGGGATTAGTGGTACCCTGTATCTGTTGTCGATGGTGCGGTTGGTGGGGCTCTCTGGCGGCTCCTGGAAGGCTTCAGCTCCTAATGCCTCCTCCTCCCAACCTGGCCAGAGGAACGATCCAGGGTCATCCTCCGGCGTGTACTCCTGGTCCATCATGCGGGGCACATAGGCTTCCGAGGCCGCTGCCCCGAAGACCTTGCCGAAGTGCCCCACGCTCCATGTTGCCCGGCCTGTCATGCTGTCCTGAGGATGGCAGGGTGGTGCTCCGATGGGGCCGTATGTGGCAAACGCTCGTGCCCGCGCCCACGTGGGGTGGCGCGAGCGTGGCAGGGCGCCCTCCACTATGGATCGTGTTGATGTCGACGAGGCCCCCGGGTGTACCCGGGAGCGCGCGGGCACGGCGAGGCCCGCCATGGTGCCCAGCCGCCGCCTGAGGCGTGAGCTGATAGCAGAAGGGCGACGCTCCCGTGGCCGCCACGTCCTGTAGCTCGGCGACGCGTTCGAGCAGAGCATCCCGGCCACTCTCCATCAGTCGGCACCGCAGCAGCTCCCGCGCCACTGTGAGTGCGGCCTGCATGTTCGCCTGCTCCCGCTGGGTGTGTGGCGCCTTTGCGGTGGTGTGGCTTGCGGCCCTTGCAGCGGCTCGCGCTTGTCGTGGAGTAAGGGTGGACGGCGCGGGGCCGCGCCGCTCGTGCCCAGCAGCTTTAGGTGGCGCCCGTGCCGCCTGGAGCGCGGGGTTGAGGTCTTCCTGGGCGATCGGCGCTGCCCGGGCGGGCGGCGCTGCCCGGGCGGGCCAGGCTGCCCAGCGGTCGGCGTCAGCCCTCGGGTCGCCGGACATTGGAGCCGCGGAGCGTCGGCGGATCGACTGGTGGGGAAGAGGCTCCGGCGCACCCCTACCTGGCGCGCCAAATGTCGGATCATGGGTTCCGGCAGAACCCTCGAGGTTCGAACTCTGGGGTGTGCACGAAGATTTCCCCCCTACCGATCCTCGTCCTATCTTGCTAAGATCTCAGGGGTAAACTCAACGAACTCGCAACACAAGAGACACAAGATTTATACTGGTTCGGGCCACAGTTGTAGTGTAATACCCTAATCCAGTGTGGTGGTGGTCGATTGCCTCTTGGGCTGATGATGAACAGTACAAGGGGAAGAACAACCTCCTGAGGTTGAGGTGTTCTTGTGCTTGGTGAACTTGTGTGTGTGTGGATCCGATCAGCTCAGGCTTGCTTGCCTCTCGATCCGTTCGTGTTAGTTGCCTTCTACTGTGGTTGCTAGTCCTATTTATAGAGGCCCTGGTCCTCTTCCCAAATATTGAGTGGGAAGGGAGCCAACAACGGCAAATTTGACAGGGGACAGCTAGTACAGCTTATCCTGACAAAGGCGGTCTTCGCCTGCAGAAGGCTCTTGTGGTGACGCCGCCTTGGGCTCCATGGTGACCTCCATCTTGCCGTCCTGCTGGTCTTGGTCTTGTTGCACCGATATGGAAACCTTTGCTTGATGCCTCGGTACTCCGTGCCTGCGCTTGCCTCCTTAGCACCAAAGAGGAAACAAGGACACTGCGCGCGCTGGCGCCCGCCGGATCTAGATCATCATGGCTCACGTCATGAGAACCTCGCGAGGTTTGCCTTGCCTTGATCTCTCCGCCCCTCACGAGCCTGCCTGGCGAGGCCGCTCCTGAGGAGGTCTTGTGTCATCCGCCTCGCGAGGCTTAGCCCCTCGCGAGGGTCTTGAATGCCTTGTTGATGAAGATGGTCCGTGCGGGCCTTCTAGCAAAGCCACGCCACGGGCCGCAGGCAGGCAAGTCTGGGGACCCCCATTCCCAGAACACCGACACCCCCGAGCATCTTCACCCCCTTGTTTCGACAGTAGGACGGGGCGCAGGTCGTGGCTTCCAGGCCGACTTTTGACGGGCGCGGGCTGGTGCCGCCTGTGCCTACCGGGGCCCCTGTGGCGCTGAAGCCGGTGGAGCTGTCTTCAGATGAGTCCCACTGGGAGGAAGAGGGGGAGGAGGAAGACTCGGAGGTGACTCCCGAATAGATGGGGAGACCTCCCCCTTGAGCAAAGCTGACATCCTCCACGCCTTTCCTAACGACGACGAGGCCGACGCCCACCAGGAGGAGGGGGAGCTGCCCGTTATCCCGACGAGGGGCAGATCATCACTGGTCTCCTGGGATGCTACTTCTGTTCTGGCGCCGACTGGTGCCGCTTGTGGCCCCTCCATTACTCCAGTTTCTGCTACTGGAGCCGGCGTGCCCGTACCTCAAGCCTCGAGGCTCTCGGGCTTCAAGCTCACCAAGCGGAGGGTGGACTATGCCACGATGGGCCAGTAAGTGCTCGAGCTTTGCCTTGTCCTTGCTTTTACTGCTACCACCTGACGTTCGTCCTTGGTTGACTAGGCCGCTGCCTTCGGCGAAGAAGAGGACGGAGGATGCAGTGGACGCGCCCCCCTCCGTGAAGAAAGGAGGCGACAGCACTCGCGCCTCCCCGGCCTGGTCGCCATCGCGAGACTAGGGGGAGCGTCGTCACGAGGAGTCAGCCCCCAAGGTCCCGCTGGCTCCGGAAGTGCCGATGTCCGGCTCATCTGCCGAGGTCCCAAAGGCTCAGGAGCCCTTGGTCTCCCAGGCCCTGGTGACAGCGTCGCCTCCTTCTCCTGCCGCACCATTGTTCCCAGGTTCTTCTACCTCCTCTGCTTTCTTGGAGCGTGCCCTTTCATAGATGACCCAGCTGCGGGAAGATCTCCTGGGCGCGGATCCGCGCCTGGTAGCAGGGCGCCTGGAGCTGGCCTCCGGCTGGCTTCAGTCTGACGCGGCGGTCCGAGCGACGCTGAACCAGGCCACGACGGCCTCTGAGAAGGAGAAGCGAGCCGCCGCACAAGCTGCGGCCGATCGCGAGGCAGCGCTGAAGGACGCCGAGGCCGCCCACGACCGCTGCCGGGCGCTGGAGGACGAGCTGAAGGGTCTGCGCGACGAGCACGCAGAAGAAGCTCGTGGCCGCCGGGTGAAGGAGGAGGAGATGAGGGCCCGGGAGGACACCATGAAGAACCGCGACGCCGAGCTGGGGGAGTTGGCGAATACGCAGGCCGCTGAACGCGGCCGGCTGGAGGAGCTGGAGCGGAAGGTGGAGGCGAAGAAGGTCGATCTTGACGCTGACCACCGATGAGGTGAAGAAGGTCCTGGCTGAGGACCGCACGGCCTTCACACTTCTCGAGAAGAGGTCCCGCGAGGCTCTAATGTCACTCTATGAAAAGGGCTTGGAGAGGCCGCGGACCACCCATGAGGACGGCCCCGCCTAGCTGCTTCCCTACTTGGTGAAGGCTCTCGAGGAAGTCGTGGACGGCATTGGTCCCATGGCAGAGGCAGAGGCTCGTGTCCTTTCTTCAGCTGCACTGACGCGTGTCTTCAGCCATCTGCACCTTCGTGACCCCAGCGCTCGTCTTGACGAGCTGCTGGAGCATGTGGCTGATGAACACTGCACGGCTGCCGCAGCAGCCGTGAAAGGTAAGGTGGAGGCCCTGCTGAAGAAGTTCCGCGGCTTCGCTTCCGCGCCTTCGACCGGAGGCGCCGCTACTCCTGCAGCTCCGGCCGGTGGCCAAGACGAAGGCGACATCATCAAGGGAGGAGTGCCTCTCGCGGGCGTCGATGGTGTTCAGGGATGACCTGCGGCTCCTTTCCTGTTTTATTCCTGCAACATGCACCATGCCTCGTGGAGGCGTTAAACTTGCGTTTGAGATTGTGAGAACAAAATGTCTTGTAATATCTGCTTTGAGATTTTTGATTTTTCTTCATATTAGCTTTACGTTCTGCATCGGCAGAGCCCGGCCCCGCGCATACCTCAGCCGCCGTTGGACCGACCGGAGACCAGGACGGAACCAAGGAGTGAGGGGCTACGTGATCAGTTAGGCTCCTGAGTCGCGATGCTCAGGAGTCCCCCTTGACGTGCGAACAACTTATAGGAGGGAGACGTGGAGATAGGTTTGGTGTTCTACGTCGGCAGAGCCTGGCCCCGCGCATGCCTCAACCGCCGTTGGGCCGACCGGAGACCAGGACGGACCCAAGGAGTGAGGGGCTATGTGAACAGTTAGGCTCCTGAGTCGCGATGCTCAGGAGTCCCCCTTGACGTGCAAACAACCTTCATACCTTTTCCCTCGCCGAGGCTCGGGAGGGGCGCGCGACGACCGGGCCCGGGGGACCCAGTTGGGGGGCGTACGCTTGGGCGTGACCCGAGCGCAGCCCCCGTGCCCAGCCCCCTCGCGCAACTCTCCCGAGGGGAGGCGTTGCGGTGAGGCACACTGAGCTCTGGGGCTCCCTGAGGTTGGTACGTCCATGAGGCCGCCCTCAGTTGTTTATCACCAGCGCGGAGCATAGTGCTTCCGCTTGTGCACGGGCATAGCTGCTCCTCGGCAGTGTCGATGGTCAGCACGGAGCATGGTGCTTCCACTGGTGCGTGGGAGGGGCTCCCTACTGCGGAGAGCACCCGGAGCGTGTACAGCCCCGCCCTGACACATGGCTTGCACGACAGGGCTAGACGAGGTGTATCTGGGCATTCGTGAGCCAGCGCGGGACTCACAAGGCCCTACCTCAAGGCGGGTTGCGCCTGGTCTTGGTTTTTGTTCGCTACGCTGGTCCTGCGAGGTGGTCAGACAACCTGCACCGAACGAATCTCCTGAGGTTATCGCGTGAGAAGGCCAAGCACCAACGGCCCCAGGAGGTGACGTGAACGGGGCCGCCCCGCCAGACAGAGCTCAGTCACTGGATTTATCGACGCTGCAGGGACGGGCCCGAGCATAGACGCTGTGCTTAACCTACTCACGCGAAGGATCCTGAAGAAAGACGGCCGACGCGCGGCTCCCATGGTGGGTGACGATCGAGCAGGTAACAGTCATAGGTAGATTAAACATGGAAAGCATACTGGCTTAAGTAAATGTAGGGAAGATACATGCCACTGGGTCAGGCCCGAGCGACTTGGGGATGATGAAGCTCGAGGGGCGCCCCCAGCGAGATAAGCTAAAGACATGAAAAGGGATACATGCCATAGGGATGGACCCACGTGGCCTAGGAATGATACATCCCTGAGGGCGCTCCCATCTAAACAAACTTGGAAAATGTCACCTGAATCTGTTGATGAAGGAGAGTTGGGGCAGCTGAAGGTACGCGGCGAAGGGGTCGCTCCTCATGAGCCATCGGGGCCCTGATCCTCTGGAGGCTCTGGGGGTTCAGGCGATTCCTTGAGGACCGTCTCCATCTCCGTCAGGACGGCGTGGTGCCTGGCCTCCTGAGTCGCCAAGGCGTGCCGTAGGTTGCGCTGATAGGCAGACGCCACGCTCGGCAGGCCGAACGGCATGCAAACGTAGTTGTGTGTTGGACCCTCGCAGCGTCCCATGCGCGAAGGCCAGAAGAGCTCCTGAGATGTGGCCCTGTCGAGCCCTGGGACGTCGATGGAGATGCGCAGCCCGGCATCCTCACCTGGATCGGGAGCTGCACCTGATGAGCGGCGGCCGCCGCGCATGGCCATTGCGTCTTGCAGTTCCTGAGTGGTCTTGGTGATGAACTCCTGAGCGGTGGGTGCTCCTCGCCATGTGTTCTCCTGAGGGAAACGTGCCATGAAGCACGCCTCCAAGTGGTGCCCAAGCGCCTCCCTCGTGATGTTGGCGAGGTCCGAGGCCCACCATAAGAGAGCCCCCGAGCCCTGCCCGAGAAGGGCGCCAGGCGCGCTTTCCTATGCGATGGAGGGAGGCGCCCCAGGTGCGGGCGCTGATCCTGACGAGGTACCTTTCGCGACGCCACCCTCCTGAGGTCCCGCATGGAGTAGCTGCTTCTTCTTCTTTGGGGCAACCTCAGGAGAGTATCGAGCTGCACTGTTGTCGGGGTCTTCGATTGATGCTGCTTGGAAGGTGCGCTCGAGGGAGCACACCGTGTCTCTTTCTTTGCAGGGGACGGTGATGATCCTCCCACTCCTTGGCATCTTGAGGACGTTGTAGCCGTGGTGCGTGACCGCCATGAATTTGGCCAGGGCTGGGTACCCGAGGATGGCGTTGTACGGTAGATGGATGTGTGCGACGTCGAAGTTGATGAGTTTGGTGCGGTAGTTGTTGCGTTCTCCAAAGGTGACAGGGAGGCGGACCTGCCCTATCAGTGTGGTGGAACCGTCGGTCACTCCTGAGAAAGGCTTGGTAGGCTGAAGCTGGTCGTAGGGCACTTGAAGGTTGTCGAATGTGTCGACGGACAAGATGTTAAGCCCTGCGCCGCCGTCGATGAGGGTCTTGGTGACTTGTACATTGCTGATCACGGGAGAACAGAGCATTGGGAGGGCGCCAGCCGTGGCCACACACTTGAGCTGATCTGCCAAACAGAAGGTGATGGCGCACTTGGACCATCTGAGCGGGCGCGTGGGTTCGATCTTGGGGAGGACTGCGTTCACCTTGCGCGCAAACTGCTTGAAGACGCGCTGCGAGGCTGGGGCTTGAGCTCCTCCCAGGATACAAGCGATGGCATGCGGCTCCTAGAAGCCCCCAGGCTCCTCGTCCTGATGGTGGTCGTTGTTCCTCCTTGGTGGCGGCGGCAGTGGAGGAAGCCCAGTGTTGCCCTGGGGACGATCCTTGCGAGGCTGATCCCTCCAGGCTCCCTCGCGAGGCTGATCCTGCCAGCGGTCCTCACGAGGCTGGTCGTGCCACTCCTGGCGCGGGCCACGGTCATCCCAGCGTCCGCCACCACGTCCTCCTCCTCGGCTGTAGCCCCGGTCGTTGCGCTCGGGGCGTCGACCGAAGCGTCCTTCTCGAATGGCTCTGAGCTCTTGACAGTCGCTGGTGTTGTGGCTATGCAGGTTGTGGAAGGCGCAGAATGGTCGGCTGCCCTTGGATGACTCGGGCTGATATCTGTCGCGCTTGGTGTCCATCTCTACCGCGAGCACGGCTGCTCCCTTGCGCTTCACGTCCTTGGCCTTGGCTTTCTTCTCCTCCGGGTCCGCAGCCGGGAGCTCGAGGAGGCAGAGGCGCCCCTCCTCAGCTCTTGCGCACTTGGTCGCCAGGTTGAACAGCTCCAGAGACGTGCACAACTCCTTGTGGATGGCGAGCTCCTCCTTCATCTTGACGTCGCAGACGCCATCAGAGAACACGGAGATGATGGCCTCATCCGTCACCTTGGGGATCTTGAGGCGAACGTTGTTGAAGCGCTGGATGTACTTCTGGAGGGTCTCTCCTGGTTGTTGCTTGACGAGGCGTAGGTCACCCGCGGCCGGTGGGCAGTCGCGAGTGCCCTGGAAGTTGACGACGAAGCGGTCGCGCATCTCGTCCCAGGAGGAGATCGAGCCTGGAGGCAGGTTCAGGATCCATGAACGAGCGCCGTCTTTGAGCGCCATGGGGAACCAGTTCGCCATGACTTTCTCGTTGCCATTGGCCGCCTCGATGCTCAGATCGTAGCGCTGCAGGAACTCCGCGGGGTCGGGGGTGCCGTCGTAGCGCGGAGGCAGGTCTGGCTTGTACTTGCCCGGCCAGGACGCTACGCAGCTCTGGGGTGAAGGCGCGGCAGCTGGCCGTGGTCACCGAGGCCCGTCTTGGAGGTGGGGCGTGGTCTTGGCGCCTGCGCACTGCCACGGCAAGCGGCGCGGGGCCCTGCCGTGACAAGCAATCCTGACGCGGCGGTGCGGGAAGCGGTGGAGTGTTCTCTTGCGGGCGAGGGACTTCTTGGTAGCTTCCTTCTCCGCGCGCGGGCACCGGACGTGGTGGGTCGCGCCGCGGAGCCGTGTGCCTTGGCGCTAGGGCGCCGTCTTGGTGCAGAGGTGGTGGAGGGGCTCCGTGAGCTACGTCGCCCGTAGCTGGCGGAGGGTGAGGCAGCGAGAGGGACGGCACAGGGGAGCCCCCTGCGACGCTGACAAGCTCGGCGATGTGGTCGAGCCAGTCCTCGTAGAGGTCATCGATGGGGCGGTAACGCAGGAGCTCATGCGCCATGCACAGAGCGGCCTACGTGTCCACGGGAGCGCGACGAGCATGGGATGACGAACCGGTCGGGGTCAACGATGGATTGGCGGTACGGCCGTCCCGCCGCACCGAGGGGTGCAGCGAGGATGCTTGCTGCCCGTTCCCCGCCGGGCCGGTGGCGGCGTTGGCGGCAGGCGACGGAGAATGACGAGGTGGCCTGCCGATGGGAGCCGACTGGGCGACGCGGGCGGCGAGGGCAGCGTGGCGCTCAGCGTGAGCTCGGCGAGCGTCCGCCATGGAGACGATGAAGTAACAGGGCGCGGAGCGATGGAAGGGAAGATTCGGCGGACCCCTACCTGGCGCGCCAAATGTCGGATCTCGTGTTTCGTCAAAACCATCAAGGTTCGAACACTGGGGTGCGCACGAAGATCTCCCCCTACCGATCCACGTCCTAGCTTTGCTAAGATCTCATGGACTAACTCGACGAACTCGCAGCACAAGGGACACAAGATTTATACTGGTTCGGGCCACCATTGTGGTGTAATACCCTACTCCAGTGTGGTGGTCGTGGATTGCCTCTTGGGCTGAGGATGAATAGTACAAGGGGAAGAACAGCCTCCTGAGGTCGAGGTGTTCTTGTGCTTGGTGTGTGTGAGGATGAACTGAATGGGTTCGAGACCAGTTGCCTCAGGCTCCGTTTCCTTCTACTGTGGTGGCTAGTCCAATTTATGGAGGCCCTGGTCCTCTCCCCAAATATTGAGCGGGAAGGGAGCCAACAACTGCCAATTTGAAAGGGGACAGCTAGTACAGCTTATCCTGACAAAAGCAGTCTTCGCCTGCAAAAGGCTCTGGTGGTGACGCCGCCTTGGGCTGCACGGTGACCTCCGTCCTGCCGTCCTGCTGGTCTTGGTCTCATCGCACCGATATGGAAACCTTTGCTTGACGCCTCGGTACTCCTCGCCTACGCTTGCTTCCTTAGCACCAAAGAGGAAACAAGGACACTGTTCGCGCTGGCGCCCGTCTGGTCTCGATCGTCATGGCTCACGTCACGAGAACCTCGCGAGGCTTGCCTTGCCTCGATCTCTCTGCCCCTCGTGAGCCAACCTGATGAGGCCGCTCCCGAAGAGGTCTTGTGTCATCCCCCTCGCGAGGCTTGGCCCCTCACGAGGGTCTTGAGTGCTTGCTGGTGAAGATGGGCCGTACGGGCCGGCTCGCAGAGCCACGCCGGGTGCCGCAGGCAGGCAAGTCTGGGGACGCCCGTTCCCAGAACGCCGACATATACTGCTCCTGTTTGGATACTCTGACTTAGCTAGAGGTTAGACTAACTCATGACTAACCCTGAACTAACTCGAGCCAAAGAGGTGTTCGGATGACAGGGTTAGATTGACAATAAATGCACTTGATGGAGAGAGAAAAGTGATTTTTCAATGGGCCCCATGAGAACTAGCTCCAATTAGCACCACTTGGTTGGCGGGATAGAGAGAGAAAAGTGATTTTTCAGTGGGCCCCATGAGAACTAGCTGCAATTAGCACATCTTGGGTGGGATATTTTTTCTGTGGTTTAGGTGCAACTTGCTCCAATCTAACCCTCATGTTTGGATACCTTAGGGCTATTTGGGCCCCAAGCAGCTCAATTTAACTCTAACCCATGGATCCAAATAGGGCCAAAGTTAGTCTCGGAAGACGCATTAAGCCCTATATACATGGACAAACAGAGTACACGATACTAGCAAACACTCACCATCTAGTAGTTCATTGGTTGGTTTCGATTTTTGAATTGAGTAGTGCTAGTACACTTGATGTTTTGCTGCTACCATCCAATATCCGCGTGTGGTGGTTTCTAGTTTCAAAAAAGGAGGTAGTAGTTACTGTGGGAAAGGTGAAGTGATGGTTGCTTCGCCCGATTCAATGAAGAGAGAAATGATGGTTGCTTCATCCGAGCAACTTAGTGTGGCGAAGGTGGGGCTCTTTGATTTGACTGCTCACTAGTCATTATTACTACGGCGCAATGACCGGGGTGAATCCCCCTGCAGGTGTGCACTCAATATTGCTGCATGGTAGGTGGAGCCGGATGAAGGATGTCCCACATGTCGGCGAAATGAAGTTGAATTGTTTCTGGCATTGCTATCAATCTTTCAGGATTTGTTTATATGTACACATAATTTTCCAGCGTAATGAAATTGTACTGTAATGCTATAAAGGTTTCAACTTTGGTTCCCGCAGAAAAAAAAGGTTTCAACTGAGGATTCATGTGTCCTCTTGCCTCAAGATTGTCTCATTACAACATTCCATCAAATACAAATGAAACTCCCATCGCTGCTAATGCATCTCAATGGTTCGCAGATCAGCGCTAATATTCGCATCATAACTGAAGACAAAGTTGTGAGAAGGTGTACAAATAAAGAAAAATATATAATTGATAGATGTTGTTTGTAGTCATGGCTCCATTTCCTTGGCACCGTGTTCATTGGTTGGCAGCTAGTTTCACACAGCTCTGCAGCCGAGAAACAGGTGTATGGAGGACATCACAATCCAATCATTTTGTGCAGTTCCACTAAAATCGAGCTGATCATCCCTGTTTGCAAAGATATTTAGTCAGTGTGATTACAATAATATATAGTGGAATTAGATGATGAAACATAGCACACACAAATAGAAGCCGATCACCTCTGCGATCTCTCCTTAGGACTAACTACTTGTTGGACAAGATTAGGCACGGAGTTGGATGAGGAGGATAGCAAAACCAATCTCCCTTTCTGCAGTCCCACATAAATGTAAAAATGTTGCCAGTGTGAAATTTTGGCGGAACTGCACAAAACACTCTTAAGAAAAAAGTGATTTGTGCAGTTCACCAAAAGGTCGCAAAAGCCCTGTTTGCAAAAAAAGGTAGAAAGGAAACAATTACTGCCGAATAACAGTTGAAGACACATATACCGACAAAAAAGAAGCATATTCCATGTCATAAGGGAAAGATAGCAGCATGGTGGTTTATCCAAAATGGTTTGAGGACGAGATTGCAAGATGGAAAGTACGCTGTTTGAGATACGTTTTAAGCAAAGAACTAAGGAAGATCCAGATGCAGGATTTCCACATGCAACAACGTGGGAAGATGGGCAGTGGAGCAAGGCCGGAGGAAGCTATACCTGAGGGTCATCGGGATGTAACTAGGTGTCGTGGGAAAACACGGCCACCTATGGGGCCGTCGGCCCCTTTGTGGTTCGGTAGGGGGATAGCACGTTGCACAAAGAGCGGAGGGCCCAGCACAGCACGACAGAGATCACACGAGAAGTTTTTACCCAGGTTCGGGCCACCGCGAGGCGTAAAACCCTATTCCTGCTTTGATGTATTGATGATAGGACCGCGGTGGAGACGCAGCGCTCTAGCCCGGCAGGGTTGCCTCGGGGCGGGAGCAGCTACGCGCGTATGAGTGTACAAGGGTCTGAATCCTTTCTATGATTGCCCTGGCCCTCCTTTTATAGATCAAGGGGTCACCACAATGGAAAATCAGTCATTATGTACTGATTAGATAGCAAACAGTGCTATCATACCTAACTCTGCAGACAGGACAAGGCGCATTAAATGCACTGCTTAGTGTCACATCATAGCATAGCCCGGCAAGCCTTGCCGGGCTGTTCGGCCACCTTCTCGCCTGCTTGCATGACACGTCTCCCGACGGGTGTCATTTGGAGGTGATTTCCTTAAGAAGTGGCTGCCACGTGCCAAATAACAACCACTTAGTCACTTGGGGGCTCGATACCGCATAGATCGGTGACTTGCGTTGCTGTGAGGTGGAGCGGTGGAGCCTTGGCGGGGTAGTCCGCCCTCATCATGCCCGGCAGGCTTGCCGGGCCAGTCTTGAGACTTGTCTTCGGGGTAACCTCGACCTCACCAGGCTCGCCTGCCGGGCAAGGGAGGTTTTTCCTTGGTGGTATCTTGCTCCTTTAGCTGGGCGTTGGATGTTGCAACCTTGCTCATAAGCCTGTGTACAGTCTAGGCAACACAGCTGGGGTTTGTTGCACCGAGAGGAGCCCCCGGGCCTGGCCTGAACACGCTGCCGGGCTTCGTCGGGGTAGGCCCTATCCAGTACACAGGTGAGAGGGTGGAAGTAGCTTGTCCTTTGAGATCTTCTTTGCTTCTTCATTAATCTGAGCCTGGATTAGTTTCTGGCTTTCCGTGTGTCGCGTAACGCCAATTGTAGTGCGGCCATCTCCGTAATGGCCCATCAATGACTTTAACGCACGGGGGAGTAACTGCCAATTCACTCTTCCCACCACACCCTTATCCTTTGCCATGTATGTTGCAGGCATTGAGTGGGGTAGGTAATGGAGGCGCATGGTGCGGAGAGAGTGCTATGGCAGGGACCCGGTCTTCTTTGGGTTGGTGGAGAGGGACGGTGGTTACCCACCGAGGGATCAGCCCCCAGCCTCGTCTCCCCTATAAAAGGGGATGTGGGCGGGGTGCAGGCTCACATCAATCTCCCCCCTGTCATTCTTCTGGTGTTGTGATACGTCTCCGATGTATCTATAATTTTTTATTGCTCCATGCTATTATATATTCTGTTTTGGATGTTTAATGGGCTTATTTATACACTTATATATTATTTTTGGGACTAACCTATTAACCGGAGGCCCAGCCCAAATTGCTGTTTTTTTGCTTATTTCAGTGTTTCGCAGAAAAAGAATATCAAACGGAGTCCAAATGGAATGAAACCTTCAGGAGCGTAATTTTTGGAACAAACGTGATCCAGAGGACTTGGAGTGGACGTCAAGCAACCAATGAGGAGGCCACGAGGCAGGGGGCGCGCCTACTCCCCTGGGCGCGCCCTCCACCCTCGTGGGGCCCTCGTGGCTCCACCGACCTACTTCTTCCTCCTATATATACCTACGTACCCCCAAACCATCGGAGAGCACCACGAAAACCTAATTCCACCGCCGCACCCTTCTGTACCCGTGAGATCCCATCTTGGGGCCTTTTCCGATGTCCTGCCGGAGGTGGCATTGATCACGAAGGGCTTCTACATCAACACCATAGCCTCTCCGATGATGTGTGAGTAGTTTACCTCAGACCTTCGGGTCCATAGTTATTAGCTAGATGGCTTCTTCTCTCTCTTTGGATCTCAATACAAAGTTCTCCTTGATTCTCTTGGAGATCTATTCGATGTAATCTTCTTTTGCGGTGTGTTTGTCGTGATCCGATGAATTCTGGGTTTATGATCAAGATTATCTATGAACAATATTTCAATCTTCTCTGAATTCTTTTCTGTATGATTGGTTATCTTTGCAAGTCTCTTCGAATTATCAGTTTGGTTTGGCCTACTAGATTGATCTTTCTTCTAATGGGAGAAAGTGTTAGCTTTGGGTTCAATCTTGCGGTGCTCGATCCCAGTGACAGTAGGGGAAACGACACGTATTGTCTTGTTGCCATCGAGGATAAAAAGATGGGGTTTATATCATATTGCATGAGTTTATCCCTCTACATCATGTCATCTTGCTTAAAGCGTTACTCCGTTCATATGAACTTAATACTCTAGATGCATGCTGGATAGCGGTCGATGTGTGGACTAATAGTAGTAGATGCAGGAAGGAGTCGGTCTACTTGTCACGGACGTGATGCCTATATACATGATCATACCTAGATATTCTCATAACTATGCTCAATTCTATCAATTGCTCGACAGTGATTTGTTCACCCACCGTAATACTTATGCTATCTTGAGAGAAGCCACTAGTGAAACCTATGGCCCCCGGGTCTATTTTCCATCATATTAATCTTCCAACAACAAGCTATTTCTATTACCGTTTATTTTGCAATCTTTACTTTTAGTCTTTATCATAAAAATACCAAAAATATTATCTTATCATCTCTGTCAGATCTCACTTTTGCAAGCTGCCATGAAGGGATTGACAACCCCTTTATCGCGTTGGTTGCAAGGTTCTTATTTGTTTGTGTAGGTGCGAGGGACTTGAGCGTGGCCTCCTACTGGATTGATACCTTGGTTCTCAAAAACTGAGGGAAATACTTACTCTACTTTGCTGCATCACCCTTTCCTCTTCAAGGGAAAACCAATGCAGTGCTCGAGAGGTAGCAAGAAGGATTTCTGGCACCATTGCCGGGGAGTCTACGCACAATTCAACATACCAAGTACCCATCACAAACTCTTATCCCTTGCATTACATTATTTGCCATTTGCCTCTCGTTTTCCTCTCCCCCACTTGACCCTTGCCATTTTATTCGTCCTCTCCTTCCATTCACTATCTTCTCGTGTTTCTTGAGTTTGCTGCCACTATGTCTCAATTTGGGGAGGGTATCGCTAATGAAGGCAATAATAATCACATGGGAAACTTTGATGTTTTCGATGATCCTCTTGAGGAACCTATGATCTTGCATACTAAAAAGTTTTGAGTCGGTAGTGGTAATATTATTGGGAAAGGAGTTATTCAAGATTTCTTGTGTCGGTGCTTTGCCCATCATGGGTGGCTCTATTCTTCATAGAACTAGTAGCCTTGCGGATGCGATATCTTTGCTCGTAGTTGAACTTGAAAGGCAATTTCTTCATATGCATTGTTGCATACAAAGAATTTTCCTAGAATTTTCTAATATTGAGAACTCTTCTGTTAAGCGTGCTGCTACTACCTTTTTGGCTCATGAGTTCTGATTCATAATGAAAGAGGCTAAAGATTTTTTTGCGCATTATAGAGTGGATGCTGGTCGTCCCCCCATAGAAGCTATCCTTTTTAACCAAGAAGACATAATGCGTTTACAATCTTTGGATCATGTTGCTTATAATGAAAATCTTAGAAAAAAGGTTCCAGCCGATGTTCTAATTGATAGAATTTCTGAACTTAATGATGATTTTTCCATTCAGAATAATGGGTTAGGTTTTTCTCTTGAACAAAAGCTTGTGACTTTTTGCCAAAAGAATGCTTGTAAAGATGAATTGGTTGTGCACTATAAGGGGCCAAAGGAGGAACCCATACCTCCCGAGGTTGATCTTGGGGACTTTTGTCCCATTAAATTTAGCCCTTTTGATTATTTTTGCTTGCCTCAAAGAAAACTTGCTGCTGACCGTAGATAATATGAGAGAAGTTTTCATGACTTGCTTTACCATTATTATGACAATACCTATATCTATCCTTGCTTTTATGCCTAGCTAGGGGCGTTAAATGATAGCGCTTGTTGGGAGGCAACCCAATTTTATTTTTAGTTTTTTGCTTTTTGGTTCTGTTTAGGAATAAATAACCCATCTAGATTCTTTTTAGATGTGGTTTTGTGTTTTAATTAGTTTTTGTGCCAAGTTAAACCTATAGGATCTTCTTGGATGATAGTTATTTGATCTTGCTGAAAATTCCAGAAACTTTCGGTTCACGAAAACAATTGTTAAAAATCACCAGAACGTGATAAAATACTGATTCCAATTGCAGTAGATCAATAAACAAATTATATAGGTCTTCCTATTTTTGTAGAATTTTTGGAGTTCCAGAAGTTTGCGTTAGTTACAGATTACTACAGACTATTCTGTTTTTGACAGATTCTGTTTTTCGTGTGTTGTTTGCTTATTTTGATGTATCTATGGCTAGTAAAAGAGTTTATAAACCATAGAGCAGTTGTAATACAGTAGGTTTAACACCAATATAAATAAATAATGAGTTCATTACAGTACCTTGAAGTGGTGTTTTGTTTTCTTTCGCTAACGGAGCACACGAGATTTTCTGTTAAGTTTTGTGTTGTGACGTTTTCAAGTTTTGGGTAAAGATTTGATGGATTATGGAACAAGGATTGGAAAGAGCCTAAGCTTGGGGATGCCCATGGCACCACAAGGTAAAATTCAAGGACAACTAAAAGCTTAAGCTTGGGGATGCCCCGGAAGGCATCCCCTCTTTCGTCTTCGTCTATCGGTAACTTTACTTGGAGCTATATTTTTATTCACCACATGATATGTGTTTTGCTTGGAGCGTCTTGTATGATTTGAGTCTTTGCTTTTTAGTTTACCACAATCATCCTTGCTGTACACACCTTTTGAGAGAGACACACATGATTCGGAATTTATTAGAATAGTCTATGTGCTTCACTTAAACCTTTTGAGCTTTATAGTTTTTGCTCTAGTGCTTCACTTATATCTTTTAGAGCATGGTGGTGGTTATATTTTATAGAAATTATTGTTCTCTCATGCTTCACTTATATCATTTTGAGAGTCCTACAAAATAGCATGGTAATTTGCTTTGGCTATAAAATTAATCCTAATATGATAGGCGTCCAAGATAAGTAAAAACTTTCTTATAAGTGCATTGAATACTAAGAAAAGTTTGATGCTTGATGACTGTTCTGAGATATGGAGGTAGTGATATTAAAGTTGTGCTAGTTGAGTATTTCTGAATTTGAGAGATACTTGTGTTGATGTTTGCAAGTCCCGTAGCATGCACGTATGGTAAACGTTGTGTAACAAATTTGAAACATGAGGTGTTCTTTGATTGTCATCCTTATGAGTGGCGGTCGGGGATGAGCGATGGTCTTTTCCTACCAATCTATCCCCCTAGGAGCATGCGCATAGTGCTTGGTTTTTGATGACTTGTAGATTTTTGCAATAAGTATGTGAGTTCTTAATGACTAATGTTGAGTCCATGGATTATACGCACTCTCAACCTTCCATCATTGCTAGCCTCTTCGGTACCGTGCATTGCCCTTTCTCACCTTGAGAGTTGGTGCAAACTTTGCCGGTGCATCCAAACCCCGTGATACGATACGCTCTATCACACATAAACCTCCTTATATCCTCCTCAAAACAGCCACCATACCTACCTATCATGGCATTTCCATAGCCATTCCGAGATATATTGCCATGCAACTTTCCACCATTCCGTTTATTATGACACGCTTCATCATTGTCATATTGCTTTGCATGATCATGTAGTTGACATCGTATTTGTGGCAAAGCAACCCTTCATAATTTTTCATACATGTCACTCTTGATTCATTGCATTTCCTGGTACACCGCCGGAGGCATTAATATAGAGTCATACTTTGTTCTAGTATCGAGTTGTAATCATTGAGATGTAAATAAATAGAAGTGTGATGATCATCATTCATAGAGCATTGTCCCAAAAAAAAGAGGCCAAAAAAAAGAAAGGCCCAAAAAAATTAAAAAATTAAAAAAAGGAGAAAATAAGAAGGGGCAATGTTACTATCCTTTTTCCACACTTGTGCTTCAAAGTAGCACCATGATCTTTATGATAGAGAGTCTCTTGTTTTGTCACTTTCATAGACTAGTGGGAATTTTTCATTATAGAACTTGACTTGTATATTCCAACAATGAGCTTCCTCAAATGCCCTAGGTCTTCGTGAGCAAGCCAGTTGGATGCACACCCACTTAGTTTCTTTTGTTGAGCTTTCATACATTTATAGCTCTAGTGCGTCCGTTGCATGGCAATCCCTACTCCTTGCATTGACATCAATCGATGGGCATCTCCCTAGCTCGTTGATTAGCCGCGTCAATGTGAGACTTTCTCCCTTTTTGTCTTCTCCACATAACTCCCATCATCATATTCTATTCCACCCATAGTGCTATATCCATGGATCACGCTCATGTATTGCGTGAAAGTTGAAAAAAGTTTGAGATTACTAAAGTATGGAACAATTGCTTGGCTTGTGATCGGGGTTGTGCAAGTTGAGAGCATTCCGGTGTGACGAAAATGAAGCATGACCAAACTATATGATTTTGTAGGGATGAACTTTCTTTGGCCATGTTATTTTGAGAAGACATAATTGCAAAGTTAGTATGCTTGAAGTGTTATTACTTTTATGTCAATATTAAACTTATATCTTGAATCTTTAGGATTTGAATATTCATGCCACAAATAAGAGAATTACATTGAAAATTATGCCAAGTAGCATTCCACATCAAAAATTCTGTTTTTATCATTTACCTACTCGAGGACGAGCAGGAATTAAGCTTGGGGATGCTTGATACGTCTCCAACGTATCTATAATTTTTTATTGCTCCATGCTATTATATTTCTGTTTTGGATGTTTAATGGGCTTATTTATACACATTTATATTATTTTTGGGACTAACCAATTAACCGGAGGCCCAACCCAAATTGCTGTTTTTTTGCCTATTTCAGTGTTTCTCAGAAAAAGAATATCAAACGGAGTTCAAACGGAATGAAACCTTCGGGAGCGTAATTTTTGGAACAAACGTGATCGAGAGGACTTGGAGTGGACGGCAAGCAACCAACGAGGAGGCCACGAGGCAGGGGGGCACGCCCACCCCCCGGGCGCGCCCTCCACCCTTGTGGGCCCCTCGTGGCTCCACCGACCTACTTCTTCCTCCTATATATACCTACGTACCCCCAAACCATCGGAGAGCACCATGAAAACCTAATTCCACCGCCGCAACCTTCTGTGCCTGTGAGATCCCATCTTGGGGCCTTTTCTGGCGTCCTACCGGAGGGGGCATTGATCGCGGAGGGCTTCTACATCAACATAATAGCCTCTCCGATGATGTGTGAGTAGTTTACCTCAGACCTTCAGGTCCATAGTTATTAGCTAGATGGCTTCTTCTCTCTCTTTGGATCTCAATACAAAGTTCTCCTCGATTCTCTTGGAGATCTATTCGATGTAATCTTCTTTTGCGGTGTGTTTGTCGAGATCCGATGAATTGTGGGTTTATGATCAAGATTATCTATGAACAATATTTGAATCTTCTCTGAATTCTTTTATGTATGATTTGTTATCTTTGCAAGTCTCTTCGAATTATCAGTTTGGTTTGGCCTACTAGATTGATCTTTCTTGCAATGGGAGAAGTGCTTAGCTTTGGGTTCAATCTTGCGGTGCTCGATCCCAGTGACAGTAGGGGAAACGACACGTATTGCATTGTTGCCATCGAGGATAAAAAGATGGGGTTTATATCATATTGCATGAGTTTATCCCTCTACATCATGTCATCTTGCTTAAAGCGTTACTCCGTTCTTATGAACTTAATACTCTAGATGCATGCTGGATAGCGGTCGATGTGTGGAGTAATAGTAGCAGATGCAGGCAGGAGTCGGTCTACTTGTCACGGACGTGATGCCTATATACATGATCATAGCTAGATTTTCTCATAACTATGCTCAATTCTATCAATTGCTCGACAGTAATTTGTTCACCCACTGTAATACTTATGATATCTTGAGAGAATCCACTAGTGAAACCTATGGCCCCCGGGTCTATTTTCCATCATATTAATCTTCCAACAACAAGCTATTTCTATTAGCGTTTATTTTGCAATCTTTACTTTTAGTATTTATCATAAAAATACCAAAAATATTATCTTATCATCTCTATCAGATCTCACTTTTGCAAGTGGCTGTGAAGGGATTGACAACCCCTTTATCGCGTTGGTTGCAAGGTTCTTATTTGTTTGTGTAGGTGCGAGGGACTTGAGCGTGGCCTCCTACTGGATTGATACCTTGGTTCTTGAAAACTTAGGGAAATACTTACGCTACTTTGCTGCATCACCCTTTCCTCTTCAAGGGAAAACCAACGCAGTGCTCGAGAGGTAGCATGTTGTGTCTTTTTTCTGGCACGGGGAGGGGAAGAAGGGCGCGGCCGCGCCTTGGTTGGGATAGGATCCCCTTCCCATCCTAGCACAAAGCACCCGGCCTGGAGTGGTGGCCCGATGCTTAGAGAAGGTGGAAAGGGCCTTAGCAGGGCGCGCAGGCGGCACGGTGGTAGTGCCGGAGGTAGCGACTCCAGCGCGCTCATCGTCAGGCCACCCATGGCCCCAATCTTATTGAGGGGTCATGCAAGCGACACCATGCCGAAATCCATAATGGACACAAAGCATGGTAGTCGACCGTAGCCTATCCTTCCTTCTCCCGTGATGTCGAAGGGAGACCGCGGAAGCGGTTCACCATTGGTTACGACAGATCCCGCCCTTGGCATGCTGCTCATCTTGCGTCCGGGCAAGTTCCTTGTGCCCGTGCATGCTTCTTCAGGGCATGACATCCTTCTAGCTTCGGGTCGTCATAGACGACCATGCTCTCTGTGGAGCCCCCCGAAGCGCCCCGTGCCTGTCCTGGCCGCCATGCCGGGGGCTTGAGCGACGGTGGGCGCGCCTCCTTGAGCGACAGCGACGAGGAAGGTGGCAGCACCCACGACGCATCAAGAGCGAGGAGGACCGCTATGACCCGGCTGGGCCTTCGGTAGTGCCACCATATGCACCTGCCCTCCGGTTTCTTCCTCCCAGCCCGGGAACGGCACCATCCTGATCCTGGAGAGGTGCCGAATCCTAGCCAGACCTTCCCTCTGTCTTCTTCATCTCCCCCTATGGTTTCGAGGAGGGGAGGGACAGAGCAAAGGCATCACGGGGCACTTATCTTTTTTTAGTCTAAAATATGTAGGCACTTGCCAAACTTTAGTCTAAATTTTGTAGTCTTCTTTACCCATGTTTGTGTACTATAAGATCTGTACTTGCTAATCAGCATATTATGAAAAAGACAAGCTTTGCCGGGTACTTGTGCATGTATCATATCCATGCATAGGTGAAATGCCTTTATACATTCAAGTAAACAAGTTTTCTCCGGCAGGCTATCCTGCCGGTACCCTCAGTTTGTTCCCGCTGGGCTAAGCCTGCCGGGCACAAATCCACAAAGAGTGACTAGCCCCCGCCAAACCTTCTCCGCCAAAGGCCACTGCGACCATCCTGACTGAAGCAATATTCGAGTCAAAGGATGGGAGCACCTATTTTTCGAAGGTGGTGAGGTTTTCATATACGCAAGTTTCACCTTACAGAACATGTATGGATAAGAAAAGAACTTATCTGTTTGGCTTGTCGGGGATCGCAATGCTTAGTGCAGATGAAAATGATGCCATATGCGATCTTTTCTACATGATCATGCTATGCTCATGATATGCTTATGCATGCATGCAATCTTCTTTGGGGGCCCCAGCACTTCGTTTATTTCTCTGTTGCTCAGGGTCTGCGCCTGGCTTTGTACAAAGGGTTACATGCATCTTCGGCAAAGCTTGTACAAAAGGGTGGCTGCCGGGCAGGGCCGGACAGCCGCGCCTTATGGCTATAACTTACGGAGATGCTCAATGTTCCATGAGTTTTGCAATTGAATGCCATCTCCGGTCTCCAGACGGACTGCGCCGGGTCTGGTGACTCGTACTATCCGGTAAGGGCCTTCCCACTACGGCGTCAACTTGTTTGTACGCTTGGTGGACTGAACACACCTAAGGACAAAGGTCGCCTTCCTCAAAACTCTGGGCATGAACCCTGCGGTTGTGATAGCGACGTAGGCCTTGCTGGTAGCATGCAACACGCGTAGTAGCCCAGAGACGGTTCTCCTCAAGTACAACAACATCATCATGTCGGTGTTGTTCTTGCGCTACTTCGTTGTAGGCAAGTACTCGAGGTGACCCGTATATGAGTTTTGTGGGGATAACTGCTTCTGCCCGATAGACTAGGGAGAAGGGAGTCTACCTGGTAGCTCGATTTGGTGTCGTGGGTGGGACCAAAGAACCACCGATAGCTGGTCGATCCATCGCCTGCCACACTTCTGCATCTTATCAAATGTTCTTCTCGTGAGTCCTCGCAGCACTTCAGCATCGGTGATGATTCGGACAGGGACCCCAAAGCGGCACACCAATCCTTTCACGAACTTGATAGCTGATTATGCAGTCACCTTTCTCATGGGCTCCACTTTCGGCCACTTTTTAAACTTGTTGATTGCAACGAACAAGAATTCAAAGCCTCCGGTAGCACGGGGGAAGGGGCCCAGGATGTCGAGCCCCCAGACCAAAAATGGCCATGACAAAGGGATTGCTTGGAGAGCTCGGGCAGGCTGATGGATATTCTTGGAGTGGAACTAGCAGGCTTCACACTTGGTGCTAGCTCGATTGCATCTTGGAGGGTTGTGGGCTAGTAGAAACCTTGCCGGAAAGCTTTCCCAACCGAGGCCCTTGATCCGATGTGGGAGCTGCACATACCCTTGTGTATCTCTGCCAGTGGTCCCTTTCCTTTTCCCAGCAAATGCACTTCAATTTCACACCGTTGGGCCTTCTTCTGTATAGCGTGTCATTCACGAAAGCGCACGCCTCAACCGTAGAGGTTAGTAGTTTGGTGGGAGGGTGCGGCTTACCAATCAAAGGGGAGTTGTTCCCGCCAAGCTCTCTCCTCGGGGCTTCAGGAAGCTCTACCGGGAGAAGCTTGCCGGAGTCCAGTTTCCTCCTCTTTCTGGCCATTGTTTCCAGGGATACGGAGGGTTGAGTTAGATGGAGAAAAAAAATCTGGTTCCACAGGGAGTTTTTGCGCAACGCACTTTCATAGATGATTAGCAATGCTGTTTTCCACATGTGGCACGTGCTCTGTTTGCAATCCGTCAAAGCGCTCCTCCAACTTTCTCACTTCCTTGATGTATGCCTCCATCAATGGGCTTTGGTAATCCTTGTTTTTACTTGTCTCACCACCAGTTGTGAATCTCCACGGATGATCAGCTTCTTGATTCCCAGTTCTGTTGCAATTCTGAGCCCGGCAAGGAGCCCCTCGTACTCTGCAGTGTTGTTGGTAGCATTCTCCCTGGGAAAGTGCATCTGAACGACGTACTTGAGGTGCTCCCTGGTGGGATCAACGAGAATCATGCCAACTCCTGCACCTTTATCACGGGATATCCACGGCCACCTATGGGACCAGGAGGCCCATTGCTGGTTCGGCAGGGGGACGTCGTGTTGCACAAAGAGCAGACCAGCGCATGCCAGCACGACAGAGAGCACACAAGCAATTTACCCAGGTTCGGGCCGCCGCGAGGCATAAGACCCTACTCCTGCTTTAGTGGATTGATGGTGGAATGGGGGCGGTGAAACGCAGTACACTTGGCCGACAGGGGTTGCCGTAGGGGAGCAAAGACGACGCGCATATGGGGGTGTGGGTTCGTTGACTTTCCAACCCTTCCTACGGGTGCTGTCGGCGTCCTGGGAACGGGGGTCCCCAGACTTGCCAGGGCCAGGTGGGCGCCAGCGTGCACAGTGTCCTCATTTCCTCTTTGGTGCTAAAGAGGCAAGCGGAGGCGAGGAGTCCCGAGGCTTCGGGCAAAGGTTTCCATATCAGTGCAACGAGACCAAGACCAGCAGGACGGCAGGACGGAGGTTACCGTGGAGCCCAGGACGACGTCACCACTAGAGCCTTCGGCAGGCGAAGACCACCTTTAGTTAGGATAACTTGTACTAGTTGTGTCCCTTCAAATTTGGCCGTTGTGGCATCCCTTCCCGCCAGCATTTGGGAAGAGGACCAGGGCCTCTATAAATAGGGCTAGCCACCACAGTAGGAGGCAACTGATCCTAGGCCATTCAGATCATCCTCATCCACACAAACTCACCAAGCACAAGAGCATCACTCCTCAGGAGGCTGTTCTTCCCTTGTAACTATTCTTCCTCAGCCCAAGAGGCAATCCACCACACCACACTTGAGTAGGGTATTACACCACATCGGTGGCCCGAACCAGTATAAACCTTGTGTCACTTTGTTCTGCGAGTTCGACGCGCTGAGCCTTGAGATCGCTGTGAGGGAGAGTGCTAGGGGGAGGAGAGATCTTCGTGCGCACCCCAGTGTTCGAACCTCAAGGGTTTTGCCGGAACCCGAAATCCAACATTTGGCGCGCCAGGTAGGGGTGCGCTGAAGCCTTCCTCCTACCAATCCGCGTCCCATCGCTCCACCGCATCCATGGCGGACGCGCATCGCTCAGACAGCCCCTGTCGCCCGTGTCGCTCAGACAGCCCCTGTCGGCGGGCCTTCCCGTCGTTCCCCATCACCCGCCTCCAACGCCGCCACCTGTCAGGCGGGAAACAAGCAGCAAGCGTCCTCACTGCACCCTTCTGTGCGACGGGACGGCCGCACCGCTACTCCGTCGCTGACCCCGGCCGGCTCGTCGTCTCACGCTCGCCGCATGCCCACGGACGCGCAGGCCGCACTGCTCATGGCACGCGAGCTCCTGCGCTACCGCCCGGTTGACGATCTCTACGAGGACTGGCTGGACCGCATCGCGAAGCTCGTCAGTGCCGCGGGGGGCTCCCACGCACCATCCCTCTCGCTGCCTCGCCCTCCGCCAGCTGTGGGCGACGTAGCTCACGGAGCACCTCCACCACCTCTGCACCAAGACGGCGCTCTGGCGCCAAGGTGCGCGGCCCCCCAGCGTGACCTACCACGCCGGGCGACCGCGCGAGAAGAAGGAAGCAGCCAAGAGATTCCTCGGCCGCGGGAAAATGCTCCCGCGCTCCTAGCGCCACCGCCACAAGACCGGGTGCCGCCTGCGGTGGCGGTGCGCGGGCATCCAGGCCCGGTCCCTCATCAGCAAAGGGCCCTGGTGGCCATGGCAGGCTGCCGCGCCTTCAATCCTGAGCTCGGTAGTGTTGTTTGGCCAGGCAAGTTCAAGCCAGACCTGCCTCCGCGCTACGATGACACCCCCGACCCTACGGAGTTCTTGCAGCTCTACGAGCAGAGCATCGAGGCGGCCAATGGCGACGAGAAAGTCATGGCGAACTGGTTCCCTATGGCTCTCAAGGATGGTGCTCGCTCGTGGCTCCTGAACCTGCCTCCAGGCTCGATCTCCTACTGGGATGAGATGCGCGACCGCTTTGTCGCCAACTTCCTGGGCACTCGCGACTGCCCTCCCATCGCGGGCGACCTATGCCGCATCAAGCAGTAGCCAGGAGAGACCTTGTAGAAGTACATCCAGCACTTCAACAACATTCGTCTCAAGATCCCCAAGGTGACGGATCAGGCCATCATTTCCATGTTTTCTGATGGCGTCCGCGACGTCAAGATGAAGGAGGAGGTCGCCATCCACGAGGAGTTATGCATGGCTCTGGGGCTGTTCAACATGGCGACCAAGTGCGCAAGAGCTGAGGAGGGGCGCCTTTCCCTCCTCAAGCTCCTAGCTACAGACCCGGAGGAGAAGAAAGCCAAGGACAAGGACGTGAAGCGCAAGGGAGTGGCCGTGCTCGCGGTGGAGCCGGATACGAAGCGCGGCCGGGACCATCCCGAGTCGTCCAAAAGCGGCCGACCGTTCTGCGCCTTCCACAACGTACACAGCCACAACACCAACGACTGTCAAGAGCTCAGGGCCATTCGAGATGGATGCTTCGGTTGATGCCCCGAGCGCAACGACCGGGGCTACGGCCGAGGAGGAGGACGAGGCGGAGGACGCGGGAACGAGCACGGCCCCCGCCAGGAGTGGCGCGACCGGCCTCGCGAGGACCGCTGGCAGGACCAGCCTCGTGAGGGCGCCTGGAGGGATCAGCCCCGCGAGGACCACCCTCAGGGCAATGCCGGTCTTCCTCCACTGCCGCCGCCACCAAGAAGGAACGACGACCACCATCAGGACGAGGGGGCTGGGGGCTTCCAGGAACCGCGTGCTATCGCCTGCATCTTGGGCGGAGCTAAGACCCCAGCATCTCAGCGTATCTTCAAGCAGTTTGCTCGCGAGTTGAACGCAACCCTTCCCAGGCTTGAGGCCACGCGCCCGCTCAGGTGGTCCAAGTGTGCCATCACTTTCAGCTGGGCGGACCAGCTCAAGTGCGCGGCCACTGCTGGCGCCCTCCCGATGCTCTGCTCACCCGTCGTCGGCAACGTACAAGTCACCAAGACCCTCATCGACGGCGGAGCAGGGCTTAATGTCCTGTCCGTCGAGACATTCGACAGCCTCCAAGTGCCATACGATCAGCTTCAGCCCACCAAGCCCTTCTCAGGAGTGACTGACAGCTCCACCACCCCGATAGGGCAGGTCCGCCTCCCTGTCACCTTCGGACAACATGGCAACTACCGCACCGAGCTCATCGACTTTGACGTTGCTCACATCCGTCTGCCGTACAATGCCATCCTCGGGTATCCGGCCCTTGCCAAGTTCATGGCAGTGACCCACCACAGCTACAACGTCCTCAAGATGCCAGGAAGTAGCGGGATCATCACAGTCCCCTGCGAAGAAAGAGATGCAGTGTGCTCCCTCGAACGCGCCTTCCAAGCAGCAGCAATCGATGACCCTGACAGCAAGGGCGAGTACCCTCCTGAGGCCACCCCAAGAAGAAGAAGCAACTACTCCGTACAAGGCCTCCAGGGAGCGGCGCCTCTAGCGATGCCACATCAGGATCGTCGCCCGCACCTGGGGCGCTTCCCTCCCTCTCATAGGAAGGCGCGCCCGGCGCATTCCTCGGGCAGGGCTCAGGGGCTCTCTTCTGGAGGGCCTCAGACCTAGCCAACATCACGAGGGAGGCGCTCGGGCACCACATGGAGGCGTGCTTTGCAGCACGTCTTCCTCAGGGGGACCCCGGGCAAGGAGCGCCCGGCGCTCAGAAGTTCATCGCCAAGACCACTCAGGAGCTGCAGGATGCAAGGGCCATGCCCGGCGACCGCCGCCCACCTGGCGCAGCTCCCCATCCAAGCGAGGATGGTGGGCTGCGCGTCTGCATCGACATCCCTAGGCTCAACAGGGCCGCATCTTAGGAGCGCTTCTGGCCTTCGCGCGCGGGACATTGCGAGGGCTCACCTCACAGCTATGTTCGCATGCCATTCGGCCTGCGGAGCATGGCGACTGCCTTCCAGCGCAACCTGCAGAGCGTCCTAGTGACCCAGGAGGCCCGGCATCACGCAGTCTTGGCGGAGATGGAGACGGTCCTCAAGGAACCGCTTGGACCCCCAGAGCCTCCCTAGGCTCAGGGCCCCGGTGGCTCATGAGGAGCAACCCCTTCACCGCGCATCTTCAGCTACCTCAACATCCCTTCGACAACGGAACCAGGTGACATTTTCCAAGTTTATTTAGCTGGGAGCGCCCCCCAGGCTGCATCATTCCCAGGCCGCGTGGGCCTGTCCCTGCGGCATGTATCCTTTTTACGTCTTTAGCTTACTCTGCTGGGGGGCGCTCCTTGGGCTGCATCATCCCCAAGCCACTCGGGTCCGTCCCGGTTGCGTGTATCGTCCTCGCATCTACCTAAGCTAGTTCGCTTCCCATGCATAATCTATCTATGGTTATCACTTGTTTGATTATCACCCACCACGGGAGCCGCATGCCGATCGTCTTTCTTCAGGATCCCTCGCATGAGGAGGCTAGGCACGACGCCTGTGCTTGGGTCCATCCCTACAGCATCGATAAACCCAACGGCTGAGCTCTGTCTGGCGGGCCAGCCCCGTTCACGTCACCTCCTGAGGTTGTTGGTGCTTGGCCTTCTCATGCGATAACCTCAAGAGATTCATTCGGTGCAGGTTTCCTGACCATCTCGCAGGACTACCGCAATCCAAAAGAACCAAGTCCAGGCGCAACCCGCCTTGAGGTAGGGCATCGTGAGTCCCGCGCTGGCTCACGAGTGCCCAGACACACCTCGTCTAGCCCTGCCGTGCAAGCCACGTGTCAGGGCGGGGTTGTACACGCCCCGGGGGCTCCACTTAGAGGGAGCCCTCACCCACGCACCAGTGGAAGCACCATGCTCCGCGCTGGCAGTCGACGCGGCCGAGGAGCGGTTATGCCCGTGCAAGTGCGGAAGCGCTATTCTCTACGCTGGTGATAAACAACTGAGGGCGGCCCCATGGCCGTGTCAACCTCGGGGAGCCTCAGAGCTCAGTGTCTGGCCTCATCACAACACCTCGCCTCGGGAGAGTCGCGTGAGGGGGCTGGGCATGGGGGCTACGCTCGGGTCACGCCCAAGCATACGCCACCCTGCCAGGTCCCCCGGACCTGGTCGTCGCGTGCCCCTCCTGAGCCGAGCCTCAGCGAGGAAAAATGTATGAATGTCGTTTGAGCGTTAAGGGGGACTCCTGAGCATCGCGACTCAGGAGCCTAACTGGCCATGTAGCCCTCACCCCTTGGTCTCGTCCTGGTGATCCGGACGACCCGACGGCAGCTGAGGTATGCGCAGGGTCAGGCCCTGCCGACGTAGAACACTAGACCTACTCCTGCGTCTCCTTCCTGTAAGCTGTTTGCGCATCAAGGGGGACTCCTGAGCATCACGACTCAGGAGCCTAACTGGCCACGTAGCCCCTCACCCCTTGGTCTCGTCCCGGTGATCCGGACAACCCGACGGCGGCTAGGGTACGTGCGGGGTCGGGCTCTGCCGACGTAGAACGTAAAGCAGACAGGAAGGAAATCACGAAACTCAAATAAATATTACAAAACATATTGTTCTCCAAATACCAAGCATAAGTTTAAACGCCCCCACGAGGCATGGTATGTGTTGCAGATGCAAAGCAGGAAAGAAGTCACCGGCAAGTCATCTCTGGACGTCGCCGTTGCGTGCAAGAGCTGCCCCTTCGATGGCAATGTTGCCCTCACCTACGCCGCCTGCCGGAGTTGTAGGTTCAGCAGCACCACCTATCAGGGGCGCGGGGTCGAAGGCGCGAAACTTCTTCAGCAAAGCTTCCACCTAGCCCTTCACGGCTTCGGTAGCGGCTGCGCAGCGCTCGTCGTCCACAGGCTCCAGCAGCTCGTCGAGGTTGGCGGCAGGATCACGAAGATAGAGGTGGCTGAAAGTGTGCGGGCTTCTCCTTCCACCAAGGGGCCGATTCCGCCCACGACCTCCTCAAGCGCCCCGACCAGATGAGGAAGCAGCTGGGTGGGGTCCTCATCGACGGTGGCCATCGGCTCCTCCAACCCCAGCGCCACGCGAGACCTCTCCTCGAGGGACTTGAAGGCCGCGCGGTCCTCGGCCAGGACCTTCGCCTTGGCGTCAAGCTCGGCTTTCTCCGCTTCCATCTTCTGCTTCAGCTTCTCCAGCTGGCTGCGCTCCGCGGCCTGCGCCTTCCCCAACTGCTCCAGCTCGGTGTCGCGACCCCTGACAGCGTCCTCTCGGGCCTTCATCTTGTCCTTCTCTGCCTTGCAGCCTCGCGTCTCGGCCGCACGCTCGTTGCACATTGTCTCCAGCTCAGCCTCCAGCGACTGACAGCGATCCTGGGCGGCCTCGGAATCTTTCAGCGCCACCTCGCGAGCAGCCGCAGCCTGGGCGGTGATACGTCTCCATCGTATCTATAATTGTTGATTGTTCCATACCAATATTCTACAACTTTCATATACTTTTGGCAACTTTTTATACTATTTTTGGGACTAACATATTGATCCAGTGCCCAGTGCCAGTTCCTGTTTGTTGCATGTTTTTGGTTTCGCGGAATATCCATATCAAACGGAATCCAAACGGGATAAAAACGGACGGAGAATATTTTTGGAATATTTGGAGAATTCCGGAAGAAAATCCATGCGAGACGGTGCCCGAGGTGGCAACGAGGCAGGGGGTGCGCCTGCCCCCCTGGGCGCGCCCCTGACCCTCGTGGGCCACCCGTAAGGCGGTTGATGCCCTTCTTCGGCCGCAAGAAAACTAATTTTTGGAAAAAAAATCACGCCGAAGGTTTCAGTCCAATCGGAGTTACGGATCTCCATATATATACGAAACGGTGAAAGGGCAGCAGACGAGAACGCAGAAAACAGAGAGAGACAGAGAGACAGATCCAATCTCGGAGGGGCTCTTGCCCTTCCCATGCCATGGAGGCCAAGGACCAGAAGGGAAACCCTTTTCCCATCTAGGGAGGAGGTCAAGGAAGAAGAAGAAGAAGAAGGGGCCCCCTCTCCCCTTCTCTTCCGGTGGCGCCGGAACGCTGCCGTGGCCACCATCGTCATCACGGCGATCTTCGCCAACACCTCCGCCATCTTCACCCACATCTCCATCACCTTCCCCCCTCTATCTACAGCAGTCCACTCTCCCACAACCCGCTGTACCCTCTACTTGAACATGGTGCTTTATGCTTCATATTATTATCCAATGATGTGTTGCCATCCTATGATGTCTGAGTAGATTTTCCTTGTCCTATAGGTGGTTGATGAATTGCTATGATTGATTTCATTTTCTTGTGGTTATGTTGCTGTCCTTTGGTGCCCATCATATGAGCGCGCGCGTGGATCACACCATAGGGTTAGTTGTATGTTGATAGGACTATGTATTGGAGGGCAAGGGTGACAGAAGCTTCAGCCTAGCATAGAAATTGATGCATACGGGATTGAAGGGGGACCAATATATCTTAATGCTATGGTTGCGTTTTACCTTAATGAATGTTAGTAGTTGCGGACGCTTGCTAATAGTTCCAATCATAAATGCATAGAATTCCAAGTCAGTGATGACATGCTAGCAGTGGCCTCTCCCACATAAAACTTGCTGTCGGTCTAGTACAGTAGTCAATTGCTTAGGGACAATTTCGCAACTCCTACCACCACTTTTCCACACTCGCTATATTTATTTTATTGCTTCTTTACTTACAACAGCCCCAAGCTTTTATTTACGCTCTCTTTATTATCTTGCCGACCTATCCAACAACACCTACAAAGTACTTCTAGTTTCATACTTGTTCTAGGTAAAGCGAACGTCAAGCGTGCGTAGAGTTGTATCGGTGGTCGATAGAACTTGAGGGAATATTTATTCTACCTTTAGCTCCTCATTGGCTTCGACACTCTTACTTATCAAAAACTGTTGCGATCCCCTATACTTGTGGGTTATCAAGACCTTTTTCTAGCACCGTTGCCGGGGAGCAATAGCGTGGGGTGAATATTCTCGTGTGTGCTTGTTTGCTTTATCACTAAGTAATTTTTATTTGCTGTTCTTAGTTGTTCTCTATCTTTAGTTATGGATATGGAACACGAAATACCAAAAAATTAATTGTACTTGCTAATCATGGAGATGAGGAACCTCCTAAAACCCTCGATGCTCCCCATGTGACAGAAATTATGTACTACTTCCATAAGCCTGAGAAAACCCCATTCAATCTGGTAATGGGAGTAACGTTGGATCAACGTGAATACTTTAGGGATTATCGCTTTACACAAAAAGGGAAACTATTATGGGATCAAATTTATATATTGAAGTGGTATGCTCGGCAAGTATGCTTGAGTTATGATTATACTTGTTGCTCTAGGATGAAGGCTCCACACCTTCCCTTTTCATGCAAATTTAATGATAATGAAACCTTGGCTTCTTATGCTAGAGGTATATATGATTACTATGATGTGGAACAAATAGAAGAATTTGTTGCTTTTAAGGGTGCTTATGAAATTGAATCTTTGTTTGAAAAGTATGAAGCTTTTGATGATGATGTTATAGGCCTGAAAATTTAGCTATCCTAAAATATTGCTATGATAATTATGAGTATAATTCCTATATTAATGTGCTTATTGAGAAAGTCTCCGCTGTCCAAGAAGAGAATAATATTTTGCAGGAATCTATGGAAGAAGAAGTTGATGAAACTGTGAGCTCATTGGATGAAAAAGATGAGGAGGAGAGTGAAGAACAAAAGGAGGAAGAGCGAATTGATCACCCGTGCCCACCTTCTAATGAGAGTAACTCTTCAACTCATACATTGTTTAATTCCCCTTCATGCTTACCGAAGGATGAATGCTATGATAATTTCTATGATCCCGTTGATTCTTTTGAAATATCCCTTTTTGATGATGCCTGTTATGCTTGTGGCCAAGATGCCAATATGAATTATGCTTATGGAGATGAACTTGCTATAGTTCCTTATGTTAAACATGAAATTGTTCCTATGGCACCCACGCATGATAGCCCTATTATCTTTTTGAATTCTCCCGATTACACTATATCGGAGAACTTTGCACTTATTAAGGATTATATTGATGGGTTGCCTTTTTGTAACACCCCGGATGTAACTTTCCATATTTGTAACTCCAACTCTTGCCATTTTCGGCTATGTGTTATGAGATTCCCTTCGTGGTCGGCTTTTGTCTTTCGTTTTGCATTTTGTTCATGTCATGCATTTCATATCATGTCATCATGTGCATTGCATTTGCATACGTGTTCGTATCATGCATCCGAGCATTTTCCCCGTTGTCCGTTTTGCAATCCGGCGCTCCCATCTCCTCCGGCGCACCCCTCTTGTTTTCTTTCGTGAGCGGGTGTCAAACATTCTCGGAATGGACCGAGGCTTGTCAAGTGGCCTTGGTATACCACCGGGAGGCCACCGGTCAAGTTTCGTTCCATTTGGAGGTCGTTTGGTATTCAAAACGGTTAACCGGGTAACCGCAAAGTCCGTTTGTGTGTTGCAGCAAAACCCCCCTCAAAACCAGCCCAAAACTCCTCTAAGTCAATTCCATGCTGTAGGTCGTTCGATCACGATCGTGTGGGCGAAAACCGCACCTCATTTGGACTCTCCTAGCTCCCTCTACCTATATATATGCCTCCCCTCCCGAAATAATACGCAGATCAAACCCTAGCATTTTTCCCCGCCGCTGCCGGACACGTCCGGTCCGCGCCGGACAAATCTCCACCGACGGCCGCAGTGAACCAGTGGCTGCCACGCGGCCCCGCGCCGCCCGCGGCCCGCCGGGCCCGTACGCCGCCCCCGCCGCCCGCCTCGCCGCAGCCGCCGCGCACCTCCCTCCAGCGGCACGCGCCTCGCCGCCGCCGCCACCGCCGCCCGCGCGCCGCCGCCTCCGCACGCTGCCCCGCCGCCACCGCCATCACCGGGCTCCGCCGCCGCGCCCGACGCCCCCCCTCCGGCCGCCGTCCTCCCCTCGCCGTCCCTCCTCGTCGTCCCTGCTGCCATCTCCGACGCCGTTCACGACGAGCCCGACCTCGAGCCGAGCCCGTGATCCCGATCCAGTCAACTGCTAGGTTGACTTCCCTCTCCCCGAGATTTTCCCTAAGTCATTTTATTTTACAATATGTGCCCATGTTCATCGCATCACAACTCTCTGAATACAGCTCCGTTTTGCACATGTAATATGTCAAATTGTTTGTCTCGTGATGGTCTACACTTTTTTCAATTGCACCATGTTCATTTGAGTCCATCTTGATGCCCAAATCTCTGGTGCAAGAGTGCTAGTTGCTGTTGTCTGCTGTTAGTTAGCAGAACTTGACGATTTGTTATTTTTGTATCATTTAATCTGTGCATCTTATGGGCATGAGGTCTACATGTGTGTTGTTGTATGCCATGCCATATTTCCAGAGGTGCATGCCATGTATTTTTGTGATCCCTGTGGTGACTAGCACAAGCATGCAAACTAGGCCCCGTAATGTTTCTGATTTCAGGGACTTTGTGATTTCTGTAAGTCTTTGTCTGCTGCTATTTTGTTGCCATGTAAACTTGATGATTCATATTTTGGAGATGTTCAGTAAGGATGTTTTGTATATATTGTTGTAATTGATCCATTACGGCCCTTGTTTGCAATTATGGAGTGCCATAGCATGACTCAATCTTGCTCTACTTTTGCTATAAATTATTCCTGGTAGATTGTTTACGTGTTATTCAATTTTGCCAAGCTTGTTGTAGTTCTTTCATACATGCTATGTACTTGCTCTTGCCATGGTTAGCTTCATAGACATGCCATCTTGCTGTAGGTATGCTTGTTTTGTCATGAATTGCCATGTGGTGAGTGCATCAAGCTCACCAAGTCTGAAACCTGTTAACGAAACTTGCTATGTTTACATGGTTTCCATCATATCTTCTGGTCCTTTTTGGCTTATGGTCAGTAAGGGACTTTTGTCATATGAATTTAGTAGAACACTGCCATGACTTGTTTTGCCATGTTAAGTTCCTGTAGCATGTTGATTTCGGTCTCTGAACATTGCTACCTGATGCTGTTTTCTGCCATGTCCAGTAATTTCAGTCTGTGAACCTGTTATCTTTTGTACTTTTGCCATGCTTGTTTGAGCTTATTATGTTATGATCTAGCCGTAGCTCAGTGTTCATGTTTTGTCAAGCATCTCCTGTAGATTGCTGCCATATGCTTTGTTGCTATGTTGGAGTGATGTAGCATTGTTACTTGTTGCATTCTAAGTGCTATCGTGTTGTTTATCGCAGATTCGTGTCATTCTTGTTTTGCTTGCCATTTGCAGACCGTGCATCCGTTTCCGGTGATCTTTATATCGATTTCGACCGAAATCATCTCATCTTTCTAGTGGCATGATTGGTTTTCCAAGTTACTGCCTTGTTCATCCTTTTCCTTCCGGAGCACGCATATGCATCGCATATCATATCTTGCATATCATTCTTGTATTGCATCATGTTGCTTGTGCATTTCCCGTGATTGATTGTGGTTCCATTGCTTGTGTTCTTGTCTTGGGTAGGGCCGGGAGACGAGTTCGTGAACGACAAACCTGTTGAGTACGCTTACGAGGATCAAGCTTTCGACAACTCTGAGAACCTTGCAAGCAAGATGACCACCCCTCGAAATCACTTCTATGTTTGCTTTGCTAGTTGTTCGCTCTATTGCCATGCTGCGCTACCTACCATTTGCTATGTCATGCCTCCCATATTGCCGTGTCAACCTCTAACCATCCTTTCCTAGCAAACCATTGTTTGGCTAAGTTACCGCTTTTGCTCAGCCCTTCTTATAGCGTTGCTAGTTGCAGGTGAAGTTGAAGTTTGTTCCATGTTGGAACATGGATATGTTGGGATATCACAATATCTCTTATTTAATTAATGCATCTATATATTTTGGTAAAGGGTGGAAGGCTCGGCCTTATGCCTGGTGTTTTGTTCCACTCTTGCCGCCCTAGTTTTTGTCATACCGGTATTATGTTCCTTGAGTTTGCGTTCCTTACGCGGTTGGGTGATTTATGGGACCCCCTTGACAGTTCGCCTTGAATAAAACTCCTCCAGCAAGGCCCAACTTTGGTTTTACCATTTGCCACCTAAGCCTTTTCCCCCGGGTTTTCGCGAGCCCGAGGGTCATCTTATTTTAACCCCCGGGCCAGTGTTCCTCTGAGTGCTGGTCCACACTAGAGAACCGTGCGGGACCGTCCCTTGGCAACTTGGGTTATGTTGGTACCTGTACGCTTCGCTCATCCGTTGTGCCCCGAGAACGAGATATGTGCAGCTCCTACCGGGATTTTTCAGCACATTCGGGTGGCTTTGTTGGTCTTGTTTTACCATTATCGAAATTTCTTGTAAACCGGGATTCCGAGACTGATCGGGTCTTTCTGGGAGAAGGTTTATCCTTCGTTGACCGTGAGAGCTTATGATGGGCTAAGTTGGGACACCCCTGCAGGGTATTATCTTTCGAAAGCCGTGACCGCGGTTATGAGGCAGATGGGAATTTGTTAATGTACGATTGTAGAGAACTTGTCACTTGACCCAATTAAAATACATCAACTGCGTGTGTAGCCGTGATGGTCTCTTCTCGGTGGAGTCCGGGAAGTGAACACAGTTTGAGTTATGAATGACGTAAGTAGGAGTTCAGGATCACTTCTTGGTCATTGCTAGATGACGACCGTTCTGTTGTTTCTCTCCTCGCTCTCATTTGCGTTTGTTAGCCACCATATATGCTTAGTGCCTGCTGCAGCTCTCCCTCATTACACATTCTTTCCTACAAGTTTAAATAGTCTTGATCTCGCGGGTGTGAGATTGCTGAGTCCTCGTGACTCACAGATTGTACCAAAACAGTTGCAGGTGCCGACGATGCCAGTGCAGATGATGGGATCGACCTCAAGTGGGAGTTCGATGAGGAACGTGGTCGTTACTATGTGTCTTTTCCTGATGATCAGTAGTGGAGCCCAGTTGGGACGATCGGGGATCTAGCATTTGGGGTTATCTTATTTTCATTTGGGTTCTTGACCGTAGACTGTCTAGGTGTGTATTTTGGATGATGTATGAATTATATTTATGTATTGTGTGAAGTGGCGATTGTAAGCCAACTCTTTATCCCATTCTTGTTCATTACATGGGATTGTGTGAAGATGACCCTTCTTGCAACAAAACCACAATGCGGTTATGCCTCTAAGTCGTGCCTCGACACGTGGGAGATATAGCCGCATCGTGGGCGTTACACTTTTACCGTTGCACATGATGATTTTGATAGATATCATATGCATGTGCTTGCTGCTCCTACTTGCAATTATTATGAGAGAGGAACTATATCTCCACCTCTCTATGTTTCCAACACGATGAAATTGCAAGAAACTGTTTATGCTATGCATTGGCCTTTACTGTGTGTGCATGAATTGTTCTTTTATGACATGCCGATGCATAGGAAGAGAGTTAGACTTCGTCATTACATGATATATGTTACTTTGTGCTCACTACTAAATCACAAATCATTGTTAATTGAAATTGGCTTTGATATACCTTGGGATCCGGGTGCATTCACTACTTGAGCACTAGATGCCTAGCTTAATGGCTTTAAAGAAAGCGCTGCCAGGGAGACAACCCGGAAGTTTTAGAGAGTCATTTATTTCTGTTGAGTGCTTTTATATAGTTTAAAAACAAAATAAAAATAAAAGAGGGGAACCTAGAACTTTTCAAAAAGGAAAGTGAAAGAGAGAAAGACAAGCATTGTTGAAGTGGGAGAGCTCCTTGAACTTTGTTCATGCTCACGGCAACTTTGTGAATCTTGATTACAGAAACTTTTCAACAAAAATAATTATCCCCTTGAAAAATTACATTGTATTTTAAAAATAATGTGCCAAGGTTTTCCTTTAGGATGTTTACAATGCTTGTTGGTTTGTACGGTGCAGGACAGAAACTTTGGCTGTAGTGCGCGATTTTTATTTTTTTACTGGAACGTCAAATGGTTCTCAAACTTTTTGCACTGTCTTTCTATACAAAAATTTTATGTTTCTTAATTTTGGCAGAATTTTTCAATTATCAAAAGTATGGTGAATGTTCAGATTATTACAGACTGTTCTGTTTTAGACAGATTCTGTTTTTGATGCATAGTTTGCTTGTTTTAATGAAACTATCAATTTATATCAGTGGATTAAGCCATGGAAAAGCTATAATACAGTAGACACAATGGAAGAAAAATTTGAATTGGTTTTCAAAAGTACTTAGAGTAGTGATTTGCTTTATTATACTAACGGATCTTACCGAGTTTTCTGTTGAAGTTTTGTGTGGATGAAGTGTTCGATGATCGAGAAGGTCTCGATGTGAGAAGAAGGAAGAGAGGCAAGAGATCAAGATTGGGGATTCCCAAGGCACCCCAAGTAAATATTCAAGGAGACTCAAGCATCTAAGCTTGGGGATGCCCCGGAAGGCATCCCCTCTTTCTTCAACAAGTATCGGTATGTTTTCGGATTCGTTTCGTTCATGCGATATGTGCAATCTTGGAGCCTCTTTTGCATTTAGTTTTCATTTTTCTTTTATGCACCATGCTGGTATGAGATGGTCCTTGGTTGATTTATAGAATGCTCTTTGCACTTCACTTATATCTTTTGAGAATCGCTTTATAGAATGCTTCATGTGCTTCACTTATATCATTTGAAGTTTGGATTGCCTGTTTCTCTTCACATAGACAACCGCCATTTGTAGAATGCTCTTTTGCTTCACTTATATTTGTTAGAGCATGGACATATCTTTTGTAGAAAGAATTAAACTCTCTTGCTTCACTTATATCTATTTAGAGAGATGACAGGAACTGGTCATTCACATGGTTAGTCATAAAATCCTACATAAAACTTGTAGATCACTGAATATGATATGTTTGATTCATCGCTTTAGTTTTGCAACATAAAGGTGGTGATATTAGAGTCGTGCTAGTTGAGTAATTGTGAAATTGAGGAATACTTGTGTTGAGGTTTGCAAGTCCTGTAGCATGCACGTATGGTGAACCGTTATGTAACGAAGTCGGAGCATGAGGTGTTCTTTCGTTGCTTTCCTTATGAGTGGCGGTCGGGGATGAGCGATGGTCTTTTCCTACCAATCTATCCCCCTAGGGGCATGCGTAGTAGTACCTTGCTTCGAGGGCTAATAAAGTTTTGCAATAAGTATATGAGTTCTTTATGACTAATGTGAGTCCATGGATTATATGCACTCTCACCCTTCCATCATTGCTAGCCTCTTCGGTACCGTGCATTGCCCTTTCTCACCTCGAGAGTTGGTGCAAACTTCTCCGGTGCATCCAAACCCCGTGATACGATACGCTCTATCACACATAAGCCTCCTTATATTTTCCTCAAAACAACCACCATACCTACCTATCATGGCATTTTCATAGCCATTCCGAGATATATTGGGATGCAACTTCCATCATCATCATATACGTGACTTGAGCATTCATTGTCATATTGCTTTGCATGATCGTAAGCTAGCTAGCATAATGTTTTCATGGCTTGTCCGTTTTTTATGTCATTGCTATGCTAGACCATTGCACATCCCGGTACACTGCCGGAGGCATTCATACAGAGTCATATCTTTGTTCTAGTATCGAGTTGTAATATTGAGTTGTATGTAAATAGAAGTGTGATGATCATCATTATTAGAGCATTGCCCCAGTGAGGAAAGAATGATGGAGACTATGATTCCCCCACAAGTCGGGATGAGACTCCGGACGAAAAAAAAGAGAGAAAGGCCAAAAAAAGAGAAGGCCCAAAAAAAGAAAAAAATGAGAGAAAAAGAGAGAAGGGGCAATGTTACTATCCTTTTACCACACTTGTGCTTCAAAGTAGCACCATGTTCTTCATATAGAGAGTCTCTTGAGTTATCACTTTCATATACTAGTGGGAATTTTCATTATAGAACTTGGCTTGTATATTTCGATGATGGGCTTCCTCAAATGCCTGAGGTCTTCATGAGCAAGCAAGTTGGATGCACACCCACTTAGTTTCAGTTTGAGCTTTCATACACTTATAGCTCTTAGTGCATCCATTGCATGGCAATCCCTACTCCTCGCATTGACATCGATTGATGGGCATCTCCATAGCCCATTGATTAGCCGCGTCGATGTGAGACTTTCTCCCTTTTTGTCTTCTCCACATAACCCCCATCATCATATGCTATTCCACCTATAGTGTTATGTCCATGGCTTGCACTCATGTATTGCGTGAGGGTTGAAAAAGCTGAAGCGCATTAAAAAGTATGAACCAATTGCTCGGCTTGTCATCGGGGTTGTGCATGATTTGAATGCTTTGTGTGGTGAAGATGGAGCATAGCCAGACTATATGATTTTGTAGGGATGAGCTTTCTTTAGCTATGTTATTTCAATAAGACATAATTGCTTGGCTGGTATGCTTGAAGTATTATTTTTTTTATGTCAAATGATAGACTATTTCTTTGAATCACTCGTGTCTTAATATTCATGCCATGATTAGATACATGATCAAGATTATGCTAGGTAGCATTCCACATAAAAAATTATCTTTTTTATCATTTACCTACTCGAGGACGAGCAGGAATTAAGCTTGGGGATGCTGATACGTCTCCATCGTATCTATAATTTTTTATTGTTACATGCCAATATTCTACAACTTTCATATACTTTTGGTAACTTTTTATACTATTTTTGGGACTAACATATTGATCCAGTGCCCAGTGCCAGTTCCTGTTTGTTGCATGTTTTGGTTTTGCGGAATATCCATATCAAACGGAATCCAAATGGGATAAAAACGGACGAAGAATATTTTTGGAATATTTGGAGAATTCCGGAAGAAAAATCCATGTGAGATGGTGCCCGAGGTGGCCACGAAGCAGGGGGCGTGCCTGTCCCCCTGGGCGCGCCCCTGACCCCCGTGGGCCTCCCGTAAGGCGGTTGATGCCCTTCTTTGTCCGCAAGAAAGCTAATTTTTGGAAAAAAATCACGATGAAGGTTTCAGTCCAATCGGAGTTACGGATCTCCATATATATACGAAACGGTGAAAGGGCAGTAGACGAGAACGCAGAAACAGAGAGAGACAGAGAGACAGATCCAATCTCGGAGGGGCTCTCGCCCCTCCCATGCCATGGAGGCCAAGGACCAGAGGGCAAACCCTTCTCCCATCTAGGGAGGAGGTCAAGGAAGAAGAAGAAGAAGAAGCGGCCCCCTCTCCCCTTCTCTTCCGGTGGCGCCGAAACGCTGCCGTGGCCACCATCATCATCACCGCGATCTTCACCAACACCTCCGCCATCTTCACCAACATCTCCATCACCTTCCCCCTCTATATACAGTGGTCCACTCTCCCGCAATCCGCTGTACCCTCTACTTGAACATGGTGCTTTATGCTTTATATTATTATCCAATGATGTGTTGCCATCCTATGATGTCTGAGTAGATTTTCGTTGTCCTATCGGTGGTTGATGAATTGTTATGATTGATTTAATTTGCTTGTGGTTATGTTGCTGTCCTTTGGTGCCCATCATATGAGCGTGCGCGTGGATCACACCATAGGGTTAGTTGTATGTTGATATGACTATGTATTGGAGGGCAAGGGTGACAGAAGCTTCAGCCTAGCATAGAAATTGATGCATACGGGATTGAAGGGGGACCAATATATCTTAATGCTATGGTTGGGTTTTACCTTAATGAACGTTAGTAGTTGCGGACGCTTGCTAATAGTTCCAATCATAAATGCATAGAATTCCAAGTCAGGGATGACATGCTAGCAGTGGACTCTCCCACATAAAACTTGCTATCGGTCTAGTACAGTAGTCAATTGCTTAGGGACAATTTCGCAACTCCTACCACCACTTTTCCACACTCGCTATATTTACTTTATTGCTTCTTTACTTACAACAGCCCCTAGCTTTTATCTACGCTCTCTTTATTATCTTGCAAACCTATCCAACAACACCTACAAAGTACTTCTAGTTTCATACTTGTTCTAGGTAAAGCGAACGTCAAGCGTGCGTAGAGTTGTATAGGTGGTCGATAGAACTTGAGGGAATATTTATTCTACCTTTAGCTCCGCGTTGGGTTTGACACTCTTACTTATCGAAAATTGTTGCGATCCCCTATACTTGTGGGTTATCAAGAGGTGGAAGCCTGCTTGTCCTTCTTGGAGGTTGCTGCCGCCTAGCTCAGCGCCGCCCGAACGGACACGTCTGAGTGAAGCCAGCCAGAGACCAGCTCCAGGCGCCCGGCTACCAGGCGGGGGTCGGCGCCCTGAAGATCTTTTTGCAGCAGGGTCATCGCAGAAAGAGCGCGCTCCAGGACGTCAGGGGAGGAAGAAGGATCTGATGTCAGCAGTGCGGTAGGAGGAGGAGGAGGCAGCATCGCCACCATGGCCTTGGAGGCTGGGGGCTCCTGAGCCTTGGGGACCCCAGCAACCGAGCTGGGTGTTAGCACCTCCGGAGCCAGTGGGGCAGCAGGGGCCACATCCTCTTGAGAACGCTCCCCCAAGCCTCGCGAGGATGATCGGGCCGGAGAAACACGAGCGTTGTCAATGCCCTTCCCCATGGAGGGGGGTGCAGTCGCCGCAGGCGATGGGGTCCCGAGCAATACCACCGCTTCCTCCTTCCTCCTCTTTTCCGTGGGTGTAGGCCTGTTGGCGCAACAGAGAAGCATCAAGAGTCAACAGCAGAAGCAGAAACAAGACAGGACAAGAGTACTTACTGGTCCACCGCAGTGTAATCTCTGCTTCCTAAGCTTGAAACCTGAAAGCTTTGCGGCCTGAGGCATGGGCGCGCGAGCACCGGGAACAGAAGAAGAAGCAGCAGGTGGGTTGGAGGCAGCTCCGGACAGCATCAGAACAGGGGCGTCGTTTCGGTAAATCAGCGCCGACCTCCCTCTCGTCAGAATCGCAGCCGGGGACCTCCTCCGAGGACTGGCCTTGGACCTCCAGGAGCCACCGGCCGCATGCAGCTCCCTCCTTTCTAGAGGGACATCGGCCTCGTCATCATCATCAGGCAGGGTGCGTAGGATGTCGGCCTTGTGCACTGGATAGGTCTCCCCTCCCCCTTGCGGGTAGCTTCCGAGTCGTGCTCCTCCTCCTCCTCTACCTCCTCCTCCCCCTCGTGAGACTCGTCGGAGGACACGTCCACCGGGGCCGTCGTCACCGGAGCACTCGAGGGCGCAGGCGGCACAAGCCCGCGCTCGTCAAAGACGGGCATGGCGGCGGCGACCTCTGCCCCGTTTGGGCGGCGGAACAAGGGAACAAAGCAATCAACTGAGGAGCAAAGAGTCGAGTGCAATTCGTCATCAGAAAGGGGCTCCGGGCGCAAGTGGAGGTCGTCCCCTTCGTCTCCATGCTTCCACAGTGGGCGTGGGCGCGCTTGGAGGGGAGCTGCGTTCTGCGCCATGAATACTTTGGCGATCATGGCCCCCGTCAGCTTTGTCGTCCTCGAGTCACCGGGCTTCAGGTCGGTAGTCATCCTCTCCAGCACCTGCGTCGCCGGAGGGTCGGTGAGCTTCGCGCGAAGCCATCCCTCTTGGGACATAGGCATCTCTGTCGGCAGCACCAGCCGGGGGTGGGAGCACTTGGCGTCCATCAGGACCCACTTGCTCCTAAAGCCCTCGTCCTTCTTCCCGGCCTTCGAGAGGACATTGGTCTTGTTGGCCGCGACGAAGACAACGCACCCGGAGTGGTAGCCCTCCTTGATCCGAAGGAAGAAGAAGTGGCGCAGTAGCGCCACGAACGGCATCACTCCAACATACGCCTCGCAGTAGAATGCGAAGATCGATAGGAGGAGGATGGAGTTGGCGTGAAGATGGAGAGCATGGATCTTATAGTGACTGAGGACGGAGTACAAGAAGTCGGAGAAGGGGGGAACCAACCCGGCGACGATGCTACTCATGAAGAAGGGGTAGAAAGTGCTGCCAGAGGCCTCAGGCTCGGCGGAGCCGACCCGGAGCACATTCTTCCTCTTCTCGTCACCCTCCGCCGTCATTAGGCGCACGACGGCAAGGTTCTTCTCCGACACGCTCAGCGCGTCGAGCGCGGGCTCGTACCAGGATGGCGGAGGAGTAGCCCGAGCTTTCTTGGGCGCCATTGATGGCAAGCTCGAAGGAGGATCTGGGCAGATCTGGAGTCTCTGGAAGCGAAGGGCAAGAAAGCGATCTGGTGCAAGACGAAGGAAGGCAATGAAGGCAAATACAGCCCCCGCCAGTCTTTTGTCAGTCGGGCAGTTTCCGAGACAGCGTGGGGAAGCGGAGACGCCCATGTCCCATCAATTGCCACGCGTCAACCGAGGCCACAGGCTGTTGGGGCCCGCGGCGCTCCGCACTTGCCCCTTGGCTTCGCCTCGAAACCAAGTCCGAGCGCGCCTTGGGCCCGAGGGCTACTGTCGGCGTCCTGGGAACGGGGGTCCCCAGACTTGCCTGCCTGCGGCCCACGGCGTGGCACCACCAGTGGCCCTGTAAGGCCCATCTTCACCAGCAAACACTCAAGGCCCTCGCGAGGGGCCGAGCCTAGTGAGGCAGACGACTTAAGACCTCATCGGGGGCAGCCTCACCAGGTTGGCTCGCGAGGGGAGGAGATATCAAGGCAAGGGGCACCTCGCGAGGTTTCTGTGACGCAAGCCATGACGACCGGGGCCAGGCGGGCGCCAGCGTGCACAGTGTCCTCGTTTCCTCTTTGGTGCTAAAGAGGCAAGCACAGGCGAGGAGTCCCGAGGCATCAGGCAAAGGTTTCCATACCAGTGCAACGAGACCAAGACCAGTAGGACGGCAGGACGGAGGTCACCGTGGAGCCCAGCACAGTGTCACCACCAGAGCCTTTGGCAGGCGAAGACCACCTTTAGTCAGGATAACTTGTACTAGTTGACTCCCTTCAAATTTGCCCGTTGTGGCATCCCTTCCCGCCAGCATTTGGAAAGAGGACTAGGGCTAGGGCTAGCCACCATAGTAGGAGGCAACTAATCCTGGGCCATTCAGATCATCCTCATCCACACAAACTCACCAAGCACAAGAGCACCTCTCCCAAGAGGCTGTTCTTCCCTTGTAACTATTCTTCTTCAGCCCAAGAGGAAATCGACCACACCACTCTGGAGTTGGGTATTACACCACATCGGTGGCCCGAACTAGTATAAACCTTGTGTCACTTTCTTCCGCGAGTTCGACGCGCTGAGCATTGAGATCGTGGTGAGGGAGAGTGCTAGGGGGAGGAGAGATCTTCGTGCGCACCCCAGTGTTCGAACCACAAGGGTTTTGCCCGAACCTAAAATCTGACAGGTGCCATGGGCCTCCTTTCATAGATCAAGGGGTCACCACAATATCAAAGTAGTCATTATCCACTGATATGATAGCAAAAAGTGATATCATACCTAACTCTGCGGGCTAACAGGGTGCATTAAATGCACCGCTTAGTGTCACATCACTGGTTGCCCGGCAAGGCTTGCTGGGCTATCTTGCTAGCTCCGCGCATGTTCTCTTGACACGTCGCAGGACGGGTGTCATCTGTGGGTTTCTTCCGTAGGAAATGGCTGCCATTTAATCACCTTACGGCTTGACACCACACTTATTGATGATGTGGGTCGTGCTTGAGTGGTTGGTGGGGTGGTTCTGCCCCCGCGGGCCCCGGTAAACCTTGCCGGGGTGCCTTGGTTGCCTGCTTCTGGTGGGGGCCTTGCCCCTTGCCAGGCTCGCCTGCCCGGCAAGGGAGGCCCTTCTCTTGCCGATATATTGCTCCTCTAGCTTGATCTTGGTCCCTGTGAACTGTATGTTGGTTCTTGAAATCTCTTGGTCCTTCGATCTCTGACTTAAGCTGGTGCCTTAATCTTATTCATGTGCATGTGCACAGTCTGGGCAACGGACCCAGGGTTTGTTGCCCCGACAGAAGCCCCTGGGCCTGCCCCGAACACGCTGCTGAGCGTCGTCGGGGTAGGGCCTAATAAGTCCACATGCAGGGTTGCTGAAGGGGTTGGCCCATTTTTTGTTTCCATTGCTGCTTCATTATCCTTGATTTCGGGCCAGTTTCTGGTTTCCCCGCTCGTGGTGTAAAGCCAATAGTGATGGGGCCACTCCAGTGACGGCCCGTGAATGACTTTAACTCACAGGGTAGAAACTGCCAATTTACTCTTCCCATAGCGCGTCCTTATCTTCGGCCATGTATGCTGCATGCATCGCGCGGGGTAGGTAACGGAGGCGCGTGGCGCGGGAGAGCATCTTGGAGAGGCTCCGCCCGCCTTGAATTGGCGGAGGAGGGCTGCGGTCGCCCGTTGATGGAGCAGCTACCCTTCCCCGCCCTGCCTATAAAAGGGAGGGGCGGAGGAGGGTGGAGTCATCCATCTTTGCATTCCCGCTTCTCTTCCCTTATTCTCTGCTTCCGCCAGCGATGCCGAAGAGAAGAGCATGGCGCTAGCCACCGGGCTCCTGCTTGGGGTTATTGTTGCCCCATGCTGGTGCTGACGCTCGGGGAGTGAGCCTGGTCCTTGGCACGGTGAATCTCTTGGTCTCTTCGAGGCTCGGCCGGGAGACGAGGCTGGAGATCGTTGGTAATCCCTAGCATTGCCCCTCCCGGAGGTTTTGGAGCTGTTGTCGACGAGAGGCGCGCCTTCCTGCTCGCCAAGGTGGGGCGCCGCAGGCCTCAAGCCTTCTGGCCGTCTTGGCCACTCGCTGTCTTCCCGAGGGGGGTGCCGGACTGGAGCCTTGGCCTTCCTCCGGAACGGTGTGGATGGAGATGGAGCCTGGGGAGAAGGAGAAGACGGGAGGAAGGCCGTCCAATAGGAGCACGACCACATCGACGCGTTTGTCTCGTGCTGGCGCCTGCTGCCCGTCTGCTTGGCTCTCTCCCCCTTTTCCCGGTGTCGTCATCACCGTTTCTTTCGACTGCCGGGAAAAGACTCATCCCCCTGGTGCTTCCGCTTCCTTTTGGGGTGTTCTGGCTGGGTTTTGGTACCTTCCTCGGCCGGTGGATGCGCTGGAACCCCTCTTTCGGTCCCGGGGCAGTGACCAGGGGGTCGTTGAGGTGCTCCACACGTCTTTCTCCTTCGCAGCCTCGCCACTCCCGATCTTGTCAGGCTGGGGTTTGCCAGCTCCTGACAAGGATCGGGGGTGGCGTTGTGCCGGCGCGGCGCCCGTTCTCTTTTCTTCCCACCGCAATACCTGGAATAAGAGGGACAGGGAGAGGAGTTTATGGAGCACTTATCTTTTTTTCAATCATATACTTGCAGGCAATCGCCAAATTTTAATTCAAATAATGTAATCTCTCGAGTCCATCTCTGTGTTTTGTAAGGCTTGTACTTCTATTAGCATATAAGTGAAAAAGATGAACCTTACCAGGAACCCGTGCATGTGTATGTCCATGCAGAGGTGGAGTGCCTCTTTAATGAAAATAAACGAGTTTTCGCTAGCAGGATATCCTGCCGGCACCCTCTTTGTCTGTCGGAGAGCTACGTCTGCCGGCGGTCAGACAGAGGGGCCAGCCCCCCACCAGCTCCTTTTTACTAAAGGCCACTGCGACCATCCTGACTAAAGCAACGTTTGAGTCATGGATGGGAGGACCTAAGTTTCAAAAGAGAGGCAAGGTTTTTCATGCAAAGTTATAGCTTTACAGAACACTAATGGACCAGAGGTAAAACTTATTTGTTTGGCTTGCCGGGGATTGTTGTGCCATGCAATCTTCTCGTCCCTTGTCGAAGCCAAGTTCGCAGCAGGAACCTGCAACTTCATGTAGATGAGAATGAATGCAGGATGTGATCCTATCTATATGCATATGCAAATGCTCATGAAATGCTTATGCAGTGATCTTGGTGTGCTCATGCATGCATGCAATCTTAGTTGGGGGCCTGTCACGCCCAATATGCAACCTTATCCGCGAGGAACTCGAAGGTCCCACCAAGGATAGACCCGCATATTAAAACGCTTTTGCAAGGTGGATATCATTACATCAACATTACATAATAGTTGGGGATACATACAAGGCATACAAATGCCGCAAGAATACATCAATACATCATACATAAGATCAACATCCGACTACGGATGAATCACAAACAGAAACTCAAATGACATCCACCCTGCTAGCCCAGACTACCGACCTGGAACCTATCCCCTGATCGAAGAAGAAGCAGAAGAAGAACTCCAAAACAAGAAACATCGCTCTCGCGTCATGATCATCGCAAATCCTGTACCTGCAACTGGTGTTGTAGTAATCTGTGAGCCTCGAGGACTCAGCAATCCCATTACCATGGGTATCAAGACTAGCAAAGCTTAAAGGGTAAGGCAGGGGTAAAGTGGTGAGGTTGCAGCAGCGACTAAGCATGATATGGTGGCTAACTTACGCAAATAAGAGCGAGAAGAGAAACAACGGAACGGTCGTGAAACTAGCAATGATCAAGAAAGTGATCCTAAACTCCTACTTACGTCAAACATAACCCAACAACCGTGTTCACTTCCCGGACTCCGCCGAAAAGAGACCATCACAGCTACACACGCGGTTGATGCATTTTATTTAAGTCAAGTGTCAAGTTCTCTACAACCGGACATTAACAAATTCCCATCTGCCACATAACCGCGGGCACGGCTTTCAAAAGATAATACCCTGCAGGGGTGTCCCAACTTAGCCCATTATAAGCTCTCACGGTCAACGAAGGATATTCCTTCTCCCGGGAAGACCCAATCAGTCTCGGAATCCCGGTCTACAAGACATTTCGACAATGGTAAAACAAGACCAGCAAAGCCGCCGGATGTGTCGACAATCCCGATAGGAGTCACACGTATCTCGTTCTCAGGACACACCGGATAAGCGAAGCATACAGGTACCGACGTAACCCAAGTTGCCAAGGGATGGTCCCGCACGGTGCTCTAGTTTGGACCAACACTTAGACAAGCACTGGCCCGGGAGGTAAAATAAAGATGACCCTCGGGATGCGCGACTCCCAAGGGAAAAAGGCTAGGTGAGGCAAATGTAAAACCAAGGTTGGGCCTTGCTGGAGGAGTTTTATTCAAAGCGAACTGTCAAGGGGGTCCCATAAATCACCCAACCGCGTAAGGGACGCAAAATCAAGGAACATAACACCGGTATGACGGAAACTAGGGCTGCAAGAGTGGAACAAAATACCAGGCATAAGGCCGAGCCTTCCACCCTTTACCAAGTATATAGATGCATTAATTAAGTAAGAGAATATTGTGATGTCCCAACAAAGTTCATGATATCCATGTTCCAACATGGAACAAACTTCACCATCTTCACCTGCAACTCGCAACGCTATAAGAGGGGCTGAGCAAAAGCGGTAACATCGCCAAACAATGGTTTGCTAGGAAGGGTGACAAAGGTTTGAGGTTCATGGCAATTTGGGAGGCTTGAAGAGCAAGCGATATTTAGCGCAGCATAGCGATAGAACAAAGCCACTAGCATAGCAATGATAGTAGTGAGATCCAAGGTGACAGTCATCTTGCCTGAAATCCCGCAAGAAAGAAGAACGAGTCCATGAAGAAGATGAAGCCACGAAGACGAACCAAGCGTAGTCGAACGAATCCTCACGATCGCAACGAAACGGGAACTATCGAGAAGAAGCACACAACATGGTAAACACACCACACATGAACAAGGCATGATACTCAACCAAGTATGATGCATGACAAGGCTACGTGAAGCTACTCATGGCAAGAGATGATGCATACAAGAACAATACATCAAAACAAGTTTAAATGAGGCCGGAAACAACATACAACAAATCCGGTAAGTCCTCGTATGCAAGTGTCGAAATTGTTCCAGATCTGAATCAACCTTATGTTCAAGTTATTAAACAGCAAGTTAATATGCACCAAGATGATCTACACGAAATTCTAGTCAAGTTACATATAAAGTTCATTTAGTTCGGAGCTACGGCCTAGAAGATATGAGCAAAACAAGTTAAACATGGCATTGATGCAAAATGCATCGAAACATCAAGCAAGCACCTCAAAACAAGGATGAAACAATATAATATGAAACTACATGCAATTCTAAGCAAGTTTCATGTAGAGCATGCTCAAAACGGAGCAACGGTGCAACACATACACTCCAAACAAGACATAACAACAATCTGTCCAAAACAGCAACTATGCATCTTGCAAGCATCATGAACATATGCTACAGCACCCCAACATGATAAAAAAGGCATGGACATGATTTACAGGTAAAGCATGACAAAACATGAACACTTAGCTACCTTCAGAAATCACTAGAACATGCTCAAAAGGACATGGCAAGATTGCATATAATAACAGTTTCACAGACTCTGCAGAAATTACTGGACATGGCAGAAATAACATCAGGTTGCTAAATTGGAGCTATGAAAAAACATGCTACAGGAACAGATCATATCAAACAAAGGCATGTCATGAATCTACTAAATACATTGAACAAAAGTCCCTTACTGATCGTGAGCCAAAAAGGCACAGAAGATATGATGGCACCCATGTGAACATAGAAAGTTATATGATAGATTCAGACTTGGAGAAAATAACAGTTCATGGCAGAAACAATGATGAGTAGGCATGTTGGTGAGCTTGTACAACTCACTACAGAGAATTACATGGCATGGAAAGGTAACCAGCAGTAAGAAGGCATTATTAGGAAGCTAAGCATGACAAGAACAAGTCCATAGGACCCATAGAACACTAGCAAATCACATGGAAAAACTGAACTTAGTGTTAACAGGCTGACAGCAACAGTATTTAGCAAGTTAAGAGCAAGATAACAACAAGTTACAGCAGGCTATAAATGCAACCAAGGGCATGGATGGAGACATCATAACATGTATAACAAAACATCCTTAGTGAACATCTCCAGATTATGCATAGAACGCATGGTGAGAGCAGGTTTACATGGCATCACAATGCTACAGCTACATCACGGAGGCTACGTTGCATGCTTGTGCTAGTCACCACATATATCACAAAAATACAAGACAAGCACCTCTATAAAGATGGCATGATGAAGTTTAAAACACATGTAGAGCTCATGCTCATAGGATGCACACATCAAATGCAACAAAAATAACAAAACATCAAGTTCTGTTAACAGACAGCAGTTAACATCATATAGCACTCTTGCAACGATTATTAGGGCACCAAGATAAACTCAAACAAGGATGGAGCACTAGAATGAAATGAAGAGAATCTCATGATGAACATTTTGATATATTATGCATGCAAAACGGAGCAATATACATGAAGTTATGACCATCACAAAATGCCTATATGATGTTGTTTTAACAGGGACTTGGCCGTTTTTCTGGAAAAAACAGAGTGAGCGTAAGTTAGTAAAAAACGCATGGGCGAGGAATAGCAGTGCTCACCAATGGGCTCGACCCAGGTCGGCTCGGGGCTCGGTCTGGTTCAGAGGGCGGCTCGGGCGGTTCTGCGCGGACCGGTGAGGGAAGGGCGAGGTGGCGCGGGCGACGGGAGGAGGCGGCACCGGCAGGCGCCGGCGCGGGGACGCGGCGGCGGGGCGGCGCCGAACGACGGCGGGGTCGGAGGAGCTCGGCGAGGGGCGAGACGGCGGGAGCCGGGCGGCGCGAAGGACGGCGGCGGGGTCGGGCGAGGCGCGGGGCGCGGTGCGGGTGCCTCGGGCCCAGATCGGCCCGGGGCATGCGTGGATGGGTTCCGGCGGGCCCGTGCGGCCGGAGGTGTGGGTGGGGGCGACGGGGAGCCAGGTGGCGTCGTGGGATAGGCTGCCGGCGGCGGTTGGTTGCGGCTCAGCCTATGGCTGGCTGCCACGTAGCGCGGGTGAGGTGGAGGGCGGCGACGCAGGCGAGGTGGCGGCGACAAGTGGTGGCGAAGGGGAGGCCCAGCGCGGAATTTGATGGGGGCGGCGGCGGCTGGAAGGTGGAGGTGGCGGTTGCGGGTTGGAGGCGCGGAAAACAAGGAGGGGAAGAAGGAATGTCCAGATTTGGAAGGGGGGTCTCCTTTTATAGGCAGGGGTAGGGTTTGGGGTGATCTGGAGGCTTTCGGAGCCCTACGATCGCGATCCGACGACTCCGGTCGGAGGGGGGGGTTAGGTTTGGGCCTAGTGGGCTGTGAAGAGGAGGTTGGGCTGAGATGAGAGGGAAGAAATGCAGCTCGGCAAATGTTTCCGGAGACCGAAAACGTCCGACGATTAAACCGACTATATTGCGGCTGTATGTATAACGGTTGGGCTATCAAATGAACTCTGAATGCGACAAAACTTGACAGGCGGTCTACCTACACTATAACAAGACCGCACGCCAAGTTACATCCCATTCCGAGAACATTTTTATGCCACTTATAAAATAATATTTCGGAGGTGCCGGGGCGCGTGCGAGTGTGTCTGTGCTCAGAACGGACAACGGAGAGAAGTGGGAGGACCCGGACGGATGCATGTTTTGAAAAGCATGCATATGAAATGCAGACGATTACATGGCAAAATGCAACATGCAAGCAAATGACATGGCAACAACGACGAATAACTGGAAGACACCTGACGCATCAGATCCGGGGCTTTACAGGGCCCCCTACAACGCTTCTTTATTTTCTCTTGCATGGGGTCATTGCCCCAGCTTTGTACAAGGGGTTACAGGTGTCGGCATTCTGGGAACGGGGGAGCCCAGACTTGCCTGCCTGCGGCCCACGGCGTGGCTATGCTAGCGGGCCTGTACGACCCATCTTCATCAACAAGGAATTCAAGACCCTCGCGAGGGGGCCAAGCCTCGCGAGGCGGACGGCACGAGACCTCCTCGGGAGCGACCTCACTAGGCTACCTCGCGAGGAGCGGAGATATCAAGGCGGGACAAACCTCACGAGGCTCTCGTGATGTGAGCCATGACGACCGGCACCAGGCGGGCGCCAGGCGGGCGCCAGCGCGCGCAGCATCCTTGTTTCCTCTTTGGTGCTAAGGAGGCAGGCGCAGGCGCGGAGTACCGAGGCATCAGGCAAAGGTTTCCATATTGGTGCAACGAGACAAAGACCAGCAGGTCGGCAAGACGGAGGTCACCATGGAGCCCAACACGGCATAACCACCAGAGCCTTTTGCAGGCGAAGACCGCTTTTGTCAGGATAGCTTGTACTAGCTGTCCCCTTTCAAATTTTTCCGCCGTTGTTGGCTCCCTTCCCGCTCAATATTGGGGGAGAGGACCAGGGCTTATATAAGTAGAGCTAGCCACCACAGAAAGGGGGGGGGGTACGGATCGAGTTCTCATCCACAAGTCCACAGAGCACAAGAACACCTCAACATCAGGAGGCTGTTCTTCCCCTTGTACTGTTCTTCATCAGCCCAAGAGGCAATCCACCACCACACACTGGAGTAGGGTATTACACCACAACGGTGGCCCGAACCAGTATAAATCTCGTGTCTTCCATGTTGTCAGTTCGTCCGCGAGATCTTAGCGAGCTAGGGCGTAGATCGGTTGGAGGGAAAGAACTTTGCGCGCACCCCAGAGTTTGAACCTTGAGGGTTTTGCCAGAACCCCACATTCGACATTTCGCGCGCCAGGTAGGTGTGTGCCATAGCTTCCCTTCCGTCGAATTGTCGCTCCGTCACTCCGTCGTCTCCATGGCGGATGCTCGCCACGCTCGAGCTGAGCGCCGGGCTGCCCTCACTGCCCGCGTTGCTCAGACGGCTCCCGTCGGTGGGCCACCTTGTCATTCTCTGCCTCCTGTAGCCAACGCCACCACCGGCCCGGCGGGGAACGAGCAGCAAGCGTCCTCGCTACACCCATCGGTGCGGCAGGACGGCCGCACCGCCACTCCATCACTGACCCTGGCCGGTACCTCGTCCCAAGCACATCGCGCGCCCATGGACGCGCAGGCTGCGCTCCTCATGGCGAACGAGCTCCTATGCTATCGCCCGATCGACGACCTCTACGAGGACTGGCTCGACCGCGTCGCCGAACTCGTCAGCGCCGCAGGGGGCTTCCCGGCGCCGTCCCACTCTCTGCCTCGCCCTCCGCCAGCCACGGGCGATGTGGCTCATGGAGCGGCTCCACCACCTCTCCCCCAAGATGGTGCCTTGGTGCCAAGGCGCGCGGGCCCATGGCGTGACCCACCACGCCCGGTGCCTGCGCGCGAAGAGAGAAGCTGCCAAGAAATTCCTCGATCGCGAGAAGCTGCACCTGCGCTCCCCGCGCCACCTCGCCAAGGCCGCGCTCTACCTGCGGTAGCAGCACGCGGGCCTCACCAAGACCAAGATCCACCTCCGAAACGGGCCCCGGCAACCACGGCTGGCTGCCGCGCCTTCACCCCCGAGCTGCGTAGTGTCGCCTGGCCAGGCAAGTTCAAGCCGGACCTGTCTCCTCGCTATGACGGCACCGCCGACCCCGCGGAGTTCCTGCAGCTCTACGAGCTGAGCATCGAAGCGGCCGACGGTGACGAGAAAGTCATGGCAAACTGGTTTCCCATGGCTCTCAAGGTTGGTGCCCGCTCCTGGCTCTTGAACCTGCAGCACGGCTCAATCTCCTCCTGGGATGAGACGCGCGACCGCTTCGTCGCCAACTTCCAGGGCACCCGCGACCGCCCGCCGGCCGCAGGTGACCTGCGCCGCATCAAGCAACAACCAGGAGAGACCCTCCAGAAGTACATCCAGCGCTTCAACAACACTCGCCTCAATATCCCCAAGGTCACGGATGAGGCCATCATCTCCCCGTTCTCTGACGGCGTCCGCGACATCAAGATGAAGGAGGAGCTCGCTATCCACGAGGAGTTGTGCACATCTCAGGAGCTGTTCAACCTGGCAACCAAGTGCGCAAGAGCTGAGGAGGGGCGCCTTTCCCTCCTCGAGATGCCAGATGCGGGTGTAGAGGAGAAGAAGGCCAAGGCCAAGGACGTGAAGCGCAAGGAAGCAGCTGTGCTCGCAGCGGAGCCGGACACCAAGCGAGGCAGAGACCAGCGCGAGTCATGCAAGGGCAGCCGATCGTTCTGCGCCTTCCACAACCTGAACACCCACAACACCAGCGACTGTCAAGAGCTCAGAGCCATTCGTGAAGGACGCTTCGGTCAACGCCCCGAACGCGGCGACCGGGGCTACGGCCAAGGAGGAGGACATGGAGGCGGACACTGGGACAACCATGGCCCGCGCCAGGAGTGGCACGACAGGCCTCGTGAGGACCGCAACCATCCTCGAGAGGGCGCCTGGAGGGACCAGCCTCATGAGGACCGTCCTCAGGGCAACGCCGGTCTTCCCCCGCTGCCGCATCCACCAAGAAGGAACGACGATCACCATCAGGAAGAGGGGGCTAGGGGCTTCCAGGAGCCGCGTGCTATTGCCTGCATCTTGGGCAAAACTCAGGCCCCGGCCTCGCAGCGCTTCTTCAAACAGTTCGCTCGTGAGGGGAATGCAGTCCTCCCCAAGCTCGAGGCCACGCGCCCGCTCAGGTGGTCCCAGTGTGCCATCACCATCAACTCGGCAGATCAGCTCAACTGCGCAGCCACCGCTGGTGCCCTCCCGATCCTTTGTTCACCAGTTATCAGCAATGTGCAAGTTACCGAGACCCTCATCGACAATGGCGCAGGGCTCAACGTCCTATCCGTAGACATGTTCGACAACCTCCAAGTCCCGTATGAACAGCTTCAGCCTACCAAGCCTTTCTCATGAGTGACCGACGGTTCCACCACAACGACAGGGCAGGTCCGCCTGCCTGTCCCCTTCGGGGAGCGCAAGAACTACCGCACTAAGCTCTTGGACTTCGCCGTCGCGCACATCCGCCTGCCATACAACGCCATCCTCGGGTATCCGGCCCTGGCCAAGTTCATGGCGGTCACCCACCACGGCTACAACGTCCTCAAGATGCTGGGAAGCGGCGGAATCATCACGGTCCCATGTGAAGAGAGAGATGCGGTGTGCTCCCTCGAGCGCGCCTTCCAAGCTGCAGCAATCGATGACCCCGACAGCAAAGGCGAGGGCCCTCCTGAGGCCCTCCCCAAGAAGAAGAAGCAACTGCTCCGTACAGGATCTCAGGAGGGTGACGACGCAGCTGGAGACTCGTCAGGATCAGCGCCCGCTCCAGGGGCGCCTCCCTCCATCGCATAGGAATGCGCGCCCGGCGCCCTCCTCAGGCAGGGCTCGGGGGCTCTCTTCTGGAGGGCCTCGGACCTTGCCAACCTCACGAGGGAGGCGCTTGGGCACCACTTGGAGGCGTGCTTCGCGGCACGTTTCCCTCAGAAGAACACAGGGCAAGGAGTGCCCACCACTCACGAGTTCAACACCAAGACCACTCAGGAACTGCAAGACGCAAGGGCCATGCGCGGCGACCGTCGCTTACCAGGCGCAGCTCCCGATCCAGGCGAGGATGCCGGGCTGCGCATATGCATCGACGTCCCAGGGCTCAACAGGGCCGCGTCTCAGGAGCGTTTCTCGCCTTCGCGTGTAGGCCGTTGCGAGGGTCCACCACACAGCTATGTTCGCATGCCCTTCGGCTTGCCGAGCGTGGCGTCAGCCTATCAGCGCAACATGCGGCATGTCCTGGCGGCTCAGGAGGCCAGGTACCATGCCGTCCTGGCAGAGATGGAGACGGTCTTCAAGCGAGCACCCGAGCCCCCAGAGCTTCCCGAGGCTCAGGGCCCCGGTGGCTCGTGAGGAGCCATTCCTTCGCCGCATACCTTTAGCTGCCCCAACTCTCCTTCGTCAACAGAACCAGGTGACATTTTCCAAAGTTCGTTTAGCTGGGAGCGCCCCTCGGGCTACATTATTCCCAGGCCACGTGGGTCCGTCCCTGTGGGATGTAACCCTTTTGCTCATGTCTTTAGCTTACCTTGTTGGGGGCACCCCTCGGGCTGCATCATCCCCAAGCCGCTCGGGCCTGACCAGTGGCAGGTATCTTTCTGCATTTACCCAAGTTGATTTGTCTTCCATGCTTAATCTGCCTATGATTACCGCCTGCTCGGCTACCACCTGGTCGATCGTCGCCTCCCACGGGGCCTCCTCACACAGGCACGACGCTGGTGCATGGGTCCGTCCCAGCCACATCGACAAACCTGAGCGGTCGAGCTCTGGCTCGTGGCACGCCCCACGCACGTCACCTCACAAGGCCCTTAGTGCCTTCATCCCGTCTCAGAGCAAGGCTGGCAACCATAACGGAAAATCGTGTTTCTCCTCGTGATGACCTGCAGGAACCTCCCGAGGATAATAGCGGACGGTACCGCAGGGTCTCTCCTCTTACAAGTAATCCGCTTGCATGTTAAAAGGGGGGATCCTGAGCATCGCGACTCAGGAGCTCTTACTGGCTCTCCAGCCGTCACCCCTGGCCTTGACCACGGCATCGCAACCTGGCATACCAGCGGCGGTTGAGCTCGCTCGAGGGCCGGGACCTGAGGACGTAGAGCACGAAGGAAAGCATTGGAAGGGGAAGGACCCGTACGGGCCTAACCTAGCTACGCTGTGGATGGTAGCGCACAGGGCTGGCGCATCATGAAGAATCAACCCTGAACTACTGAGATAAGTCTCGTGCTCAGACCGGCTAATTGATAGGACCAAAGGGTCGCGCTCGCCGCATTCCTGTTGCGGCCACGCCGCGTCCCTTTCCTGCCTTTCCATAGCTGCTTGGGCGCTAAGGGGGACCTCCTGAGCTTCGCGCCTCAGGGGTTGTTACTGGACCTCGGGCCGCTCACCTCCTGGCCTTGACCACGGCATGCGACCTGGCATACCAGCGACGGCTGCAGCCTGCCTGGGGATAGGGACCTGTCAGCGTAGAGCAACAAGCTATCGCGAGGTTAGAATGGGGAGACCGAGCCCGAACAGGACATGCGTTCGCAAATTTTCATAACATGGAATATATACACAAAAGGCACTACAGATCCTTACACGCCCCCACGGGGTACCTCATGATGCTTCGCAGGAAACATAAGCAATAACTAAGAGGAATCCTATCTACACCCTCCCGCGGCGGACGCCGTCATCAACAGTGGGCCACGGGAGGTCGGCGCCAACCCCATCCAAATCAACGGCGGCTGGGCGCCGCGGCTCTGCTCCGAGCTCGGCAGGAGCTTGGGGGCACGTAGCTGTCGTCGCTCGTCTCCGGAGACTCGTAGAGCTCAGGAGAGTCGCTAGACTCCCAGGGGCTGCTGCTGCTGGAGTAGCCACGAGCGGAGCGTGCGTCATCCTGGCGCTCCCCTCCAGGGCAACACTCCAGGCGGTGGCCCTCCGCGTAGAAGACCTTTAAGAAGAGCGTGGAGGCACCGTCGAACTGAAAATGGATTGCGAGGGCGCCTTCCGCACGGCAGACCCGTGCAACCTCGCCCCAGCCGTGGGTCATGAAGATCTTGCCGGTGGGGACCGCTTCGACCTCTGCTCCGGTTGCCGGAGCTTCACAGTCGGCGTGCGCAGCCAGAGCTCGAGAGGCCCCCTCGGCGGCATCACGTCGGAGAAGAACCGCGGGAAGCGTATCCAGGAACTCGGGGGCATCGGCGCCCATAGCACAAGCTCGCGCGAGGAATCCGTGGCGTGGATTCCAGGAGCAACGGCACGCATCGACATCGCGCGGCAACCACGGGCGCGGTGCAAGCGTTGCCGCACGTCTCTCCGCCCTCCTGAGCCCTCGGCTCGGGCGTACAAGGGAAGCGGGTACCCTGGAGGAGGCCGCTCGCAGCAAGGCCTCGTCACCATCTGCATCGCCGCCTTGTCACGATGATGGACCGACCTCTTCTTCGGCGGGAGTGGCCCTGGATCATCGCGACGGGCCTTTCCTTTCTCTTCAGTGGAGAACCTTCGGATGGGCACCATTGTTGCAACCAGAGGAGCAAGGAGGAAGAAGCGAGTGAAGCAAGGAAGAGATGGGCGACGGGGGCTCCGCCCCCTTCCCATTTATATCGGAAGAAGGCCAACCGGCGCCCCCCACGATCACAGGTAATGATGGTTTTCCTTGGATGTCGCAGGGACTTGTCAAGTCGTGCAGTTGCCGAGGCGACGTGGGGAAGTGGAGATGCCCACGCCCAATCAACCGCCACATGTCGACCGAGGCCGCAAGCTTTGGGGGCCCGCGGCGCTCCGTACTTGACCCTTGGCTTCGCCGCGAAGCCAAGCCCGAGTGCACCTTGGGCCCGGGGGCTACTGTCGGCGTTCTAGGAATGGGGGTCCCTAGACTTGCCTGCCTACGGCCCACGGCGTGGCTATGCTAGCGGGCCTGTACAACCCATCTTCATCAACAAGGCATTCAAGACCCTCGCGAGGGGGCGAAGCCTCGCGAGGCGGGCGGCGGGAGACCTCCTCGGGAGTGACCTCACTAGGCTACCTCGCGAGGAGCGGAGATATCAAGGCGGGACAAACCTCATGAGGCTCTCATGACGTGAGCCATGACGACCGGCACCAGGCGGGCGCCAGTGTGTGCAGCGTCCTTGTTTCCTCTTTGGTGCTAAGGAGGCAGCCGCAGGCGCGGAGTACCGAGGCATCAGGCAAAGGTTTCCATATCGGTGCAACAAGACAAAGACCAGCAGGACGCCAAGACGGAGGTCACCATGGAGCCCAAGACAGCGTCACCACCAGAGCCTTTTGCAGACGAAGACCTCTTTTGTGAGGATAGCTTGTACTAGCTGTCCCCTTTAAAATTTGCCCGACGTTGTTGGCTCCCTTCCCGCTCAATATTTGGGGAGAGGACCAGGGCTTATATAAGTAGAGCTAGGCACCACAGAAGGGGGGGGGGACAGCTCGAGTTCTCATCCACAAGTCCACAGAGCACAAGAACACCTCAACCTCATGAGGCTGTTCTTCCCCTTGTACTGTTCTTCATCAGCCCAAGAGGCAATCCACCACCACACACTGGAGTAGGGTATTACACCACAATGGTGGCCCGAACCAGTATAAATCTCGTGTCTTTCCGTGTTGTGAGTTCATTGAGTTCATCCGCGAGATCTTAGCGAGCTAGGGTGTAGATCGGTAGGAGGGAAAGAACTTCGCGTACACCCCAGAGTTCAAACCTTGAGGGTTTTGCCGAAACCCCACATCCGACAACATGCAGCTGAGGCAAGGCCTGTACAAAATGGTGGCTGCGAGGTAGTGCCTGGAAGCCTCGCGCCTTACGGGCAGTACTTGCGGAGATGCTCAATATTCCATGAGTTTTGCAACTGAGTGCCATCTCTGGTCTCCAGACGGACTGCGCCGGGTCTGGTGACTCGTACCACACGGTAAGGGCCTTCCCACTTTGGTGACAACTTGTTTGAACCCTTGGCGGACTGAACGCGCCTATGGACAAGGTCACCTTCCTCAAAACACCGAGTATGAACCCTGCAGATGTGATAGTGATGCAGGGGTTGCTCGTAGCGTGCAGCACGCGTAGCAGCCCGGAGACGGTTCTCCTTGAGTAGCAGAGCGTCATCAAGCCAGTGCTGATCTTGCGCTACTTCATCTTAGGCAAGCACTCGAGGGGACCCATAAATGAGTTCCTGGGGATAACTGCTTCTGCCCCGTAGACCAGGGAGAAGGGAGTCTGCCCGCTAGCTCGGTTATGTGTCGTTCTGAGGGACCAGAGGACTACCGGTAGCTCCTCGATCCACCGCCTGCCTTTGCTTCTACAACGTATCAAAAGTTCTTGTCTTGATTCCACGTAGCACTTCAGCGTTCGCCCTCTCAGCCTGTCCATTGCTCCGGGGGTGTGCCATAGAGCCAAATGAGATCTTGCATCTGAGGGTACGGACATATTGCATAAAGGCGTCGCTCGTGAATTGGGTGCTTTTGTCGGTGATGATCCTTGCCGGAACTCCAAAGCGACACACCAATTCTTTCAAGAACTTGATAGTTGACTGAGAAGTCACCTTTCTCACGGTAGTCACTTCCGGCCACTTTGTAAACTTGTCGATGGCGATGAACAAGAATTCAAAGCCCCCGATTGCTCGGGGGAAGGGGCCGAGGATATTGAGCCCCCAGACCAAAAATGGCCATGATAAGGGGATTGTCTGAAGGGCTTGGGCAGGCAGGTGTGTTCTCTTGGAATGGAACTGGCAGGCTTCACATGTCGTGACGAGCTCAACCGCATCTTGGAGGGCTTTGGGCTAATAGAATCCTTGCCGTAATGTTTTCCCAACTAATGCCCTTGATCCAATGTGTGAGCCGCACATTCCTATATGAATCTCAGCCAGCAGTTCCTTTCCATCCTCCCGGCAGACACAGTTCCATTTCACACCGTTGGGCCTCCTTCTGTATAGGGTTTCATCGACAAACTGATACACACTGGACCTCCAGGCTACTTTCTCAGCTTCATCTTGGTCGCTGGGAAGTTCTCCGGTTTGGAGGCAGCGGACGATGTGCCTTGCCCAAGTTAGAGCCTTGGGCTCGGCAACAAGGACTAGCGGCACCTCCTCTGCTGCGGGAGCACCAGCCTCATTCGCTGGGTCCATGGGCCTGATGGGAGGGGGTGGTCCGGCAGGCTGAGGAGTTGTTTCCAGCCGGGTCTCTGCCGAGAGCGGACGGCTTGACCGGGAGAGGATTACCATAGTCCAACTTTCTCCCTTTCCAGGCTATAGTGGCTGGTGATACGGAGGACTGAAAGATACGGAGAACAAAAGTTCCTGGTTCCACAAGAAGCTTCTGCGCAGCACACTTTGACAGGTGATCAGCTATGCTGTTTTCCGCACGAGGTACGTGCCCTGTTTGCAACCCGTCAAAGTGCTCCTCCAATATCCTCACTTCCTCGACGTATGCTTCCATCAATGGGCTTTGATAATCCTTGTTGACTTGCCTTACCACAAGCTATGAATTTCCATGTATGATCAGCTTCTTCACTCCTGCTGCAATTCTGAGCCCGGCAAGGAGCCCTTCATACTCAGTTGTATTGTTGGTGGCTTCTTCCCGGGCAAAGTGCATTTGGATGACGTACTTCAAGTGCTCCCTGGAGGGGGCAAGAAGAAGCACAGTAGCCCCTACACCTTGTAGGGAAAAAGCACCATCAAAATACATAATCCATTCTTGGGGCGATTCCTTGCCGGGGATAGCTGTCGCTGTCACATCCTCATCAGGGGTTGGCGTCCATTCTGCAATAAACTCTACCAGCGCCCTGCTCTGAATAGTTCATGTGCTCTCAAACTTCGAACCAAAGTTGGATAACTCCAAATCCCACTCCACTATTCTGCCGGTAGCCTCGGGGTTTTGGAGTATCCTTTGCAATGGAAAACGAGTGACAACCGTGATCTCATGGAATTGGAAGTAGTGGCACAGTTTCCTTGATGCCATAATGAGACCAAAGATCAACTTTTGCTTGCCAGAGTACCTCGATCTAGCCCCTTGTAACAAGGAGCTGACGATGTACACTGGGCGTTGCACCACTTTCTTCCTTGCCGCGTCCTTGGGGTTGCTCTCGCTGCCGTGCTCATTGCTGTTCTGATCCTTTTCTAAGTCTGCCGTTATCTGCCCACTTTGTGCCTCATCCACTTCTCGCTGTCTAGCAAGGCCACACTGACCACTTGGTTGGTTGCCGCCAGGTATAGCAACAACGGCTCTTGGGGTTTGGGTGCAACCAAGGTAGGCACAATGATAGGTAGGCCTTCAACTCCTGCAGAGTTGTATATGCTTCCGGTGTCCACTTCATAGGCCCTGCCTTCTTCAAAATTTTAAAGAACGGTAGGGCACGCTCGGCAGACTTGGAAATGAACCTACTTAGTGCGGCGACGCATCCTGTCAAGCGCCTCACATCCTAAACTGTCTTTGGTGCTTGGATCTGCTCAATGGCTTTGATATTGTCGGGGTTAGCTTCGATCCCCCGACGGTACACGAAGAAACCAAGCAGCTTGCCAAAGGGGACACCAAACACACACTTCTCCGGATTAAGCTTAAAATTGATCTTGCGCAGATTAGCAAATGTCTCCTCCAAATCCAGGATAAGAGTGGTCTTATCCTTGGTTTTGACCACAATATCATCCATATAAGCTTCTATGTTTCTGTGTAACTTTGGCTCAAAACCAATCTGAACTGCCCTTGCAAAAGTGGACCCGACACTCTTTAGTACGAATGGCATGTAGACAAAGAAGTGCATACCACATGGAGTGATTAACGATGTCTTCTCTTCATCTTCCTTGGACATGCTGATCTGGTGATATCTGGAATACGCGTCCAGAAAGGACAGCAAATCACACCCTGAAGTGGAATCCACAATTTGGTCGATACGCGGCAGGGGAAATGGGTCCTTCGGGAAAGCCTTGTTGAGATCTATGATATCAATGCAAAGCCTCCATTTCCCATTAGCCTTCCGGACTACCACTGGATTTGCTAACCATGTAGGATGCAGTACTCCTCGGACCAAACTAGCTACCTCTAGTTTCTTGATTTCCTTGGCAATGAACTGCTACCTTTCCAAGGCCAGCTTCCGGACTTTCTGCTTGACAGGTCGTGCGTGTGGGCAGACAGCAAGGTGGTGCTCGATCACCTCCCTAGGAACACCGGGGATATCAGATGGTTGCCAGGCAAACACATCGATATTCACTCGCAGGAAGGCAATGAGGGCGCTTCCCTATTTGTCATCAAGGGTGGCGCTGATGGTGAAAGTACCGTCAACGCCAGCCAGCCCTGCTGGGACCTTCTTCACTTGGGGTGCAGCAACCATAGATCTCTTGCTGTTGGAACACTCTGGCACATCGTCAACGGGTGTTGTGCACTCAGAGGGGGCACGCTTCTCGGACTCCTTGCCAGAGGTCCTACAATCCCTTTTCTTTCCTTTGCTTTCCTTGGCGGGAGCTGTTGCTGCCGCAGCCTCTGCTGCGACTGGATCCCGGTAAATCTTGTCCATGCAGACAATTGCATCCTTCTCATCCGATGGGATAGTGATGACTCCCAGTGGCCCAGGCATCTTCAGAGTGTTATACGCGTAATGGGATGCTGCCATGAACTTGGCCTGGGACGGGCGTCCTAGAATCCCATTGTATGGCAGCGGGAGATCAACCACATCAACCACTACCTTCTCTATCCGGTAGTTCAGTTCTCCCCCAAACATCACCGGCAACGTAATCTTCCCTTTAGGATGGCTCCTGCCGGGGTTAACTCCTTGAAACATGCCGATAACCTCTAGCTCTTCTTCTCCTATCTAAAGCTTGTTGATGACTGCTGGGGAAATCAGATTCAACCCGGCCCCGCCATCCACTAACATCTTTGTGACCTTGAGGTTGCGAATTGTCGGGGAGACCAACAATGGCAAACATCCTACCGTGGTGGTGCGGCCAGGGTGATCCTCCTCATCAAAGATGATTGGCGTGCGGGACCATTTGAGCAGTTTCCGAGCCTCTGGCACTGGCTCCACGACATTGATCTCTCGTGCCCATCGCTTGAGCTAGCGGTGGGAGGCATGCAAAGATGCACCCCCATCAATGCATAGGGCGTCAGTGGCCTTCTGAAATTCCTGCTCACTGGTTTCCTCTTCCTTCCCTTCATCACCCACATCATCACAAACTTCCTTCTCATGACACCTGGCAGGTTTTCCTTGGTTTCAAAAGGGTTTGCCGGGGCGATTTGCTTCACCGCCTCGGCCCTTTCCGCCAGTGGCATTCTGACTTTTTCCTTGTCACACTTATCATATTCCGCTCTATGTTTCTTGACAAGTTGCTCAACCTGGTAACACTCCTGAAGGTCATGGCCCTTGGTCAGGTGGATCTTGCAGTACGGGCCATCGCCTTTCCTAGCTTTCTCGGCGGCAACGGCTTCTCGGCAAGTTGTGCAAGCGGCAACTTCCTTGCCGGGGGCCTCAACCTTAGCCTTCTCGCTGGTACTAGGTGTGCCCGAACCTTCTACGGTCATCACTACCTTATCTCTTGGCTTCTTACTGCGCTTCTTGTCCTTTCTCTGACTAGTTGATTCATCTTCATCCTCTAAATCAACATTGATGTAATCCTCCTCTCTAGGCAACTTCCTTCCTTCCTCCATCCGAGCATACTTATCCACCAGTGTGTATAGCTCCTTCACAGTCTTGGGCAACCATACATTCATCTTAGAACGAGCGTGACGGTTGCGCACATTGGACTAGAAGGCTTCTATAACGGCTGCCGGATGGATATTTGGAATATTCCTATGAACTTTACTCAATCTCTGTAAATACTTACGGAGAGTTTCTCCTTCCTTCTCTGGAGAAGTTGCAGGTCGCTGGGCTTGCCGGGCTCTTGGTGGCCACCGGTGAAGGCACCAATGAACTCCTGGCACAGTTCTACCCATGACGAAATGGAGATCCCGGCAGGTGCATCAGCCAAGACCTCACGTTGTACTTGAGGGCCAAAGGGAAGTAGTTGGCGAACACCTTCTCATCTCTTCCCCCGGCAGCCTGAACAGCAATGGTGTAGATGCTCAGGAACTCTACTGGGTTCAGCCTCCCATCATACTTCTTAGGTATCTCTGTCTTGAACGTGCGAACGGACGGCCAACGGACATGCCGCAGCTCTCGTGTAAAGGCAGGGCAGCCGACCTCGAAAGGTAGGCACCCGCCAACACCGAGCGCAGGCTCGTCACACCCGTCGGTCCGGCGGACGTCGTCACGACATCGATCTACGAGGACGCACGCGTCTCCCCGCCGCCTATCCTCCGGGGTTCGACGTTGGCCTGGACGTGCTCGAGGGTCAGAAGAGGCCATCGAGATGTCGTTGGGGTCTTGATTCTTTCCGTGCCTGTGCTGGCTGCCGTGGTGGGGACTTCATAGTGGGGATGCCCCCCCCCGTCCGGCCAGCAATACGGGCGGTTGTGGTCGCTTGGGGAGGTTGCGGCGGGCCAACTCCTCATGAGCCCCCAGCTTCGGCGAAACTGAGCAGGCTCTGGATGGTGGCACGCCATTCATCCATCTGCTCCGCTGCTGGCGGAAACCTCAATAGCAGCCGAGCTCGCGGCATAGCCTCCCTAGCTGTGCTTGGCATAGATGTCAATGACGTCGACCACACCGTCGCCTGGCTCTTGATGGTGCCAGCGGAGGCGGTGGTGCCGCGCCCACGTTGTGGTGGGACGACCACCTGGGCAGCGGGGTTGCGCGGCGGTGGTGCTCGAGGGTCAGCGGCTCCATCGAGCGCAGCGGTCTGGTCGGCTTGTCCCGGAGGAGGCGCATGTACCGCGGTCACTCCAGGGGCAGCCGGAGGGCGATGGTTTACCCTAGACCAAGCGCCGTTACTACAGCTGTGCCCATTGGTGGGAGGAGGGGGTGCGGAAGGAGTGCCCCCTCGCCCACACCTTGTGGAGCGTGACCACCATGGCATTGTTGATGTTGTTCTCCTCCGACATCTCCAGCCCCCGTGTCGGCCGCGGGGGGAGTGGGGATGGCGCCACCTGTTCCAACCACGCCCCCTGGAGCGTTCACTTCCTCGCTCGCCCCCGCATCCTCCGAGGTACTAGAGGCCACGGGCGGCGGAGCCTTCGAGGTGAACGGATGGGCCGAAGGGCCGGACTTCTTCTTCTTAGGCGCCATCGTCGACGATGAAGATGGTGATGAAGATGACGCGCTGCGCACGCTTTTAGATTCGCGCAAGTGAGACCCCCTACCTGGCGCGCCAAAGATGTCACGGGATATCCACGACCACCTATGCGACCAGGAGGCCCCTTGCTGGTTCGGCAGGGGGACGTCACGTTGCACAAAGAGCAGACTAGTGCTCGGCCACACGACAAAGAGCACACAAGCAATTTACCCAGGTTCGGGCCGCCGCGAGGTGTAAGACCCTACTGCTGCTTTAGTGGATTGATGGTGGAATGATGGTGGCGAAACGTAGTACACTTGCCCAGCAAGGGTTGCCTTAGGGCTGTAGCGACTACGCGCGTATGGGGGTGTGGGTTCATCAACTTTCCAACCCTTCCTACGGGTGCCATGGGCCTCCTTTTATAGATCAAGGGGTCACCACAATGGCAAAGTAGTCATTATACACTGATATGAATAGCAAACAGTCCTATCATACCTAACTCTGCGGCTGAGAGGGCGCATTAAATGCACCGCTTAGTGTCACATCACTGGTTGCCCAGCAAGGCTTGCCGGGCTATCTCTCCAGCTCTGCGCCTGTTCTCTTGACACATTGCGGGATAGGTGTCATCTGTGGGTTTCTTCTATAGGAAATGGCTGCTATGTGGCGAATGGCTATCACTTAATCATCTTGCGGCTTGACACCGCACTAATTGACGACGTTGGTAATGGCTAAGTGGTTGGTGAAGTGGTTTGCCCTCGTGAGCCCCGGCAGGCCCTGCCGGGGCGCCTCGGCCCCTGCTTCTGGTGGTGACCTCGCCCCTTGCCGGGCTCGCCTGCCCGGCAAGGGAGGCCCTTCTCTTGCCGATATATTGGTCCTCTGGATTGATATTGGTCCCTCTGAATTGTATGTTGGTTCTTCAAATCTCTTGGTCCTTCAATCTCTGACTTAAGCTGGTGCCTTAATCTTGTTCTTGTGCCTGTGCACAGTCAGGGCAACGGACCCAAGGTTTGTTGCACCGACAACCTTGTAGGGAGAAAACACCATCAAAGTACATGATCCATTCTTGGGGCGCTGCCTTGCAGGGGATGACTGTCTCCAGCACTTCTTCATCAGGGGTAGGCGTCCACACTGCAATGAACTCTGCTAGTGCTCTTCTCTGAATAGTTGATGTTCTTTCAAACTTCAAACCAAAGCTGGATAACTCCAAAGCCCATTCCACAATTCTGCCAGTGGCCTCAGGGTTTCGAAGTATGCGTTGTAAGGGGAAGCGGGTGACAACCGTGATCTCATGGAATTGGAAGTAGTGGCGTAGTTTTCTTGAGGCCATGATGAGGCCAAAAATCAACTTTTGTACGCAAGAGTATCTCGACCTAGCCCCCTGCAGCAGGGAGCTGATGAAGTACACTGGGCGCTGCACCACTTTTTTCCTTGCCGCGGTCTTGGAAATGCCTCCGCTGCCCTGCTCTTCCTTGTCTTGAACTGCATCTGACCTTGCCGGGACGGGTTCACTTTCCTCTCCACAGGGGACAGCGATGGTGGCTGCTGCTACATCTACCTCCCGCTGTGCCACTAGTGCTGCGCTAACCACTTGATTGCTCGGTTCTAAATATAGCAGCAACGGCTCTTGTGGTTTAGGAGCGACTAAGGTGGGAATAGAGGAAAGGTAGGTCTTCAAAATCTTGTAGCGCAGCGTCCGCCTCCAGGGTCCACTCCACAGGTCCTGCCTTCTTCAAGATTTTTAAGAATGACAAGGCACGCTCGATAGACTTGGAAATGAACCTACTCAGCGCAGCAACACACCCAGTCAAATGTCTCACGTCCTTAACTGTCTTGGGTGCTTGAATCTACTCGATAGCCTTGATCTTGTTGGGGTTGGCCTCTATCCCCCGGTGGTACACAAAGAATCCAAGTAGCTTGCCGGAAGGAATGCCAAACACACACTTCTCCGGGTTCAGCTTCAAGTTGATCTTGCGCAGATTTGCAAAGGTTTCTTCCAAGTCCTGAATAAGAGTTAATTTGTCCTTGGTCTTGACCAATATATCATCCATGTAAGCTTCAATATTTCTGTGCAGCTGGGACTCAAAGCCAATTTGTACTGCTCTTGCGAAAGTGGATCCGGCGCTCTTCAACCCAAAGGCATCCATACAAAGTAGTATGTGCCACATGGGGTTATGAACGCTGTCTTCTCTTTGTCTTGTTTGGACATGAAGATCTGGTGGTATCCAGAGTAGGCATCCAGGAAAGAAAGCAGGTCACACCCGAAGGTGGAATACACAATCTGGTCAATGTGTGGCAAGGGGAATGGGTCCATCGGGCATGCTTTGTTCAGATCTGTGAAATCTATGCAAAGCCTCCATTTCCCATTAGCCTTGCGCACCACCACTGGATTTGGTAACCATGTTGGATTCAATACCCCTCTAACCAATCCAGCTGCCTCAAGTTTCTTGTTCTCCTTGGCAATAAACTGCTGCCGCTCCAAGGCTTGCTTCCGGACCTTCTGCTTGACGGGTCGGGATGTGGGCAGACAGCAAGGTGGTTCTCGATTACCTTCTCGGGAACACCAGGGATGTCAGATGGTTGCCACGCAAACACATCAACATTCACCTGCAGGAAGGCGGCAAGTGTGCTTTCCTATTTGTCATCGAGGGTGGCACTGATAGTAAATGTACCATCAGCGCCAGCCAGCCGTGCCAGGACCTTTCTCATAGTGGATGTAGCAGCCTTAGATCTCTTGCTATTGGAACTCTCCGGCAAGTCATCAACAGGCGCAGTGCACTCCGAAGAGGTATGCTTCCCGGATTCCTTGTTGGCATCCTTGCTAGCTTTCCCCTTTTTCTTTCTTTCCTTGGCGGGAGTAGTAGCTTCTGCGGCCTTTGCCGCGACTACTTCCTGGTACATATTGTCCACGCATATGATTGCGTCTTTCTCATTCAATGGAATGGAAATGATGCCTATTGGCCCTGGCATTTTCAGAGTGTTGTAGGCATAGTGGGATGCCGCCGTGAATTTGCCCAGGGCTGGACGACCAAGGATTCCATTGTACGGAAGGGGGAGGTCAACCACATCAAACACGATCTTCTTAGTCCGGTAGTTTAACTCCCCTCCGAACGTCACCGGCAGTGTGATCTTCCCCTTAGCACGACTCCTGCCGGGGTTGATCCCTTGAAATCTTCCAGTAACCTTGAGCTCTTCTTCTGCTACTTGGAGTTTCCTAATGACCTTTGGAGAAATCAGATTCAACCCGTGAAAGGATCGAGAAGAGGTGTCTAGAGGGGGAGGATGATTAGACCCTCAACAAAGAAAAGTAGCAGTTTTTAAGTTCTTTAAGTCAAGGTGGAGTTTTAGCACAAGTTTAAACATTCACAATACATTTCAAGCAAGCATGGCAGGAGTATATGAGCAGCGGAAAGTAAAGCATGCAACTTGCAAGAAAGTAAGGGATGGGATTTGAGTGTGCAAATGCAATTAGAGACAGAGAGATTTTTGGCGCGGTTTCGATAGGTGGTGCTATCATACATCCACGTTGGTGGAAACTTCAACCCACGAAGGGTAATGGTTGTGCGAGTCCACGGAGGGCTCCACCCACGAAGGGTCCACGAAGAAGCAACCTTGTCTATCCCACCATGGCCATCACCCACGAAGGACTTGCCTCACTAGGGTACATCTTCATGAAGTAGGCGATCTCCTTGCCCTTACAAACTCCTTGGTTCAACTCCACAATGTTGACGGAGGCTCCCAAGTGACACCTAACCAATCTAGGAGACACCACTCTCAAAAAGGTAATAGATGGTGTGTTGATGATGAACTCCTTGCTCTTGTGCTTCAAATGATAGTCTCCCCAACACTCAACTCTCTCACACAGATTTTGATATGGTGGAAATATGATTTGAGTGGAAAGCAACTTGGGGAAGGCTAGAGATCAAGATTCTTGTGGTTGGATTGGAATGTCTTGGTCTCAACACATGAGTATGTGGTTCTCTCTCAGAAAATGAATGCTGGAAGTGTAGGCACGTTCTGATGGCTCTCTCAACGAATGGAGAATGGGTGGAGGGGTATATATAGCCTCCACACAAAATCTAGTCGTTACACACAATTTACCAAACTCGATGGGATCGAATAGTGAAACTCGGTCAGACCGATATGGTTCAAAATGTGAACATTAGAGTTTTCGGTGGGACTGACATGATCAACTCGGTAGGACCGATGTGCAAGGGTTAGGGTAAAACTTCAACTCGGTTTAACCGATTACACAAACTCGGTGAGACCGATTTTGGTAATGAGCAATCAGAGAGTTGGTCAAGCAAACTCGATGGGACCGACTGCATATCTCAATGGGACTGAAATAATTACAACAGGCAACAGAGAGTTTGCAAGCCCATCTCGGTGAGACCGAGATCCCATCGGTGAGACCGAACTGATTAGGGTTTCTAGTAGTGGCTATGTCAAATGAACTCGGTGGCATCGGATAGATCAAATCGGTGGGGCCGAGTTTGACTTTAGGTTTAGGACATATGTGGAAATGTGAAAGTGATTGAGGGCTTTGGAGCATATCACTAAGCACTCTGAGCAAGCAAGCCATTAAGCAACACCTCATCCCCTTTTAATAGTATTGGCTTTTCCTATGGACTCAATGTTATCTTGGATCACTAAAATGAAAATGTAGAGTCTAGAGCTTTTGCCAATGTTTGTCCTTTAGCTTCTTGAAGGGTTTCCACATCCTCTTGTCCAAGCCACTCCACTGTTGAACTCAACTGAAATATACTAGATAAAAATGTTAGTCCAACAAGAGATATGTTGACATTAATTACCAAAATCACCCAGGGAGCACTTGTGCTTTCAGTCTCCCCCTTTTCGGTAATTGATGACAACATACATCAAAGCTTGAGATAAAGATATGAAGAATAGCAAGTAAAGCTTTAGAAAGACATGTAACATGCATAGGCTCCCCCTACATGTATGCAATCATGTAAATATAGAATATAAGATCATGTGAATGCATAAGCATGTCAAAGCAAGCAATGAGTTACATGTATCTGGGATATATGCATCAGAGCAAATGTTGTGACTATAGGAAATGTACCTCCATGTTCATGATTCCTTCTTGCAAAGAATATGTACAGTAACAAGAAATCATCATGCACATGAGTGTGATGCTTATAATTACCTTGTGGTCTTCAGCTTGCTTTGAAAGAGATGAACCCGAGTAAACAAGGATAGATAACACACAAACACCTACTGATCAAAGCAAGAACAAGAAACCACAAGAGTACCAAGATTGGGATGACATATAGAGAGTGAGTACTAGGTACTCTATTGGATATAGGCATATCCCCAAAGAGTAAAGATATGCCATGAATTCGAAGATTTCCTTCACTTAAAAGTCTTTCTCCCCCTGAACCTTATATTGGATAATTGTCGGATTTCGGGTTCTGGCAAAACCATTGAGGTTCGAACACTGGGGTGCGCACGAAGATCTCCCCCTACTGAATCATGCCCTCAGTCTCACCGCGATCTCAAAGCTTAGCTCGACGAACCCGCAACACAAGATACACGAGATTTATACTGGTACGGGCCACCGTTGTGGTGTAATACCCTACTCCAGTGTGGAGTGGTGGACTGCCTCTCGGGCTGAGGATGAATAGTACAAGGGGAAGAACAGTCTCCTGAGGCGAGGTGTTCTTGTGCTTGGTGGGTGTGTGGATGAGGGAGAGCTTGATCGTTCTTCTCTCTATGGTGGTGGCTAGTCCTATTTATAGAGGCCCTGGTCCTCTTCCCAAATATTGAGCGGGAAGGGAGCCAACAACGGCCAATTTGAAAGGGGACAATTAGTACAAGCTATCCTGACTAAAGGTGGTCTTCACCTGCCAAAGGCTCTGGCGGTGATGCCGTCTTGGGCTCCACGGTGACCTCCGTCCTGCTGGTCTTGGTCTTGTTGCACCGATAGGGAAAGCTTTGCATGATGCCTCGGTACTCCTCGCCTGCACTTGCCCCCTTAGCACCAAAGAGGAATGAGGATGCTGCGCGTGTAGGTGCCCGCCTGGCGCCCACCTGGCCTTGGTCGTCATGGCTTACGTCACTGGAACCTCGCGAGGTTTGCCCTGCCTTGATCTCTCCGCCCCTCGTGAGCCAGCTTGATGAGACCGCTCCCGAGGAGGTCTTCTGTCGTCCGCCTCGCGAGGCTTGGCCCCTCGCGAGTGTCTTGAGTGTTTGTTGGTGAAGATGGGCTGTACTAGGCCGCGAGTGGAGCCACGCCATAGGCCGCAGGCAGGCAAGTCTGGGGACTCCCGTTCCCAGAATGCCGATAGTAGCCCCCGGGCCCAAGGCGCGCTCGGACTTGGCTTCGAGGCGAAGCCAATGGGCAAGTGCGAAGCGCCGTGGGCCCCAACAGCCTGCGGCCTTTGTCGACGCATGGCGATTGATTGGACGTGGGCGTCTCCGCTTCCCCACGTAGCCTTGAAATCCGCTTGGCTAGGTGGCCCTACACAGTTATTTCCCCATTGCTGGCAATGCGCTCCCCAATCTATTTGCTTCCTCATACCTCTGCTTCCTCTTTCGATCCGACTCGAGCTCAATCTTCTCCATCTCCATGGCGCCGAACCGGATGGCGAAAGGGAAGAAGCCCCTGTCCTCAGCCAGCCCACCTCCGGTCGTCGATCCCGCCATCGGCCGATCACGGGTGCTCAACCAGGAAGCCATGCATAAAGTCCGCCCTGCGCTCGCTACCAGCTTCAATGAGTGGGGAGGGACGGTGGCCTGGCCCGCGTCCCGAGCCACCATCGATAGGACGGCCACCGAGGTCCAGTTCTTCATCGATGCCTTATGGGCTGGCCTGGTCTCCCTTCTCCGCCTTCTTCGATGCCATGCTTTCCCATTACCAGATCCATATGCTGCACCTTGATCGCCAATTTGTCACCCTTCTCGCCATCTTCGCCTTCGTCTGCGAGGCCATGGTGGGCATTGCTCCTTCTGTGGCCCACTTGCGCCATTTCTTCTCGCTGCACCTGACCAACCCCCGGCAGTGCTCGGGGTACCTGAGCTTCCAGGCCGTGGCGGCGACAGCCAGCTCGGGGGTCGACTTTGATCTCCCGCCGTCTACGAGCAAGTTTCAGGCGCGGTGGGTGTATGTTGATGTCGGAGTACTCAGCCCCATGCTCTCGTCTCCGTCGTCTCCCGCCGTCCCCAGCTCTGGCTGGGGTCATGAGGAGCTCGTGAGTTCCCGTCTCTCTTTCGTCTGGCTCCGGCTGAGGAGGTAATGGATCTTGGTGTGACCGCGCCCAAGGTGATGAAGGAGTTCCTTCGATGCTGCATCGCCCCACTCCAGCGCCTTTCACGGCAAATGTGGGCCCTGACCGGCAATCAGGATCGTATGAGGCTTCATGAATTGGGGCTTTCGGCCGAGGCACGAAGGACGGTGCTCGAAGTCTTGCCGGTGACCCCTCACCGGGTGGTTTGCTGCAGGAGGGTTGTTGCTTGTACAACTGCTCGAACAGAGTGGAGTTCGCAGGGCAGATGCCCCCCTTCGATGAATGGGGGCTGCGTCCAGTCGGCCTTGTGGGGCCTTGCGAGAATCCCGTCACCGTGGTTCCTCTCCTTGTCGATGATGCTGAGCTTGCCCCAGGAGTGGACACAGGGAGGCAAGCACCGCTGGAGGCCGGAGGCGCGGGTGCCGAAGTGTCGATGCTGCCTGAAGGACCCGAGGCGTCATCCTCGGGGACTCATGATTCCCGTCCTGGGGCGGCAGCTGAGGGGGCGACGCAGTCCACTGCTCCTGAGGCCGAAGCTCATGAGGCCTCGGCAGGTCGTCGAGAGGCGGAGCCTGATAGCTCTCCCCAGCATAGCGCTCCTGAGGTCGTCTCCTTGGGTGCTTCACCAGTCGCGCACTAGGCTGGTCACCAAGTACAACGCCTGGGCCGGTTTCGCGTGGACTTTGCGGCGCTCCGTAAGAGGAAGGGGTCTCCACGCTGCAGCAGTGGCACCGTCCGGCCGCTGAAACACAGGAATTACATTGCCATAGACGAGTAAGTACGTTATCTTTGTAATTCCTTGTGTGCCGCTTCCCTTCCTGACGGTGGTTCTTCTGGATCCCTTCCGCCAAGGCCATGGAGCCTCCTAAGGAGCAACCTCCTCTTGCCTCTACTCCCCTGCTAGCCTTGAGCGCCCCAAGCCCGCGCGCCGCCCCCGGCGCGGGGTCGGCTGGAGAAGCGAGCCTGCCTGCAATGCGCCTCGAGCCCGTGCCCTTGCCATCTCTCCTCCGCGGCCTTGCTTGGAGTGTGGCCGGCGTACCAAGGGCTCCTCCTCTGGTCGTGGACGACGGCTGGATGGCTTCAATCTTGGGCTCCTCTTCAAGCGGTGGGTCTACGTCTGCCCGAGCCCCTCGCGGGGCCTGGCTAGCGACCGAGGGGCGCCAGCCCCCAGCCCCCTGCCAAGAGGGGGCGAGCCGCTTCGGACTCCGTCGGTAACTCCCGTGGCGAAGGACGGAGTCGCCTGTGCGCTTATGTTTGCATACGAACGAAGCGTCATCCGCCATGAGCTTTTCCAGGAGGTGATGGGCGTGATGAACCGGCTCGGTGCGGAACTAGCTGATGTAGACGCGCGCCTCGAGGCCGAGGGTCTTCGGTTGATGGAGGAGCGGCATAAGCTGAAGGTGGCCCTCAACCTCGCGCGCCACCAGCGCGAGCTTGACAATGCGAAGGCCAAGGCGTCTCTTGCGACCTCGCGCGAGGCCTGCTCCTGAGCCTTGGAAGAAGCCTGAGGAGACGACCGCCGCCGGGAGCTCACCGAGAAATGCGTGTGGGAGCTCCCGGCATGGAGCGCCTCCTTGGAGTGGCAGGTGGAGGTGCGCCAAGCCGCCCTTGTGTCGATGAGAGGGATGGCTTCCAATGAGGAAGAGATCCTGAAGCGCGAGGAAGCACTGGCGCTGGAAGGCATGGAGCTCAGCCTCGAGTTTGAGCGGTTGGAGACGAGGGAGCGCCAAGTTACTCTAGCGAATGATGCCGTCGGCGCGCGCGAGGCCCTGGCTCAGGAGGATGTCGATCGCCGCGTGGGCGAGGCTCGCGCGGATCTTGTGGGCAGGTACGACTTGAAGCTGAAGCTCGTGGAGGCCGAGGCGGCGGGCAGGACTGCTACCCTCAAGTCTAGGCTAAATGAGGCAGAACGGCGCGAGGAGGCCGCCGCGGCCGCCCTGGTGTCGGCGCAGGCTGAGCTGGCCTCTGCCCGCGCCGAGCTGCTTCCTCTTCAACAGCGGGTCGCAAACGCCGAGTCCTTCGCGCAGCAGAGCAGGGAGGAAGTGCTTCAACGGCGGACGCTGGAGCGCGTGCACGCCCCCATGCTCCAAGACCTCAAGATCAGGGCCAACACGGCGATGGGCTACATCTGCGTCGAAAATGCCCCTCATCCCCACACGAACGATTACGCCAGTCACCTTCGCTTCTTCGCTGACGTGGTGACGCGTCTGGAGAGCCGATCCGAGAGGGCTCGCCAGCTTGTTGAAGAGAGGAGTCGCGGCTTGCTCGGGCGTGCGTTCTCCCGTGTCTTCAGCCACCTTCAGAACACTTACCCCAACTTCGATTTCGACGCCTCCATTGCTCCTGTCCCCGAGGCCATCCGGGGTTACCTGGCGCGATGGGTGGAAGACAATGCGGGCACGCTGGTCAGGGCCTTCACTTCCGATAACGGTGCTGTGGTGGTCGCGGCGGATGAAGGCGACGTGGTCGACGACGGCGAGGGCGGCGTCGGTGACGGTGACGGGGACGCCGGTGATGGCGATAGAGACGCCAGTGATGCGTTTGAAGGCAATTCGGGGGACGCCGTGAGCGACATGTCCGACCGAACCCGTGCTCCCCTGTTGTTTATCCTGCATGCAAAACTCGGGCACGGCCCTGGAGGTTGTAAGAGCATTTTGGGAGGGGAAGCCCATCATGTAAACAGATTGTTGTCTCTATTCCTTAGGTCAAGCTAGATATTATATCCTCATGAACCCGTGAATCCTGCGACGAGTTTGTTGTTGTAATTTACCTTAGCCAGGACAAGTCCCGAACTAACTCGTGAGGTCGCGAGTTTCTAAGGGGTCTCTGAGGAGTCTGCCGATCCGCCAAAGGGGCATGCGTGCGACGTTCGCGTGCTATGCCCAGCCCCCACTCGCGAGGGGCTCGCGAGGAGGAGGCAGCAGGCGTAAACTCTGAATTAAGGCAGGAACCAGATCGCAAGAAATCGCACGAACGAGAAAAAGCACCCCCCGCGCACACCAATAAAAATTCAACTTCAACTTAAATCCAAAACCAGAAAGCAAGGCTACAGAAAAGAGGTTAAAAGCAAATGGCCGCGTCCGGCGCCTAGTCTAGTCTTCTTGTCTTCTCACCAGCGCGGAGCTAAGTGCTGCCACTTGGATGTGGGAGGGAGCCCCCGAGGCCCGAGGGCCACGCTCCTGAGACTCCGGGGCGTGTACAACCCCACTCATTATTACGTGAGAGTGTCACGAGCGGAGACCTTCACAGGTGCGAGCCTTACTTCATATCGCCAGGCGAGGGCACCGCCTTGCGTCACCCTCGACCACCATTGGGGGCGTCCGGAAACCAGGACGTCACCAAGGGGCAAAGGGGTCGCCAATGGCGCCCTCAGCGACCATGGGTCCTCTACTAGGGGAAGGCTCTCCAGCGCCTCCCCGGCAGAGGGCCTACCTCCGGGGGACACCTTGCTCCATGCGGCGCGGGGAGGGGCCTTGCTCCCAGCCCCTCTCCTGCAGCCCCCAGTGCGCTCCTCCTGGCGGAAGGGAGGCCGTCGAGTTGGGGCCGCATTCGCTGCTGTGACCTGATCTTCCTGCGACCCATGGTTAGCGTAAGCTTGTCCTAAGAGACTAGTGGTACCCTGTAGCTGTTGTTGCAGGCGCCGTTGGTGAGGCTTCCGAGAGGCTCCTGGAAGGTCTCAGCTTCTAGCGCCTCCTCTTCCCAGCCCGGCTCGAGGAACGAGCTGGGGTCGTCTTCCAGCGCGTACTCCTGGTCCATCATGCGAGGCACGTAGGCCTCCGGGGCCATCGCCTCGAAGACCTCGCTGTAGTGCCCCACGATCCATGTTGCCCGGCCCAACGCAATGCCCTCAGGATGGTTGGGTGGCATCCCGCCGGGGCCGTAGGTGGCAATGCTCGTACCCGTGCTCGTTGGAGGTGGCGCGGGCGCGATTGGGCGTCCGGGTGCCGTTGGTCATGCCGGTGATTATGAAGCCCAGGGGTGCACCCGGGGGCGCGCGGGCGCGGCGAGCCCCACCATGCGTTCCGGTCATGGCCTGAGGTGTAAGCAGGGAGCAGTAGGGCGGTGCCTCCGAGGCCGCGGCATCTAGGAGCTCGGCGACGCGTTCCAGCAACGCATCCCGGCCGCTCTCCATTAACCGGCATCGCATCAGCTCCCGAGCCACCATGAGGGCGGGCCTCATGTTTGCTTGTTCCCGTCGGGTGTGTGGCGCCGTGGCCCCGGCATGGCTTGAGGCCCTTGCGGCTGCCCGCGCTTGTCGTGGAGTAAGGGTGGACGGCGTGTGGCTGCGCCGCCAACGCCCCGCAGCGTTTGGCGGCGCGCGCGCTGCCTGGGGCGCGGGGTTGGGGTCTTCCTGGGCAGACGGGACTGCCCGGGCTGGCCAAGCTCCCCAGCGGTCGGCGTTGGTCCTTGGGTCGCCGTACATCGGAGTCGCGGAGTGTCGGCGGATCAACTGGCGGAAGGAAAGTTCCGGCGCACCCCTACCTGGCGCGCCAAATGTCGGATCTCGGGTTCCGGCAAAACCCTTGAGGTTCAAACACTGGGGTGCGCACAAAGATCTCCCCCTACCGAATCACGCCCTCAGCCTCACCACGATCTCAAAGCTTAGCTCGACGAATATGCAACACAAGAGACACGAGATTTATACTGGTTCGGGCCACCATTGTGGTGTAATACCCTACTCTAGGGTGGTCTGGTGGATTTCCTCTCAGGCTGAGGATGAATAGTACAAGGGGAAGAACAGCCTCCTTAGGCGAGGTGTTCTTGCGCTTGGTAGGTGTGTGGATGAGGGAGAGCTTGATCGTTCTTCTCTCTATGGTGGTGGCTAGTCCTATTTATAGAGGCCCTGGTCCTCTTCCCAAATAGTCAACAACGGCCAAATTGAAAGGGGACAGCTAGTACAAGCTCTCCTTACTAAAGGTGGTGTTTGCCTGCCAAAGGCTCTGGCGGTAACGCCGTCTTGGGCTCCACGGTGACCTCCGTCCTGCCGTCCTGCTGGTCTTGGTCTCGTTGCACTTATAGGGAAACCTTTGCCTGATGCCTCGGTACTCCTCGCTTGCGCTTGCCCCCTTAGCACCAAAGAGGAAACGTGGATGCTGCGCGCGCTGGTGCCCACCTGGCGCCCGCCTGGCCTTGGTCGTCATGCCTTACGTCAGTGGAACCTCGCGGGTTCACCCTGCCTTGATCTCTCTGCCCCTCGCGAGCCAGCTTGACGAGGCCGCTCCCAAGGAGGTCTTGTGTCGTCCGCCTCACGAGGCTTGGCCCCTTGCGAGGGTCTTGAGTGTTTGTTGGTGAAGATGGGCTGTACTGGGCCGCGAGTGGAGCCACGCCGTAGGCCGCAGGCAGGCAAGTCTGGGGACCCCCGTTCCCAGAACACCGACAATAATGGGAGAAGATAGGGTAAAAGAAAATCAGAGCAATACAATCATGACCAACATAACACATAATAACATGTCTTTCCCCTCTTGAAGACATGTGACTTATCTCCTCTATGGATAATAAGCATCTGGAGAAGCTTAAGTTGTGCGTTCTCTCTTATGTGATAATCTTTGATGTGCTCGCTCTCCCCCTTTGACATCAATTTGCAAGAAGGGATCTTCTGGAGCATCAGTCAAGTAGGTTTGGTCCTTGAGTCACATTACGAAGAAACATGTAATATAACATGTAGGTAGAGGAAAAGAATCATTGAGTGGAGCTGGAATAAATATGCAGGATGCCAATGGCAAAGTGTTTTCTCAGCATTGAAATCGGTAACATCGAGTTTTTTCTTCGGTGGCACCGATTTGTTTCGGTTTAGCCAAAAGAAACAAACCGGTGAGGCTGAGTTCAACACAGAGAGAAAACAATTGTCATCTCAGCTCACTTAGGCAAATAAGATCTCACAAAGATTTGCAAGGAATTTACTGAAAGATTTGCAAGGAATTTATTGAAAGATTTGCAATGAATTGGATGCAGGGAATGCAGAACATAAGGAAAAAAGAAATCTAGATGAAGGTTTTTTTGAAAAGGGGAACAAACATGCAAGTGACAAATGCAATAACACAGAAAAACACTAGAGAACTTCATCTAGAATTGGTCGGCGACAAAGTCACCTATGTTAGAGTACATTGACTGAGGAGTCAAGTGAGATCACTTGATCGTAGGTCCTACTCATCGTTTAAGCTCAAAATGGGGTTACCATTTTTAGTTTAAGCATTTTGATGTATTCATATCTTGTTGAACTTCTTTGACCCATGACTTGGGGTAAAGCTTCTCTAAGATGGAATAACATACCTTGGGTGGTGGTGTTGATCTTGATCATGTAGTTAAACTTGTGTGGGATGCTCAAGGTTGATGTAGCTCATCAAGAGTTGGGAGCACCGCTTGTAGTTTGAGTTCATCTACCTACATGGGTTAGTCTTGCAAGGAAGAGCACTTGTGTATCCAAAACGACAACCATGAAATTTGACAACCATGAAATTTGATACCAAATGAATTTTGATATAAAGAAATTGTTAAAGGATATATTGAAAGGTTTCATGCCTCCTTGTCTTCAACCAGCATATTTTAGAGACTTGGTGATGTAGAGATTGCTGAAGATGTGAGTGAGTTGCAATCTCATAGATTTAGATTCAGGTACCTACAAAAGTTAGATAGCGTGCAAGGGTACAAGTATAGATCCAAGACATGTGATCATCATCATAAGAGAAATATCAAGGATTAGTCAAAGGCTCACGCCTTGCATGCATCCAAATGGAGTTTCTACTCCAAGTTTGAAGCATCAATGATGTTCAATTCACCTCTCAAACGGCAAAATATTTTCTCATCAAGTGTTTTGGTGAATATATCCGCTAGTTGCTTATCGGTACGAACAAGCTTAAGATCAATGTCTCCTTTAGCAACATGATCTCGAATGAAATGACGATGAACTTCAATATTCTTAGTTCGAGAATGTTGCACGGGATTGTGAGCAATCTTAATAGCACTTTCATTATCACAAAGCAATGGAACATGTTTCACATATATACCATAATCTTTAAGAGTTTGGGTCATCCAAAGTAATTGAGCACAACATGAACCGGCGGCAATGTATTTCGCTTTAGCAGTGGATAAGGATACAAAGTTCTATTTCTTGGAGGACCAAGACACAAGGGATCTACCAAGAAATTGACATGTACCCGAAGTGGACATTCTATCAACCTTGTCACCGGCATAGTCTGAGTCGGAGTAGCCAACAAGATCAAAAGAAGACCTCTTAGGATACCAAATGCCAAAATTTGGTGTATGAATTAAGTATCCCACTATCCTTTTCATAGCCTTAAGATGACATTCTTTGGGGGCCGCTTGATATCATGCACACATGCACACACTTAGCATAATATCGGGATGGGAGGCACACAGATATAACAATGAACCAATCATACAGCGGTAAACCTTTTTGTCAACCGATTTGTCATCCTCAGTCAAGTCAAGATGTCCACTAGTAGGCATGGGTGTTTTCATACCTTTGCTTTCTTGCATGCTGAACTTCTTGAATAAGTCCTTGGTATACTTTGTTTGAGACACAAAGGTACCTTCCTTAGTTTGCTTGATTTGCAAACCAAGAAAGAACTTGAGTTCACAGATCATAGACATCTCAAACTTCTTCAACATTAGCTTTCCAAACTTTTCACTAAAATGAGCGTTAGTCGAACCAAATATGATATCATCAACATAAATTTGGCACACAAATAATTCTCCATTAACCCTTTTAGTAAAACGAGTAGAATCGATCTTTCCAATCTCAAAGCCTTGTTCAATAAGGAACCTGGTCAAGCATTTATACCACGCTCTAGGAGCTTGTTTAAGACCATAAAGAGCTTTGTGAAGTTTGTAAACATGGTCGGGTTTCTTAGGATAAACAAAGACGGGAGGTTGTTTAACATAAACTTACTCCTCAATTTCAACATTTAGAAAAGCACTTTCAATGTCCATTTGATACAATGTGATATCATGATGATTGACATAAGCAAGTAAGATGCGTACGGACTCAAGTCTAGCAACGGGGGCATATGTCTCACCATAGTCCATACCTTCGACTTAAGTGTCGGCTTGAGCGACGAGATGGGCCTTGTTGCGCACAACTTGTCCATCTTAATCTTGCTTATTCCGAAACACCCATTTGGTACCAATGATGTTGTGGTTGTTGTCGGGCTTCTCAAATATAGTCCACACTTGGTTCCTCTCAAAATTGTGTAGCTCTTCGTGCATGGCATTTATCAAATCCGGGTCTTCTAGAGATTCTTCAACCTTCATAGGTTCAATGCTAGATATGAATGAATAATGTTCACAAAAATTAGCCAAACGAGTTTTAGAGTGAGTAATTCTCCCGGTTTGAATATCATCAAAGATTTGCTCGACGGGATGGTCTCTTGAGACTCTTGCTCTAACTTGAGAAAGCTTTTGTTTTGGTCGGGGTGGAACATCTTCTTCACAATATTATTCTTCCTCTTGGCCTTCTTCGTTGTTGGTGTTGTTGTTCTCTTGTGGAGGTGGGGAAGGAGGTTGATGAGGTTCATCTTGGTGTACTTCCTTGTTTTCTTCATCTTGGCATGACCCACTTGTGGATGCCTCTGAGTCAACTCTTGGTTCACCTTGTCGTGAGGTAGAAGCTTCCACTTGGACGGACGAGGTACTCTCCTTCACCTCCGTTGGACGAATCTTGCCAATAGACAAGTCTTGGATTGCTTCCGAAGGGTCTTTTTCTCCTACATCAATTGGCAATTGCTCTACTTGCGAGCCATTAGATTCATCAAACTTCACATCTACCGCCTCTTCAACCTTTCGGGTGAAATTGTTGTAGACACGGTAAGTGTGAGAGTCCGAGCCATAACCAAGTAGGAAACCCTCATGAGGTTTAGGAGCAAATTTAGAATGATGATGCTTATCAAGAATATAGCACTTTGAGCCAAATACTCGAAAGTATCCAACTTGGGGTTTGTTACCGGTGAGAAGCTCGTATGCCGTCTTGCCGAGTATCTTGTGAAGATATAGACGATTTGTTGCATGACAAGCTCTCTCAACCGCTTCCACCCAAAAGTGTTCTGGCGTCTTGTACTCATCAAGCATCATTCTCGCCTTCTCAATAAGAGTTCGGTTCTTCCTCTCAACAACTCCATTTTGTTGAGGCGTGTACGTAGCCGGGAACTCATGTGAAATCCCTTCTTCATCAAGAAAGGTGTCCACACTGGCGTTCTTGAACTCCGTTACGTTCTCTCTGCGAACCTTCTTGATCTTCACTTCAAATTGATTTTGGGCCTTCCTAGCGAAGTTCTTGAAGATCTTCTGGACCTGTGATTTATCATCAAGAAAGAACACCCACATAAATCTTGAAAAATCATCGACTATGACTAAACCAAACCAGTTTCCACCAAGACTTTTATAGGCGTTTGGACCGAATAGATCCATATGAAGTAGCTCGAGCGGTCTTCTCGTGGTCATGATGTTCTTCACGGGGTGGCTCCTTCCAACCAGTTTTCCTGCTTGACAAGCACTGCACAATCTATCCTTGTCAAATATAACTTCTTTTACTCCAAGGATATGATCACCTTTAATAAGCTTATCAAGATTTCGCATGCCCACATGACCTAATCTTCTATGCCACAATCAACCTTTAGATGATTTAGCAATTAAGAAAGGTCTAGGTTGAGCCTTTTTAGTGAAATCAACAATGTATAGATCACCTCTACGTATACTGGTAAAGACCATTTTATGATTATCTCTTCGAAACACTTGGCGATCTACTTCAGTAAATAGGACATTAAATTCAAAGTCAGCTAGTCTAGATACGGAAAGTAAATTATAGCCAAGAGATTCACTGAGCATAACATTTTGTATGGAGCTATCATGTGAGATGGCCACCTTACCAAGGCCAACCACCTTACCCTTTGAGTTATCACCAAAAGTGACATAGTTTCGAGGGTCGTCGTTTTCAGCAAGCTCACGAAACATATCCTTGTTTCCGGTCATGTGATCGGTACATCCACTATCAAGAACCCATTCCTTTCCTCCAGCCATGTAGCCGTGAAGATTAGCCATAAGACCGAAGTGTCTCATAGAATCATCGAGATCAAAGTCACTATCATCCTCCTCCTCATAGTATCCATGTTCAACATCGTCTTGTGACTGATCATCTCCTTGAGAGAGTGATTCATTAGATATATGATAATGACAATGTTCATCTTTATGAGTTCTAAAGACTTCGGAACTGATGTTGCTAATGATTGCAACATCTCCTTTGTCACGCATAAGGTCGCGAAGCTCAAATAGACAATCACCAAACTTAGGATCATTGGAATTCATCTTACTTAGGGAAATAGACTTTTGAAGAATCACATCTAGATTTTGCAAGGAATAGTTTGGAAATCTTCCTCAAGAAATCTCCATATGGTGTAAGCACAATCAAGAGTAGGCAAGCAAACAATCAAATTTCTAGGCAAACCTCTAGTAATAATGACAGTTCTAAGGTTGCGGATCATGTCGAGAGACTCAGCGGTGGTAGGATGCAAAGGATCAACAAGAGGCGCGCAAGGGCTATCAATGTACTTGTTCAAGTGATATTCATTGAAAATCTCAAGCATCTCATTTTCCAAGCATTAAAGAACTCTCCATCAAGTATAGGCACTCTACGTCTAAGACTCCCCAGCATAGAGTGATCCATCTTCCTCCAATGGTTATTAAACCAAAGCAATGTAGACCAATGCTCTGATACAAATTGAAAGGATCGAGAAGAGGTGCCTAGAGGGGGGGTGATTAGACCCTCAACAAAGAAAAGTAGTAGTTTTTAAGTTCTTTAAGTTAATGTGGAGTTTTTGCACAAGTTTAAACATTCACAATACATTTCAAGCAAGCATGGCAAGAGTATATGAGCAGCGGAAAGTAAAGCATGCAACTTGCAAGAAAGTAAGGGATGGGATTGGAGTGTGCAAACGCAATTCGAGACACAAAGATTTTTGGCGTGGTTCCGATAGGTGGTACTATCGTACATCCACGTTGGTGGAGACTTCAACCAATGAAGGGTAACGGTAGCGCGAGTCCATGAAGGGTCCATGAAGAAGCAACATTGTCTATCCCACCATGGCCATCGCCCAAGAAGGACTTGCCTCACTTGGGTAGATCTTCACGAAGTAGGCAATCTCCTTGCCTTTACAAACTCCTTGGTTCAACTCCACAATCTTGATGGAGGCTCCCAAGTGACACCTAACCAATCTAGGAGACACCACTCTCCAAAAGGTAATATATGGTGTGTTGATGATGAACTCCTTGCTCTTGTGCTTCAAATGATAGTCTCCCCAACACTCAACTCTCTCTCACAGATTTGATATGGTGGAAAGATTATTTGAGTGGAAAGCAACTTGGGGAAGGCTAGAGATCAAGATTCTTGTGGTTGGATTGGAATGTCTTGGTATCAACACATGAGTAGGTGGTTCTCTCTCAGAAAATGAATATTGTAAGTGTAGTCATGTTCTGATGGCGCTCTCCACGAATGGAGAATGGGTGGAGGGGTATATATAGCCTCCACACAAAATCTAGCTGTTACACACAATTTACCAAACTCGGTGGGACCGAATAGTGAAACTCGGTCAGACCGATATGGTTCAAATTGTGAACATTAGAGTTTTCGGTGGGACCGATATGATCAAGTCGGTGGGACCGATGTGCAAGGGTTAGGGTAAAACCTCAACTCGCTTTGACCGATTACACAAACTCTGTGAGACCGATTTTGGTAATGAGCAAACAGAGAGTTGGTCAAGCAAACTCGGTGGGACCGACTGCATATCTTGGTGGGACCGAAATAATTACAACAGGCAATAGAGAGTTTGCAAGCCCATCTCGTTGAGATCGAGATCCCATCGGTGAGACCGAACTGATTAGGGTTTCTGGCAGTGGCTATGTCAAATGAACTCAGTGACGTCGGATAGATCAAATTGGTGGGGCCGAGTTTGACTTTAGGTTTAGAACATATGTGGAAATGATAAAGTGATTGAGGGCTTTGGAGCATATCACTAAGCACTTTGAGCAAGCAAGCCATTAAGCAACACCTCATCCCCTTTTAATAGTATTGGCTTTTCCTATGGACTCAATTTGATCTTGGATCACTAAAATGAAAATGTAGAGTCTTGAGCTTTTGCCAATGTTTGTCCTTTAGCTTATTGAAGGGGTTCCAGATCCCCTTGTCCAAGCCACTCCACTGTTGAACTCAACTGAAATATACTAGATAAAAATGTTAGTCCAACAAGAGATATGTTGACATTAATTACCAAAATCACCCAGGGAGCACTTGTGCTTTCAACCCGGCCTCGCCGTCAACCAACAGCTTTGTGACTTTGAGGTTGCGAATCGTTAGTGAAACAACAACGACAAGCACCCTAGTGTAGTGGTGCGGTCAGGGTGATCCTCTTCATCAAAGATGATGGGCGTGCGAGACCACTTGAGCGGCTTCCTAGAATATGCCGCTGGCTCCACGACATTGACTTCACGCGCCCACTGTTTAAGTTGGCGGTGAGAGGAGTGCAAAGATGCACCCCCGTCAATGCATAGGGTGTTAGTGGCTTTCTGGAACTCCTGCTTGCTGGTTTCCTCTTCATTTCCTCCATCACAATCATCATCTCAATCCCTCTTCTCATGGCCATTGGTGGGTTTCCCTTCATACTAAGGAGCCTTGCCGGGGTGACTTGCTCTGCCGTCTCGGCCCTTCCCGCCAATGCCATCTTGGTCTTTCTCCTTATCACGCTTCTCATACTCAGCCCTCTGCTTCTTGATGAGGTGCTCAACCTGATGACACTCCTGAAGATCATGGCCCTTGGTCCGATGGATCTTGCAGTACGGCCCATCACCCTTCCTAGCCTTCTCGGCAGCCGCGGCTTCCCGACAATCAGTGCATGCGGCAGCTTCCTTGCCGGGAACCTCGGCCTTGGCCATCTTGCTGGTACTAGGTGCGCTCGATCCTTCAACGGTCATCGCCGCTTTGTCCTTGTGCTTCTTGTTGCGTTTCTTGTTCTTCTTCTTCTGGTTGGTGGCGTTGTCATCGTCCTCCGAGTCGATATCGACGCCATCTTCTTCACCGTGGAGCCGTCTCCCTCATCTACCCGAGCACACTTGTCCACCAGAGTGTACAGATGTTTCACAGTCTTGGGTAACTGAACTTTCACATTAGAACATATATGCCGGTTGCGCACGTTGGACTGGAATGCAGCTATCACAGCCGCTGGGTGGTTGTCTGGAATGTTCCAGTGTACTCGGCTGAATCTCTGCATGCACTTCCGCAAACTTTCTCCTTCCTTCCGCGGGAGGAGCTGTAAGTCGCTGGGCCACCCTGGTTCTTGATTGCCGCCCGTGAAGGCGCCAACAAACTCATGGCATAGGTCAGCCCAGGTCGAGATGGAATTCTCTGGCAAGTGCATCAGCCAAGACCTCACATTAGACTTGAGTGCCAAAGGGAAGTAGTTGGCGAATACCTTCTCGTCTCTTCCCCCGGCAGCTTGAACAGCGATGGTGTAGATGCTCAAGAACTCTACCGGGTTCAATCTCCCATTGTACTTCTCTGGTATTTCTGGCTTGAATGTTCGAGTAGATGGCCAACGGACTTGCCGCAGCTCGCGAGTGAAGGCGGGGCACCCAGCCTCAAAAGGTAGGTACCCACCTTCACCAGGCGTGGGCTCATCGACGTGAGGGACATTGCGCCTATCAGACTGGAGGCGGGCATCGCAGTGTCGTTTGATGGTGACGCAGGCGTCTTCCCCTTCGCCTATATTCCAGGACTCGCCACTGGTCTCGACGTGCTCGAGGATCATATGAAGCCATCGATACGTCGTCAGGTTCTTGGTCGCGTGGCTCTGTCTACGGCCCCTGCGCTGGCTGCCGCGGAGGGGATTGCACCGTGGGGTGGCTCCTTCGGTACTGCCAGAGGCTTGGGCCCTTGTCGCCGCCTGCGGAGGCCACGACAGGACCGCTCGCTGTGATCCTCCTGCCTCGGTGAAACCAATCAGGCTCGGAATGGTGGCTCTCCACTCATCCATCTGATCGGCTACCGGCGAAATCTCAACAGGAGTTGGGCCCATGCCATGGCCTCCGAAGCATTGCTCGATATGGGTGATGATGTAGACCATAATGTCGCTTGGCTTTTGATGGTGCCAGTAGTGTTAGCGACGTGCTCTCATCGCCGCCTGCCAGTTGCCAAGGTGGCATGGTGACGAGGCAGATGTGCTTGGGGGTCGGCGGCTCCGTTCGGCGCATCGGCATGGTCAGCCCGTCCCGTGGGTGGTGCGCGCCCTGCGGCCGCACCCGTAGTGTGGGCGGCCGGAGGGTCGTGGTTCGCCCCAGAGCAAGCGCCACCACTGTAGCTGTGTCCTTCGGTGGGGCGGAGAGGTGCGGATGGAATGATCTCTCCTCCCGCACGTGGTGGAGCGTGGCCACTGGGATGCTGCTGTCGCTGTTCTCCTCCGGTGCCTCCTGCTCCCGCTTCGGCCACAGGGGAGGTGGTGACGACGCTGCCTGCGCCGGCCATGTCCCCCGCAGCATCCATATCCCCGTGTGTCCCCGTAGCCCCCGCAGCATCGGCGGCCGCGTGCGATGGGGCTTTCGAGGTGGACGGCTGAGGTGCAACACCGGGATTCTTCTTAGGCGCCATGGATGATGCCGCCGTTGAAGAAGAAAACGATGATGAAGATGACGCACTGCGTATGCTTTCGGGTTAGCACAAGAGTTTCCCCCTACCTGGCGCGCCAAAGATTTCGTTGGAAAATACGACCACCTATGGGGCCATCGGCCCCTTTGTGAGTCAACAGGGGGAGAGCGCATTGCACAAAGAGCGGAGGGTGCAACACAGCACGACAGAGATCACATGGGCAGTTTTTACCCAGGTTCGGGACGCCGCAAGGCGTAAAACCCTACTCCTGCTTTGGTGGATTGATGAGAGGACCGTGGTGGAGACGCAGCACTCTAGCCCGGTAGGGTTGTCTCCGGGCGAGATGAGCTATGCGCGTATGGGTGTACAAGGGTCCGAATCCTTTCTATGGTTGCCATGGCCCTCCTTTTATAGATCAAGTGGTCACCACAATGGCAAACTAGTCATTGTGTAATAATTAGATAGCAAACAGTGCTATCATACCTAACTCTACAGACAAGACAAGGCGCTTTAAATGCACCGCTTAGTGTCACATCGTAGCGCAGCCCGACAATCCTTGACGGGCCGTTCGGCCACCTTCTCGCCTACCGGCATGACACGTCTCTGGACGGGTGTCATTTGGAGGTGATTTCCTTAGGAAGTGGTTGCCACATGCAAACTAATTTCCACTTAGTCACTTGTGGGCTCGACACCGCACCGATAGGTGACTTGCGTTGCTGTGAGGTCGAGCGGTGGAGCCTTGGCGGGGTAGTCTGCCTCCATCGTGCCCGGCAGGCCTGCCGGGCCAGTCTTGAGACTTGTCTTCGGGGTAACGTCGACCTCGCCAGGGTCGCCTACCTGGCAAGGGAGGTTTTTCCTTGTGGTATCTTGCTCCTTTAGCTTGGTCTTGGATGTTGCAACCTTGCTCATAAGCCGATGTACAGACTGGGCAAAACACCTGGGGTTCGTTGCATCGACACTAGGAGGGCAGAGGTGGGCGGGATCTGCCCATACTGTGGTAGCGAGCAAGTGGCGAAGGCCCTATCACGCCGGAGCTTGGTCAGAGAGAACGGAGGGTACCGCAGATCAAGACGTGGTGCTTCGAAGCCTTCGAACGTGAAACGATGCACATCCTCCCTTTCCCCCGACGGACGGGATGCGGCCGGATCAGTGACCAATGGTGAGAGAGAGAGGCCACCGCCGTCTGGCCTTGAGATCGTGTGACGAGAGACAAACCCCGGCAGGCAGGCTCCATTGTATATAGTGGAGCGTATTTCTTTTTCCTCGATGACAATCGTTTTATATTCTGTACGTGCCATTGAGGAATATAACTTTATTTAATACTAACACGTCAAGTCGAACTTTGTTCCGTGTACGTGTGGTACACGACCCTCCTTTGAGTAAACAACCGTTACACGCGTCAAATTATGACGTGGGCTGCCTTATCGTACAGGAATGAGCTCCACCGTGTACCCGCGCGGGTGTGGCCGGGAACGAGACGTGAGTACATGTGTTGTGCGTGCACCTATTCTTTACGTGCAGGTACGTACGTGGGTGGGTGTGAAAGAGGGTTTGTACGAAACAGTGGCAATGTGTCGATGATATCTCAGACAAAAAAATGTAACATATGCAATGTGTGTGAAACAGAGTCATGGATATATCATATATAGAGGGAGAGATCCACGATAAGAGAGTGGAGGGATCATCGGCGTGAGATATCGATATAATCGAAAACAGGGATGAAGTGTGTGAGTGCGCAATCGATAGAGAGTGGCATCGAATTTGTGTTTGCCCACGTCAAAGATACAGGGCGGCTCCCCTACTGGGATGTGAGAGGGTAGAGGTGCAGTTTGTCTTTGTGGCATCGATATTAACCTAAAACATTTGACTATCGGTGTGTGGGGTGGGGGGAGGGGGCAGAGACCTAACTATAGAGAGGTAGATCAACTAGTATGTGTGTGCTGAAGGAGAAAGACCTAGCTATGTATTGTGGGAGATTGATCGGCATCCATGCATATGTGTAGCAGCCGAATAAGGTTGGGAGAGAGACAGAGGTGGAGTGTCGTAGGGTTGGTGGTGGAGTTGCTTCTCAAAAATTGTGGGAGAGGCCTGCTAGACAAATGGAGGGTACGACTGCAATATCAATATGAGAGGGGATGTCTGCCTGTCTGTGTGCGTGCGTGTGAAAGACGGGTCAGGAGGTATGCAAGGATGATGAGGGGGACGATATGGTTGTGGTAAGCAGACGTAACTAGATAGGAAGATCAATCGTCGTGTGTCAGAGAAAGGGAGAGACATAAGTAGTGAGGTACGTCGATCGGTGCGTGTGGAAAAATGTGACACCCAAAATTTTATTTGGATTTTTCAAAAGATTTTATTTGACTTGAGGGAGGTGATTTAAATTTTTTCTTCCAAAGAAACCTCCCTTTCAATATTAATTTTTTATGGCAAGAGTTTTTTATTTTGGATTCACCCAAGACTTCCTTTTGGTCTTGGAGGTCCTTGCCTTTTTATTTTGACTCAAGACAAAATACTTTTCACTTGAGAGAAATGCCTTTTGAAAATCTCTTGAAATTTTGCACTATGGCTTTTGGAATGATCCTTTACCACTTTCAACAATTCCCTCTTACCATGGCCTTAGTGCAAATCCACTCTCCTAAACCTTCCCTCATCTTTGGATCATGTTTTGCATCAAATCCAGCAAGTTGTACCTCTCCATATAATTATTTTCCATTTAAATCTTATCAAATAAATTTCTGTCTTCTATTCTAGCCCTTGGAGATTTACAAAGGAGCTACCATCTCTGCTTTGATTTTTGCCCCCAAACCAACTCCCCTTCCTAGTCCTTTGAACCCTCAACCAAGATCCATGAAGATCCACTGGTCTTCAGTTCAAATTTTTCAAACTACACTTGCTGCAAGTTTGGACCAGATTTGTCAAATTTGGTGAAATTCATTCAAATCCTTCTCCAAATATTCCAAGTAAAATCAGGCAGCCTCTGGGTACATTGAGTGGTCACCTCACCAAGTCCCAGCCCCAGGAAAATTTTTCTCATTGCCAAATCATTCTGTCGAACACCTGCAGTGCATTGTCAATGTCAAGTTCAGTAAAGTTCAGAAACAGTTTCAGTACACTGTCGTTTTCTTCAGAACTTGTTGTCGATCTCGACAGTGCCTCGATGTCGCCTTGCTCCCCGTCCCCTCCCCCTTGTTCCTGCACCGCACGAGCGCCTGGACGCTTGCGGACGTCGGCGACGAGCAGGAGGAGGTGCGCCGCCCCGTGACCGACGCCAGCGGCGGCTTTGCGGCCGCCAGAGAGAGGCGCGGCGCCGACGGCGCCACCCAGCGCCGCCCAAGCCACCGGAGCTCGCCGCGTGGCCTTCCACTCCCCAGAACGCGCTGCCACCCTCGTCGTGAACCGCTGGGCGCGGAGCGCGCTCTCTGCCGCCGACGTGCCCGTGCGGCCACCCCACCGTGGACCGACGCCATTACGCCAAGACCAACTCAGTTTAGCAGTGGAACGGCACCAGTAAACCTCACTGATGCTGCCTGGCCACTCAAACCACCTGCTCAACCACTACCTCGCCGTAATCGCTCGCCGGAGATTCTCCGTTCACGGCCACCCCCTCGATCCGCCTATAAATAGAGGCCCCGAGCTTCAACTCGAACCCACACCACCTCTGCACTCCACCTAGAGCACGCCTAGCCACTGGAAGAGCCCCGAGGAGGTCTCCTTCCTCGACTCCGGCCGCCGCGACCCGCCACGGGATCCAGCTCGATTCGCCCCCGTGCGTGCACCTCCGCCTCCCATCTCTTGCCAGTAGCTTCCCTATGCATCCACTCTTCTGACCCGCGCTTCAATTCGAGGTTTGCAGCTCACCACCGGAGTTCCCCACCATCACCCGAACCGCCGTCCGCCGGAGAAAGTGTCGCCGTCGACGTGGTGCTCTCCGTCGGTCGAGTCCACCACCCACCGACGCGGAAGGACACGCTGAAGCTCTTGGTACCCTCCGATCTTCCTGACTCGCCGTGGTTCGACGCCGGCGTCCACCGCAGTCTTCGGGCGCCGGCGAGCTTTTTGAACCTGACATGTGGACCCCCATGTCAGCCTCTGTTCTATTCTCCCTCGAACCGTTTTCTGTTGGCGCCTTCGGGCAAAATACGTTTTCCCTTTTTAGCTGGCGCATTTCTTTCCGAAGCGTTTTCTGTTTTCTCAGTTTAAACCCTGGAACTTTTCTGTTTCATTACAGATGAGTCCCTGGACAGAAACCTTTATAACTTTTTAATAAAAAGGGATTTTTGAGTGATTCTTTTTCTGACAGTCTTAAAATTTTGTCTAGTTTTTTATGGGATTTATTTGGAAAAATTTTGGAGAAATTTTTATGCACGCGTTGGTTTTCACGTTAGTGCCCGTTTTCGTTATGCCGTAGGTTCCGGAAGAGGTGACGGAGCCGCGAACTTCGCCGAGCTAGACTCCGACTTCTCCGAACCAGGCAAGCATGTTTGAACCTTGGATATGATAGGTGTTTTGCATGTTTGCGTGACAGTTTGTGCGTGGCATATGAGTGTCAGTGAGTACCTCGTTGCTTGTGAGGCAACTACCCGCTTTTTTCCAAAGTCGCGATGATCTCTGGTGAGAGATGGCCTAATCATGTGGTGACATGAAGGGCAGCAAGGTGGTACTGTTGTAGCATACCAGCCTTGCGTCATCCGACGAATTCCGACGTTAACGTGGACGGAGTCACGTTATCGTTCTTTTCCCCTCCGTGCTGCCACATGTTTCATTTGCCAGGGTGCGGTTTAGTAAGTTGGTAACCTCTTTCCGTGTACACACCAAACAGAGGGGCCGGGATGATGGTTCCTTGGCCCAGGATTAAAGCCAGTCATCCGGTCAGGGGGCATGGGTTTTTCCGGTTGGGACCGAGAGGGGGGGCACCCCCTTAGAGCGCGCGTATAGAAATTTGATCCCATGCTACGCGAGGTTGTAGCCTCCCCGTCTCAAGGATTTTCTTGAACGTTGCCGAGGGTGATCCCTGGCTTCGGAATGTTGAATGGGTGTGTACCGGTTAGACGTGTTTCTTCCAAAACACCGTAAACGGAACTAGTCCCCGTGACTACTGAAATCCGTTGGCTGTGGTTAAGTACAAACTCTGCAGAGTCAAATTCTTCCAAGTCATCGTATCCATGATCAAGTAGTGTAATCAGTATATCCATATCTATCCGCGTGGAAAACTTGTCCCCGGTGAACAAGCTCAAGTGGTAAACCCAGTTTAATTATTATTACTTTGAATGGACTAACCTTATATTTGTCTCGTACTTGTAATAATTTATAATCTCGAGCTACTGAATTATTGAGCTACAATATAAGCCCTTTATGTGACGTCGCGCAGACGTCCGACTGTGGCGTGTTTTTGTTTCTTACTTTAAATATAAGCCCTTTATGTGATGTCGCCCCGACGCCGACTTGCAGTTTCCTCTCGGACTGTGGATTATTCTTGCAGTTCTCTCGAGGATCATTCAGACACTCGTTTGGCACCAGTATTACTATTCTTGTAGTTTCCTCTCGAGGAGTCATTCAGACACTCGTTTGGCACCAGTATTACTATTCTTGCAGTTTCCTCTCGAGGAGTCATTCAGACACTCGTTTGGCACCAGTGTTACTATTTTTGCAGTTTCCTCTCAAGGAGTCATTCAGACACTCGTTTGGCACTAGTATTACTATTCTTGCAGTTTCCTCTCGAGGAGTCATTCAGACACTCGTTTGGCACCAGTATTACTGTTCTTGCAGTTTCCTCTCGAGGAGTCATTCAGACACTCGTTTGGCACCAGTATTACTATTCTTGCAGTTTTCTCTCGAGGAGTCATTCAGACACTCGTTTGGCACCAGTATTACTATTCTTGCAGTTTCCTCTCGAGGAGTCATTCAGACACTCGTTTGGCACCAGTATTACTATTCTTGCAGTTTCCTCTCGAGGAGTCATTCAGACCCTCGTTTGGCACCCAGTATGTACTATCTCTATGTCTGAATGCACTGGTTAATTTGTTCATACGCTTCATGTTTACATTTGTTATATCTTATGTCCGAACTGTCTTGCGAGTACTTTCATAGTACTCACCTGGCTTGTTGATTTGGCCAGATGTTGACGAAGGCGATCTCTTGGATGAAGAGTTTGATAGCGCGTCCGACGCCTAGAGGAGTCCCAATCAGTCCTGCGCGATCCCGGATATTGGTCACTTGTATTATATACGCTTCCGCCACCCGCAATAAGTCTCCTCGAGCCTCACTCCGACGCTCGAAGAGCTGTAGTCTTCAGGAGTCATATCACTCGCTTCGCGGTGATATTTCCACCACCGTTATTATCGTGAGTTAGTAGTTATGCCACCCTATCCGCCGTCTTGTTTTATCGGCGTGCATGTAATAAATTGTTGGGCAGTCTCCGCTCAACCTTGTATTATATTCAGTACTCCTGGTATTTTTCTTCTGTGACCAAGATATTGTCTACCAGTGAGAAGGAATTCTTCCTTACTGGTCCGTAAAAGGGATTGGTCTCTCAATAACTATTTTATTGAAAGACCGGTCGTGACAAGCTTGGTATCAGAGCCAGGCTGACTGTAGGAAGCCACTAGGTGCGATCGCTAATCGGTTATTAGCGTCTTTTGTGCTTTTCAGCATTTTGCAATTGTAGCTATTTTCTGTTGGTCATCATAAATTTATGACATGACTACTCAGAATTTTTGCCTACTTTTGTAGATGGCTGGCAGCAGCTGTGAGAATCGAGTGTTCACGAACGTGCCCGAGGGGTTTGTCAAGCTCCTCGTCTCCATCACCAAGCTCGCGATCGGGCCAGCAGCTCGCCCGGAGTTCACGCTCTATCAGCACAAGCTCAGCGACGACGTGTCTATGCACCAAGCTGTGGTGCAATTCAAGGGAGGACGTTCTGCAGCTCGCCACTTCCGTTTTGTGGGAAGGGCCATGCCTACGGAGAGGCATGCCATGCAGATGGCTGCCCGTGAGGCGATAGCTCGTCTTCGGGACATCCTTCCTACGATGAAGACTCGTCGCTACCGCTACCTCCCATGCCATGTGCCATACACCAGTCACTATGCATTCGCCTGCCATCGGGGAGAGCGAGATGAAGCCATCGAGATGGTTGTGGAGTATCTCAAGGCTCTGGAGGAGTCTTTCGACAACCTCGTAGACGATCTTGTGGCTGCCCGCATGGACTTAGTCCGGGGCGGTCCTGCCAGCAGGAAGGAGCTTCTCCACACGGCACCGCCTCTGACTTTCGTCTCGTCTTCAGCCTCTTATGCACCGGCCGTTTTGGCCACTGCTCGCCGTCTGCCTACCACTGAGGAGTTCGACCGAGTCATCGCTCCTACTCCAGTCAGAGCTGCACCGCCTGCCGCACCCGCTCTACCACCTGTCGCTCCCGCGCCATCACCGCAGCGCAGCGTTACGCGCCAGGAGCCAGCTAGAGAGGAGGTGGAGGTTGATTCTCCTGGACCGCTAAGTCTTGCCATCGGCAAGGGGAAGGAAATCTTCACCATCTCCGACTGAGAGCGCCGAATAGCCGCGCGTTATGTCTGCTTGTATGATGTGTTGTTTTATCTGTGCGCTAGTTTGTATTGGTGTGTTTGCTGCCTTCCGGAGGAGTACGCTAGCCTAAATAACATGTCAGGAATGTGTACGCGCATCCTGAGTGCTGTATCGTGTGTTTGCTTTTCGCGTGTAAGATATATGCTAAGCAGTTCCTCTCCGTGCAAAATCGCTTATGTTTCCTTGAAAACCTTGAGGTCTTTTAAATTGTTGCCTTGCAAGTTTTTCCTTGTGCTACACAGTTTTTCTCATGGGTTTTGCAAAATAATACCCCAGACTGGAAAAATGTCTCGTCCGTGGACTCGCTCCATGCCCAATCAGCCAGAAGAGGTTTATGGGACACAGACTAGCAACAATTTCACTCAGGGTCAGTCCAGTCAACAGGACAGCGAAGCAGCCCTGTCTCAAGTCTGCCGTCTCTTCGAACAAAGCCAACAACAGCACCAAGAGATGATGAATCATGTCATCAATATGGGAAACCACCGCGAACCCCATCAACCACATTCCAAGTTATCTGAGTTACAGAAGACTCGCCCTTCAACTTTTGCTCACACCGATAGGCCGCTGGAAGCCGATGATTGGCTTCGTGACATTGAAAGGAAACTGATTATTGCTCAGTGTTCAGATCATGAGAAGGTGCTTTATGCACCACACTACCTTACTGGAGCAGCTGCAGCATGGTGGGAAAACTTCCTACACATGCATCCCAGTGAACACAACATCACCTGGGAAGAGTTCAAGGAAGGCTTCCGTGGGGCACACATCCCCAGGAGCATCATAAAAATCAAGAAGAGAGAGTTTGATGACCTGAAGCAGAGAGGCATGTCAGTGACAGAATACAATGGTCAGTTTACCCAGCTATCCGTTATGCCTACGACGAGCATATGACAGAAAACAAGAAGATGGAAAAATTCCTGGACGGCCTGGCACCAGCACTAAAATGCCAACTGGTTGTACACACTTTCCCGGATTTTAAAACTCTGGTTGACAAGGCCATTACCTTGGAGAATGAGCGCCGTAGTCTGGAAGATCTCCGTAAGCGAAAGAGGGACAAGACGACTCTTGCTCGCAACAACCGAAGCAAGACTGGGGTTCCAAGGACAGAAGCAAGGAGATCCACGACTGCTGATCCAAGGCCCGTCAGACAATTTCATGCCAGAGACAAGGAGTACACATACCATCCAGGGGTCACCTGCTATGCTTGTGGTGAAGAAGGGCACTATGCTAAACAGTGCCCAAAACCAAGGAACTCGGCCCCCAAGCCAAACAATGGTGGAAACAATCCAGCCCCCAAGCGCAACAATTTCAATCCCAACAACAACCACAAGAAGGGTCACCTGAACCATGTGACCAGGGAAGAGGCGCAGAATGCCCCAGACATCGTGCTCGGTACGTTCCCTGTCAACACAGTACCTGCCACGGTTTTGTTTGATTCTGGAGCTTCCCATTCGTTCGTTTCGAAGAGTTTTGTTTTACAACATGATTTTCCGATACTTCCCTTGGAAAAATCTATGATCATCAAGTCCCCCGGAAATAAGCAAATCGCTCAGGGTTACTGCCAAGGAGTGGTCATTGAGTTCGAAGGACTACAATTCCAAGCAAATCTCATCGTGTTGGAGAGTAAAGGACTGGATGTCATTTTAGGAATGGACTGGTTGACCACCAACAAAGGATTCATTGACTGTTTCAATCGGACCGTGATTCTCACCCACCATCATGGCAAGACAATAAAGGTTACAGCTCAAGAAAGACCACGGTCACGGCAACCAAAACTGAACAAAGTGGACATTTCTGAACTGAGAAAAGTTCCAGTGGTATGCGAGTTTCCTGATGTGTTCCCTGAAGAACTGCCAGGCATGCCACCAGACCGAGAGATAGAATTCAGCATCGAACTAGCACCTGGCACCGCTCCCATCTATAAGAAGCCTTATAGAATGGCACCCTCAGAATTGGTGGAGTTGAAGAAGCAGATAAAGGAATTATTGGACAAAGGATTTATTCGAGCCAGCTCCTCACCTTGGGGTTCGCCAGTGTTGTTCGCCAAGAAAAAGGATGGGACACTGAGACTGTGTATAGACTATCGAGCCCTCAATATGGTCACCATCAAAAACAAATATCCGATGCCACGGATAAATGATTTGTTTGACCAGCTCGCACAAGCCAAGGTATTCTCAAAAATTGATTTGAGATCGGGATATCATCAACTGAAAGTACGGACAGAAGATATCCCCAAGACAGCATTCACTTCCAGATACGGATTATATGAGTTCACAGTGATGCCTTTTGGTCTAACAAACGCCCCCGCATATTTCGTCCACCTCATGAACAAGGTGTTCATGAAATTCATGGACAAATTTGTTGTGGTGTTCATCGACGATATTCTGGTATACTCAAGGACACCAGAAGAGCATGCTGAGCATCTCCGAATTGTTTTGGGAGAATTGAGGAAACATCAGTTGTACGCCAAATTTAGCAAGTGCGAATTTTGGCTAAGACAAGTTGGTTTCTTAGGCCATATATTGAACCAAGAAGGCGTGGCCGTAGACCCAGAAAAATTCAAAGTCATACTTGACTGGAAGCCACCCGCCAACGTTACAGATGTGCGGAGTTTCCTAGGAATGGCCGGATATTACAGAAGATTTATTGAAGGATTCTCCACTGTGGCAAAACCTATGACACAGTTGCTCAAGAAGGACAAGAAATTTGTATGGACGGAAGCATGCGAGCAGAGCTTCCAAGAACTTAAGAAGAAGCTGACTACCGCACCGGTCTTAACTGTGCCAGACATACACAAGAGTTTTGAAGTATATTGTGACGCGTCCCGAAAAGGTCTCGGGTGTGTGCTGATGCAGGATGGCAAAGTTGTCGCATATGCCTCCAGGCAGCTGTGAAAACATGAGGAAAATTACCCAACACATGACTTGGAGCTAGCAGCAGCTATGCATGCACTCAAGGAGTGGAGGCACTTTCTGTTGGGAAATCGCTGTGAAATATATACGGACCATAAGAGCCTCAAATATATTTTCACACAGCCAGAGCTAAATTTACGCCAACGACGCTGGTTGGAACTGGTCAAGGACTATGATGTCGGTATTCACTACCATCCAGGGAAAGCAAATGTAGTGGCCGATGCCCTTAGTCGAAACCCCAGCCCGGACAATGACGGTCCGCAAAACTTGAGGCCTGAGTTTCAGCAAGAGTTCGCTAGGCTCAACATGATGTTAGTCTCTGAGGGCACCGTATCAAATCTGGAGATACAACCCACCCTAGTGGAACAAATTAAGAAGGCTCAACAGGGACATCCCAGCATCGAAGGTATAAAGAAGAAAATGAACCTTGGAAAGACTTCAGAGTTCGTCACAGACAGTGAAGGAACATTATGGTACGGAGACAGACTTTGCGTACCTAACATTGAGGAACTCAAGCAACAAATCTTAACCGAAAGCCACACCGCTCCATACTCGATCCACCCTGGAGGAACCAAAATGTACAAGGACATTCAGGAAAGATTTTGGTGGCACGGTATGAAAAGAGATATAGCCACATTCATTGCTTGTTGCGATTCATGTCAGCGCATCAAGGCCGAGCATCAAAAGCCAGCAGGGCTACTCCAGCCAAACAGGATACCGGAGTGGAAATGGGATGAAATAGGAATGGACTTCATTGTCGGATTACCCCGATCTCAACGCGGAAGTGACGCCATATGGGTCATCACAGACCGACTAACCAAGGTTGCTCATTTCATTCCCGTGAAGACTACCTACTCCACACAAAGACTGGCCAAACTTTATCTCTCCCGTATAGTTTGCTTGCATGGAGTCCCAAAGACTATAATATCCGACCGAGGCACACAATTCGTCTCCAAATTTTGGGATCACCTACAACAAGCTCTGGGCACGCGACTAGCTTTCAGCACAGCATACCACCCTCAGACTGATGGACAAACGGAACGTGTAAACCAAATCCTAGAGGATATGCTGAGAGCCTGTGTGCTCACCTATGGATCCAGTTGGGAAGAGAGTTTGCCGTATGCCGAATTTGCTTACAACAACAGTTACCAAGCCAGCTTGCAAATGGCACCCTTTGAAGCATTGTACGGACGGAGGTGTCGTACCCCACTGAATTGGTCAGAAACAGGTGACAGTCGTATCTTCGGCCCAGACATGCTTAAAGAGGCCGAGGAGAAAGTTAAGCAGATCAGGGACAGACTCAAGACCGCGCAGAGCCGACAAAAGAGCTACTACGATCAAAACATCGTGAGGTCAGCTTTGAACCCGGTGATTCCGTATACCTCCGAGTATCTCCTATGAGGGGTCTGCAACGGTTCAAAATTAAAGGGAAGCTAGCCCCGAGATTTATTGGACCATTTTGTATAAAGGCACGAAGAGGCACGGTAGCCTACCAACTAGACTTACCCAAGGAGCTGTCAGACGTCCATGACGTGTTCCACGTCTCTCAACTGAGAAAATGTGTAAGTAACCCAGAGAAGCAGGTACCCCATGAAAACATTGATGTGCAACCAGACCTCACCTACAGAGAGAGGCCAGTAAAGATTTTGGAAGAATCTGAACGGAGGAACCGTCAGAAAACGACAAAAATTTTCAGGGTTCAGTGGAGCAACCACACCGAGGATGAAGCTACATGGGAAAGGGAAGATTTCCTCCAGGCAGAGTATCCATATCTATTTGAGGATCAGCAGAAATCTCGAGGACGAGATTTTTCCTAAGGAGGTAGGTGTTGTGACACCCAAAATTTTATTTGGATTTTTCAAAAGATTTTATTTGACTTGAGGGAGGTGATTTAAATTTTTTCTTCCAAAGAAACCTCCCTTTCAATATATTTTTTTATGGCAAGAGCTTTTTATTTTGGATTCACCCAAGACTTGCTTTTGGTCTTGGAGGTCCTTGCCTTTTTATTTTGACTCAAGAAAAAATACTTTTCACTTGAGAAAAATGCCTTTTGAAAATCTCTTTGAAATTTTGCACTATGGCTTTTGGAATGATCCTTTACCACTTTCAACAATTCCCTCTTACCATGGCCTTAGTGCAAATCCACTCTCCTAAACCTTCCCTCATCTTTGGATCATGTTTTGCATCAAATCCAGCAAGTTGTACCTCTCCATATAATTATTTTCCATTTAAATCTTATCAAATAAATTTCTATCTTCTATTCTAGCCCTTGGAGATTTACAAAGGAGCTACCATCTCTGCTTTGATTTTTGCCCCCAAACCAACTCCCCTTCCTAGTCCTTTGAACCCTCAACCAAGATCCATGAAGATCCACTGGTCTTCAGTTCAAATTTTTCAAACTACACTTGCTGCAAGTTTGGACCAGATTTGTCAAATTTGGTGAAATTCATTCAAATCCTACTCCAAATATTCCAAGTAAAATCAGGCAGCCTCTGGGTACATTGAGTGGTCACCTCACCAAGTCCCAGCCCCAGGAAATTTTTTCTCATTGCCAAATCATTCTGTCGAACACCTGCAGTGCATTGTCAATGTCAAGTTCAGTAAAGTTCAGAAACAGTTTCAGTACACTGTCGTTTTCTTCAGAACTTGTTGTCGATCTCGACAGTGCCTCGATGTTGCCTTGCTCCCCTTCCCCTCCCCCTTGTTCCTGCATCGCACGAGCGCCTGGACGCTTGCGGACGTCGGCGACGAGCAGGAAGAGGTGCGCCACCCCGTGACCGACGCCAGCGGCGGCTTTGCGGCCGCCAGAGAGAGGCGCAGCGCCGACGGCTCCACCAGCGCCGCCCAAGCCACCGGAGCTCGCCGCGTGGCCTTCCACTCCCCAGAATGCGCTGCCACCCTTGTCGTGAACCGCTGGGCGCGAAGCGCGCTCTCTGCCGCCGACGTGCCAGTGCGGCCACCCCACCGTGGACCGACGCCATTACGCCAAGACCAACTCAGTTTAGCAGTGGAACGGCACCAGTAAACCTCACTGATGCTGCCTGGCCACTCAAACCACCTGCTCAACCACTACCTCGCCGTAATCGCTCGCCGGAGATTCTCCGTTCACGGCCACCCCCTCGATCCGCCTATAAATAGAGGCCCCGAGCTTCAACTCGAACTCACACCACCTCTGCACTCCACCTAGAGCACGCCTAGCCACTGGAAGAGCCCCGAGGAGGTCTCCTTCCTCGACTCCGGCCGCCGCGACCCGCCACGGGATCCACCTCGATTCGCCCCCGTGCGTGCACCTCCGCCTCCCAACTCTTGCCAGTAGCTTCCCTATGCATCCACTCTTCTAACCCGCGCTTCAATTCGAGGTTTGCAGCTCACCACCGGAGTTCCCCACCATCACCCGAACCGCCGTCCGCCGGAGAAAGTGTCGCCGTCGACGTGGTGCTCTCCGTCGGTCGAGTCCACCACCCACCGACGCGGAAGGACACGTTGAAGCTCTTGGTACCCTCAGATCTTCCTCACTCGCCGTGGTTCGACGCCGGCGTCCACCGCAGTCTTCGGGCGCCGGCGAGCTTTTTGAACCTGACATGTGGACCCCCATGTCAGCCTCTGTTCTATTCTCCCTCGAACCGTTTTCTGTTGGCGCCTTCGTTCAAAATACGTTTTCCCTTTTTAGCTGGCGCATTTCTTTCCGAAGTGTTTTCTGTTTTCTCAGTTTAAACCCTGGAACTTTTCTGTTTCATTACAGATGAGTCCCTGGACAGAAACCTTTATAACTTTTTAATAAAAAGGGATTTTTGAGTGATTCTTTTTCCGACAGTCTTAAAATTTTGTCTAGTTTTTTATGGGATTTATTTGGAAAAATTTTGGAGAAATTTTTATGCACGCGTTGGTTTTCACGTTAGTGCCCGTTTTCGTTATGCCGTAGGTTCCGGAAGAGGTGACGGTGCCGCGAACTTCGCCGAGCTAGACTCCGACTTCTCCGAACCAGGCAAGCATGTTTGAACCTTTGATATGATAGGTGTTTTGCATGTTTGCGTGACAGTTTGTGCGTGGCATATGAGTGTCAGTGAGTACCTCGTTGCTTGTGAGGCAACTACCCGCTTTTTCCAAAGTCGCGATGATCTCTGGTGAGAGATGGCCTAATCATGTGGTGACATGAAGGGCAGCAAGGTGGTACTGTTGTAGCATACCAGCCTTGCGTCATCCGACGAATTCCGACGTTAACGTGGACGGAGTCACGTTATCGTTCTTTTCCCCTCCGTGCTGCCACATGTTTCATTTGCCAGGGTGCGGTTTAGTAAGTTGGTAACCTCTTTCCGTGTACACACCAAACAGAGGGGTCGGGATGATGGTTCCTTGGCCCAGGATTAAAGCCAGTCATCCGGTCAGGGGGCATGGGTGTTTCCGGTTGGGACCGAGAGGGGGGGCACCCCCTTAGAGCGCGCATATAGAAATTTGATCCCATGCTACGCGAGGTTGTAGCCTCCCCGTCTCAAGGATTTTCTTGAACGTTGCCGAGGGTGATCCCTGGCTTCGGAATGTTGAATGGGTGTGTACCGGTTAGACGTGTTTCTTCCAAAACACCGTAAACGGAACTAGTCCCCGTGACTACTGAAATCCGTTGGCTGTGGTTAAGTACAAACTCTGCAGAGTCAAATTTCTTCCAAGTCATCATATCCATGATCAAGTAGTGTAAATCGTATTCCATATCTAATCCGCGTAGGGAAAACTTGGCCTCCGGTGAACAAGCTCCAAGTGGTAAACCCAGTTTAATTATCATTACTGGTGGAATGACTAACCTTATATTTGTCTCGTACTTGTAATAATTTATAGTCTCGACTACGTGAATTAATTGAGCTACAATATAAAGCCCTTTAATATGTGACCGTCGGCGCAGACGTACCGATACTGTGGCGTGGTTTGTTTCTCTTACTTTAATATAAGCCCTTTAATGTGGTGTCGGCCCCGACGCCCGACATGTGGCATTTTATTCTTGCAGTTTCCTCTCGAGGATGTCATTCAGACACTCGTGGCAACCAGTATGTATTTATTCATTGCAGTTTTCCTCTCGAGGAGTCATTCAGACACTCGTTTGGCACCAGTATTACTATTTTGCAGTTTCCTCTCGAGGAGTCATTCAGACACTCGTTTGGCACCAGTATTATTATTTTGCAGTTTCCTCTCGAGGAGTCATTCAGACACTCGTTTGGCACCAGTATTACTATTTTGCAGTTTCCTCTCGAGGAGTCATTCAGACACTCGTTTGGCACCAGTATTATTATTTTGCAGTTTCCTCTCGAGGAGTCATTCAGACACTCGTTTGGCACCAGTATTACTATTCTTGCAGTTTCCTCTCGAGGAGTCATTCAGACCCTCGTTTGGCACCCAGTATGCACTATCTCTATGTCTGAACGCACTGGTTAATTGTTCATACGCTTCATGTTTACATTTGTTATATCTTATGTCCGAACTGTCTTGCGAGTACTTTCATAGTACTCACCTGGCTTGTTGATTTGGCCAGATGTTGACGAAGGCGATCTCTTGGATGAAGAGTTTGATAGCGCGTCCGACGCCTAGAGGAGTCCCAGTCAGTCCTGCGCGATCCCGGATATTGGTCACTTGTATTATATACGCTTCCGCCACCCGCGATAAGTCTCCTCGAGCCTCAATCCGACGCTCGAAGAGCTGTAGTCTTCAGGAGTCATATCACTCGCTTCGCGGTGATATTTCCACCACCGTTATTATCGTGAGTTAGTAGTTGTGCCACCCTATCCGCCGTCTTGTTTTATCGGCGTGCATGTAATAAATTGTTGGGCAGTCTCCGCTCAACCTTGTATTATATTCAGTACTCCTGGTATTTTTCTTCTGTGACTAAGATATTGTCTACCAGTGAGAAGGAATTCTTCCTTACTGGTCCGTAAAAGGGATTGGTCTCTCAATAACTATTTTATTGAAAGACCGGTCGTGACAAAAAAGACTTATATTCGACCTAGCTATATGTAGGGAGATCGGTAGGTATACATGCATGCATCTGTTAGAAGCAAATAAGGTCCGGAGAGATGGACAGGGAGAGAGGGATGCTGCTAGGAGGTGGTGTGAGAGGCCTACTATATCAAGGGCGGAGGAGTGATGCGAGCATGAGATCGATGAAAAGAGGGGTGGGAGTGTGCACGTGTGTGGAATCGTACTGGACATAGGGCGGCATGTACGGTGAGAAGAGAAGAGGGAAAGCGTGTGTTTGTGGTAGGCACACTTGGCTAGAGAGGTAAATCGACTGGTGTCTGCTGGAAAGAAAGATTCGGGGGGCCTACACACACCATGGGTGAACGACCTAAAGAGAAATAACGAATGTGCATGATGGAGGGGACGTTGAGGAAGGGTGTGAGGGTGGCGGGCGTGTGCATGCTCGAGAGGAAGTTAGCACTAGCTACAAAGAGAAGAGGATTGTGTGGGTATAAAAGACGAACAAATATCATAATTTGTTATAAAAAGTGGATTCGGATATTTGAAGAAGAGATCACAGTGTTTTAAACTGACGCATGTATGAATATATATAATGGTGATACGCATGGTGTGGTTATGAACATGTTATACTACATATAATATATACAACATTTATTTGAATTTGTGATAATGTGTGGCTTTTGCAGCTCAGGGCTAAATACATGTCATAATGTAGGGGTGGGGTACTATACTTTGTGTGATAAACGAAGTGTACGTATGAAACATGGTTTAGATTACGAAGATCTAGTTATTACATCAAATGTACTATTATTTGGAATCAACATCAAGTGTATTCAAAATTTTGAATTCGAGTTCATATAGTACACATAGACCATATCTATCTCTATAGTAATCATGTGGTGTGTTGTTAAGATAATACACGAATGATGGTTTAACTTTGCAACAATCATGATTGTAGATTCTTATTCAAATAGAGAAACAAATTCAAATTTAGATCGCATTGCAGCGGTAGTATAGACATTTGGAATATAGTAAAATGTCCGTACAAGTAGGTTGCATGCATTATACAGCCAGCGAAAAAATTTAATTGGACATAACACGGATTCATACCTTTGAATAGCATTTGTACAGTAAAACAGGACAAGACTCTCTCTCTATGTGGTGTCAATAGTTTTTTTTTGTTTTTTTTGTTGAGGGAAGTGCGAATTGATTTGGTACATACATTATTACACGTTAGACTTTTCCCTAAAATTCAACCCGCGCCTTGTTATCCCGAAAATTCAGATATCGTGCTCCCAAAACTCGCGCCTTCACAACCCGCGCCTTGCTACCCTGAAATTACAACCTACGCAAAAACTCCCTCCAGCTGCCAAATCCCGACACGTGAAATCCCCCTTCTAACCCTGAGCCGAAAGGGACACTAATTCAAATCGGTGGGGGTACTTTTGTAACACAACCTACATTTTGGACAAGCGCGTCCTTAAGTCATGGTTCCCCCCTCCCATCACCTCCTTTTCGCCATTCGAAATCCAGGCCGACATAACCTCTCTGCTCCAACCGCGAAACCCCACTATCCGCCACCCCACCACTGCCGAGCCGGAGCCTCTTCCACGACAACGTCGTCCATAACAACAGCTCGACGCCCCGCATCCACTGCCCCGGATGAGGATCCGTCATCGATCTCATCGTCCCGCTGGTTCAGCCGCCCCGTCCTCCACCTCCAAGGAGCTACTCCGACGATCGCCTCGTCTATCGCGGCTACTCCATCCCCACAGCTCCGCCTTAACCCGCTCCACAGGAACCGCACCATCCTCATTGACTCCTCGGACGAAGCCGAGGCCTACTCGGTGCCACCAAAGAGGTTGTACACTCAGCGCATCGCACCTTCTCCTTAACTTGACCTTCCAGCAGTAACGGTGATTGATCCCGCACCCCCATGGCGCGGCTACCTCGAAGCTGGCGCCCCCGGCGACATCTCCATGGCGGCTCTCCCCCAGTGCGAGGCTCCCTCGGCGGCGGTGGCGTCCATACCAGCCGGATCTTCTGCTGCTACTATTGCCCGGCTCTTGCTCACTCGCTCGTGCTGCTACTACTGCTGCTGCTCCGGCTCTCGGTCGCTCGCTCGCCCTGCTGCTCCGGCTCTCGCTCGCTCGCACTGTTGCTGCTGCTCCGGCTCTCGCTCGCTCGCACTGTTGCTGCTGCTCCGGCTCCCGCTCGGTCGCGCTCCTGTTGCTCCGTCTCTCGCTCGGTCGCGCTGCTGCTCCGCTCTTCCCCTCACTCATGCTGCCAGTCTGCTCTTGATCTTGCTCGTGCTGCTGATGCTGGTACATGGGCTGCTACAACTACACGAGTTGCTGCTCTGGCTCTAGTTCGCGCTGCTCCTCCAGGCGCTGCTGCTCCCCGTCGATCGCCTACTGATTTAGATCACTGTTCCTCTACTACTAGTGCTCGAGTAGCCTAAATTACATGTGAAGTGCCTCTCTGCTACCAGTGTGTTCAGTTTTGACAGTAACATTCAGATTCCACAGTAAATTTCAGTTTTGACAGTTAAGTTCAGAGTCAACAGTTTTTACCTCATCTGTTGTAGTCAGTTGTTTTTTGGTGATGTAAATTTTACATCTATCACTTTTTGGTAATGTATTTTACATCATCTATTGGAGATGCTATTAGAATCTCACTTGAGATTAATGATGTCTGTCTTGTACTGCTTCAGCCTCGACGTCTTACACCTCGCCAGAGCTGCTCCAATGATGGAACCATCCATCACAACAGAGCAGTACCCTGGACACCATCTATAGACGCCTCAAATCTTCCTCCACACCTCCGACAACCACCTCTGCCGCAACTTCTTCAGCGACCAAACAAACAATGCCGAGGTCGACATGGCTATGCCAAAGAGGTTGTATAGTTGTCGCATCACTTATTACTCTACATTCATGTCGATCCATTAGGGCTATTTTGGTTCAAAGGAAAAAGTGAAGGAAAAACATAACAATATGAAATTTTCCTATGGCACTCTACTATTCAATTATTCATGCATTTCATTGAAAAGTGGAGCAAAACATCCACCTGGACCTACTTTTCAAAATCCTATGCATGAAAACAAGATTAAGTGAATTAGTGGCGGAATAACATTCTACATGTACACACTTTCATATGGTTTCACTTTTATTTGGCCATGTTTCTTTGCATTCCTCTGCTCTTGCAATTCATGTGAACCTGTCACATCCCTAGCTTCTGACATTGCACTAGGCTAACTTGATGTGTGCATCATGTTTAAACTTTGAAAGAAACTTGAAATGGGGATTTCCTAAACCCTAGCATTAAAGGAATTCACTAGGTTCAACCAAAATATTTCCAGTAAATCCAAACAGCTTTCAAAAATGTTCATCATTCTTGGAAAATGCTGGAAACAGTAACCAGAGGTGATGCACATTTTTCCATGACACATAAGGTCACTGACTTAAATCATATGCTATTTGCAATTGGGCATTTAAATGTTGTATATTATTTTAAGTGCTCAATTAATTCTGAACTTTACTGAGGGCTGTTAGGAATAATCCAAACAGAGCCCACAATTAATTTTTAGGATTTTTGAAAACGCTTTGGTATTTTTAATAAAGCCCCGAAGTTACAGAAAAATAGAAAAACATTAAAAAAGGAGAGAGAGAGAGAGGAAGCCCACCTGGGCCACTTACCTTGCCTAGCTCCTCCAGCCGGCCCAGCCCACCTGGCAAGTGCCAGTCGTCTTCCACCTCGCGCCAGTCGGACGCGGAGCGCGTGCCCGACGCGCGCGTGCCCGTAGCTCGCCACCTCCTGCTTGCCGCCGACCGCCTGGAGCTGGCTAAGGGCGCCACACAACTCCTCTGGCCCTCTCTCACTCTCCCTGTGCTCCTCCTCCCCTCTGTCTCTCTCCCACGCGCACGGCCGAACGCCACCGTCGCCGCCGCTCGTCGTTGCCGTGTCCACCGCCTCCCTCTTGCTTCCCCGACCAGTCCAGGAGCTCCGCCACATCGTCCCGACCTCTCCGCCAAGTCAAGCAAGCCGGGACGCACCGCAGCACCGCCCTATCGCCGTCTTCAACCTCGGACCGCCGGAGATCCCTCTCGCCGCCCCGCTTGCTCCGGTGCTTCCCCGAGCACGCCGAGGCCACCTCTGCACTCGTCGTGAGCTCCTCTACCGATTCCCCCTTCTCCCATGTCCATTAGCTCATCGCAGCCTTCGTTTCTGTCGAGACCGAGACCTCACCGGCGCCGGACTTGACGCCGTCGTCGTTTTGGTTCGCCTCCGTTTAAACAGAGCACGTAGCCATGCTCAGTGCACCCCCAGGAGGCCATAGCACCCCTCCGCACCCCGTGTCATGCTCCCTAACGCCGCCCCCGTGCTAACCCGAACTCCGGCCGCCGCCTTGGAGCTCGCCGTCGTCAGCTGCCGCCACCATAGGCCCGGCCGCCACCACCACTCGACGTGCGCCTGCAAGAGCTCTCCAATGAGCCCAAGAACGGCCTCGTCCGTGTCCTGTGTGCGTTTTCCGAGCCGCGCTGCCGTCTCGGGCCTCGTCGGTGTCGAGTCGCTGGCGGGTTTGACCTGGTTTAGCCCCGGTTGACGAGGGATTTGAACCACCCGGGTCATTGACATGTGGGCCCCGGCCCCACTGACATTTTGGTTAGGTTTAACTTAAGGCTAATTAACTATATTAATTAGCTGAGTCGATGACATATGGGTCCCACTATCAGGTTTGACTCTGGTTAGGCGCTGTTGACCAGCTGACGCCACAGTGACACAGTGCTGACGCAATAACTCATTTCTGGATTTATTTTTTATATAGGGAATTCCAGAAAATACCCAAAACTTCTAAAATTCATAGAAATTCAACCATAACTCCAAATGAAACAAATTATATATGAAAAATTATCAGAAAATTGCAATCTATCCACCTGTATTACTTTCATGCATGTCAAACTAAGTTATACCTGCTGTATAGGTGAAAACATGATAATGACATTTTAAATGCTAAATGTGGAGTTTGCATATGAACCCTTAGTTCATATGGACTTCATTTAAACTGTTGCTAGATGCATTAAGGTAAATCATAACATTCTTGACATGTCATGACCATGCATCATATTGTTGCATTGCATTGATTGTGTTTTCTCTCTGTTGCCGGTAATTGTCCCCTCTCGATAGCCGTAATCCCGACGATGACACTGATGAAGAGCTATATGATCTTCGGAAGTGCCAGGCAAGCAAACCCCCTTGTTCATTCCGATACAATCCCACTCTCTCGCTCCTGCTCTCTTTTACTGCATTAGGACAACAACGATTCATCTGTTACTTGTTGCGGTAGTTGAACCCCTTATCCTCTGCATGACCTGTCATTGCCACAGTAAATAGATGAAACCCACTAGCATGAGTAGGAGTTGTTTGAGCCCTGATGTGCCTACTCATTCATGCTTATTTGTCATGCCTGCCACTACTTAGAGTTGAGTCGGGTCTGATTCATCGGGGATGAATTGGAATGGTGATGAACATGTCCTATTGTGTGTGAGCTAAGTGTGTGAACACGATTTGGTAAAGGTAGCGGTGAGAGGCCATGTAGGAGTACATGGTGGGTTGTCTCATTGAAGCCATCCTCAGGAACTGAGTTCTGTGTTTGTGATCCATGATACAGTTACTACCACGCATTGGGCCTGAAACCAATGGACCCTCTCGGCTTCTTAATCACCCTTGTCCTCTGTCCAGGAGTTGCAAGTAGTTTCTGGTGCTTGTAGTATGCTGGAGGCCGTGGGCAGCGCTGACCCGAGGGGTGGGCTGTGATGCGGTAGGCACGTGGCCGGGCATGTCGGGCGCCCGTTTGGTGTCTCGGAACCCTGTACACATCGTTCGAGGTCGTATGTGGAAACCTCGGCCGGACTCCCTACGGATGGAACCTGAATAGGCGATAAACCTGGACTAGAGACTTGAGTGTTTAGGTAGGTTGTGGCCGACACCCTCGCTGGGCTTCCGCTTGAAGGTTGCCGAGTACATGCTGTGTAAACGGTGGTAAGTGGTGAGAGCGTGTGTGACGAAGTACACCCCTGCAGGGTTAATATGATCTATTCGAATAGCCGTGTCCGCGGTAAAGGACTTCTGGGTTGCCTATAACAGTTCATAGACAAGTGAAAGTGGATACTCTAAAATGCGCAAGATAAGCGTGAGTGCTATGGATGGCGTTCTCGTAGGGAGACGGGTGTAGCGACCAGACCTCAAATAGTCTGTGCTGCTGTGCACCAGTGTCATCCCTGGATCAGTAATGCTGACACGCACAGTACAAATGGAGGATTTATAGCAGAGTAGCAATCACACACTTATTACATCGAATATCTCAAAAGAGAATAAGTATGATAAATATGGCTTAAGGCCATCTAGATACGATAATAGCGGAAGACTTGGAAGATAAGTGAGTCCATCAACTCCAACGGCATTACTGAGTATAAGACCACGACCTAAGGCACCTTACTCGTCGTCTGAAAAGTCTGCAACATGAAACATTGCAGCCCGAAAATGGGTCAGCACATGGAATATGCTGGCAATATAACACATAGAGAATAATGAACATAATAATGCTATACTAGATGCATATATGGCTGGTGGAAAGCTCTATGGTACAGTTTTGCGAAAAGCCAATTTTTCCCTACTGCAAAGGAATAAGTTATGTTTAACTATCATGGTGGTTGTTAAACATTGAGAAGGTACCTCCAACTCAATCCCAATTAAGTGTCGTCATTAACCCAACAAAATTAATTAAAGTAACATGGTGATGAGATTCACATGATAATCCAGGTACTAGATACTCAAGTTGTCCATAACTGGGGACACGGCTAACCATGATTAGTTTGTACACTCTGCAGAGGTTTGTGCACTTTTCCCCACAAGACTCGATCGCCTCCGCTTGATTCTCGCACTGCATGATGTTTGAGAAACGGATGACCGAGACACAGTCTTTCAGAAACAATCACCCTTTACTCCGGATGGACAGTTACACCTACTTTCCCCTACATATGCTAGCCCACCTCTTCAAGAGATCATGTAACCTACTCAACTATGCTAGAGCCCATAATAGCTTGTGGCTGCACATGGAACTTTCCAGCATGAATAATCTTATGATCCCTTTGACCCTAGGTGGCGGTCCATAGGATGATCAGCGGAATAATCGCGGAAAAATCCGACGAAAAAGAAAACTGACGAACGGTTAAAGAACGGACATTCGTTAACAGCGAAAATCCGACGAACACGTTCATTAAAACGAACGGGTCGGTGAACGTTCACTAAATAATAAAACCGAAGAAAAATAAACCGATCTAGGGTTTAGAAAAAAAACGAACGGTTTTTTTTAGAAAAACCGGCAAGCGGCGGCGGCGGCTCGGTACCTCGTCGGGACGGGCTCTGGCGGGGCGGCTTGGGGCTCCGACGGGGGTGTCTTGGGGCGGCGGCGCAGGCGCGAGGGAGAGGGGCGGCGGCGGGGTGGAGAGAGGCGGCGGGGTGGGGAGGTATTTAAGGAGGGGGGGCTTCGCCGGCTTGGGGAAGGGGGCGCCGGGGAGGCGTAGGCGAGCGGGACTCGGCGGCGGCGGCCGTGCTCGCCTCGGTCTCCAGGAGGGAGACGGGGCGCGGGGTGGGCCGGCCGGCTCGGCTGGGCCTCGGCCCGGTCGGGCGCGGTGTTTTTTTTTAATATTCCGCCGGATATAAAACAAATCCCAGAAAAATAAATAAAAATCCAAAAATGATAAAACAAATTTTCCCCGTCTAGTTAAAATAATTAGAACAAGGTGAACATTTTTTTGACACAAAAATGCAGTTTTAAAACGTGCAATTTTTTAATGCAATTAAAATTGCAAATAAAATCCGAATAAAATCCAATATATGATTTTAATATTTTTCCTCCAATATTTCAATTGTTTTTGGAGAAGTCATATTTTCTCCTCTCATTTATTTTAATGTGAAATATTTTTCCGGAGAGAAAATAATTAAAACCAAAATCCTCATTTTATTATTTGATGCAAATCAAATATGATAAATCGGGAAAATCCCCAACTCTCTCTGAGGGTCCTTGAGTTTCTTAGGATTTATCGAGGATTTGCCAAAATGCAATAAAATATGCTATGCAATGAGGATCTATGTATAACATTCCAAATTGAAAATTTGGGATGTTACAAACCTACCCCCTTAAGATGAATCTCGCCCTCGAGATTCGGGTTGGCTAGAAAATAGGTGAGAGTGGTCCTTCCGAAGATCTTCCTCTCGCTCCCAGGTGGCTTCATCTTCCGTGTGGTGAATCCACTGGACTTTGCAAAACTTGATAACCTTACTGCGGGTGACTCGGCTGGCATACTCAAGAATCTTAACTGGTTTCTCCTCATAGGTCAAATCACCTTCCAGCTGAATCGCTTCCAGTGGCACTGTATCTCTCAGTGGTATCTCAGCCATCTCTGGGTGGCACTTCTTCAACTGTGAAACGTGAAATACGTCGTGAACTCCTGACAATCCTTCGGGTAATTCCAGCTTGTAGGCAACTTCTCCCATACGTTCCAAAACTCTGTATGGTCCGATAAAACGGGGCGCTAGCTTTCCCTTAACTCCAAAGCGCTTCACTCCTCGAAGTGGTGATACTCGAAGATAAACTCTGTCTCCGACTTCGTGAACTGTCTCTTTTCGTTTAGAATCAGCATAACTCTTCTGCCTGGACTGGGCTACCTTGAGCCTATCGCGAATCAACCTCACTTTCTGTTCAGACTCCTTAATCAAATCTGGTCCAAACAACTGACGTTCTCCTACTTCGTCCCATAACAACGGTGTTCTACACCTCCTTCCGTACAAAGCTTCGAAAGGGGCCATCTTCAAACTGGTTTGATAACTGTTGTTGTAAGAAAACTCTGCATATGGCAAATTGTCGTCCCAACTAGATGCATAATCTAGTGCACAAGCTCTCAGCATGTCTTCCAAAATCTGATTGACTCTTTCGGTCTGTCCATCTGTCTATGGGTGAAAGGTTGTACTAAATTCTAGCCTGGTTCCCAATGTTTCATGTAACTGCTTCCAAAACTTCGAGGTAAACTAGGTTCCTCTGTCTAATACAATGGTCCTCGGAACTCCATGCAAACATACGATCCTGGTCATGTATATCTTCGCCAACTTAGCACTGGTGTAAGTGGTCTTCACTGGAATGAAATGAGCTACTTTCGTCAAACGGTCGACTACAACCCATATTGAGTCATAGCCTGAACGAGTCCTGGGCAATCCCGTGATAAAATCCATGCCTATTTTATCCCACTTCCATTCGGGTATCGGCAATGGTTGTAGTAATCCTGCTGGCTTCTGATGTTCTGCCTTCACTCTCTGACATACATCACAAACTGCTACATACTCCGCAATATCTTTCTTCATTCCGGTCCACCAGAAAGTGTCCTTCAAATCTAGATACATCTTGGTATTTCCTGGGTGAATCGAATACGGTGAATCATGGGCCTCTTGCAAATTCAACTTCCTGATCTTGGCACGTAAACGCGGTCCTCAAACCATAAGGTATCGTGCTCATCTTCACGAAATCCCTTGGCTTTTCCTTTGCTCAACTTTTCCTTTATCTCGTCAATCTCCTTGTCTGTCTTCTGAGCTTCTCTGATCTTTTCCATCAAGGTAGACTGAATCTCCAATGTCGCTAAATAGCCTCTTGGGACTATCTCCAAACGTAGCTCGCGAAGGTCCTCGGCTAACTCCTGAGGTAACTCTCCTGTCATGAGGGTGTTGACATGGATCTTGCGGCTCAACGCATCTGCTACTACGTTAGCCTTCCCTGGGTGATAATGCAATCTCATATCATAATCCTTAATGAGCTCCAACCATCTCCTCTGTTTGAGATTTAACTCCTTCTGCGTGAAAATATACTTCAAACTCTTGTGATCGGTGTACACCTCACAATGGTTTCCGATGAGAAAATGTCTCCATGTCTTCAACGCATGCACCACGGCTGCTAACTCCAAATCATGCGTAAGATAATTCTTCTCATGGGGTTTAAGTTGTCGTGAAGCATATGACACAACTCTACCTTCCTGCATAAGCATTGCTCCAAGTCCTCGACGAGAAGCGTCGCAATAAACTTCATAATCCTTGCGTTGATCTGGCAGAATCAACACTGGTGATGTAACCAATCGTTTCTTCAACTCTTGGAAACTAGCTTCACATTCCTCGGTCCAATTGAATTTGGTGTCCTTCTTTAATAGCTCAGTCATGGGTTTTGCAATCTTTGAGAAATTCTCAATAAACCTCCGGTAGTATCCTGCAAGTCCAAGAAAACTCCGGATCTCTCCAACTGACGTGGGTGATTCCCAACTTGTTACCGTGTCAACTTTGGCGGGGTCTACTGCTATTCCTTCTCCAGAAATAACATGTCCGAGGAATCGAACTTCCTTCAGCCAAAATTCACATTTGCTGAACTTGGCGTATAACTGATGTTCTCTGAGCTTCTCAAGTACCAAACACAAATGCTCCTTATGCTCTTCTTCATTCTTGGAATAGACTAAAATATCATCTATGAACACCACGACGAACTTATCCAAAAACTCCATAAACACTTTGTTCATCAGGTTCATGAAATAGGCAGGTGCGTTAGTCAGACCAAATGAAATAACAGTATACTCATACAACCCATATCTGGTGGTAAAAGCCATCTTAGGTATATCCTGCTCTCGAATCTTTAACTGATGGTATCCTGATGGTAGATCGATCTTGGAAAATACTTTAGCTCCTTGTAAGCGGTCAAACAAATCATTGATCATCGGCAGTGGGTACTTGCTTTTGATGGTCACTTCATTCAATCCACGGTAATCAACAACCATCCTCAACAATCCATCTTTCTTCTCCACTAGAAGTACTGGTGATCCCCAAGGTGACGAACTTGGGCGAATATAGCCTTTATCCAATAACTCCTTAATCTGCTTCTTAATTTCCTCCAAATCTTTTACGGGCATCCTGTACGGTCTCTTAGATATTGGCCCTGTGCCTGGCAACTCTTCTGGAAATACATTCGGGTAATCCTTCACCACTGGTACCTCCTCCTGTACAACTCCTGATGAGGAATTCACTTGAGTCCTCTTTGGCACATGCCGGGATACATACTTGATCCTTCTTCCTTCTGGGGTGGTAAGCAAAATCGACTTACTGGCGCAATCGATGTTTCCTCCATACATCGATAGCCAATCCATTCCCAAAATCACATCCAAACCTTGCGACTCCAAAATTATTAGGTCTGAGGGGAAAACATGCCTACCTATGGCCAATGGCATCTGAAAACATCCTTGGCTTGCCATACACTTTGCTCCTGGCGAGGTTACTAACATAAGTGTTCTGAGAACTTTGGTGGGCAACTTAAACTTATCCACAAATCCCCTTGATATGTATGAATGTGATGCACCAGTATCAAAAAGAACGATTGCAGTAAATGACTTAACCAAAAACTTACCTATTACTGCATCAGGCTGTGCTTCAACCTCTTCCACGCTCACGTGGTTCACATGTCCTTTATTGAAAGGGTTCGGCTTCTTCCCAGAGCTTCCATTGCCATTACCATTCTGGGCTTCAGGACAATCATTTGCATAGTGTCCAGTCTTCTGGCACTTGAAACAAGTAACGTGACTTAGATCCCTCTTGGCTGGGGTAGATGGGTTATTACGGTTCTGTCCGTTGCTTCCTCCATTCCCATTACCATTCTTGGAGCCATTATGGTTGTGCGAACTACCTCCTCCATGGGTATGTTGAAACTGTCCTCCCGGTTTCGGGGCAAAACGTGGCTTCTGCTGAGCTCCAGAATTGTACTTCCCTTGTCCATACTTCCTCTTACGGTTTTCAATCTGCTGCTGCTTCCCTTCAATCATGAGTGCTCTATCTACCAACTCCTGGTAGTTGTTGAAGGTTGCTACCATTAGCTGCATGCTCAGTTCATCATTCAGTCCTTCCAAAAACTTCTCCTGCTTGGCTGCATCTGTAGCAACGTCATCTGGTGCATAACGTGCTAACTTACTGAAATCCTCCACATACTGGCCTACGGTGCGTCCTCCTTGGAATAGGTTGCGAAACTCATGCTTCTTCATAGCCATAGCTCCTGCTGAAACATGAGCTGTACGAAAACCTTGCTGAAACTGGTCCCATGTGACAGTGTCAATAGGGTGTGTGGCTGTGTAATTCTCCCACCATGATGCTGCGGGTCCATCAAGCTGATGTGCGGCAAAACGCACTCTTTCCGCATCTGTGCATCCTGTAGTGGCCAACTCCCTTCCAACTTTGCGGAGCCAATCATCTGCAACAATCGACTCGGTGCTGCTGGAAAACACCGGCCGGTTTAGCCTCAAGAAACGGGCTAAGTGATCAACAGGTGGAGGTGGTGGGTTGTTGTTGTTGTTGTTGCCTTGGTTCTGTACTAACACTTGCATCAGGGCATTCTGTTGCTGAATCAACTGGGTGATCTCTGGTGGGAAAACAAATCTGGTGTCGCGTCTTGGAGGCATCTGATGGGTTAGAAAAGATGAGAGTTAAAAATAGAATCAGGTCTAGAGGGAAAACACTACCCATATGCTCATGAGTCAAATACAATCAATATCACTCAATCAATTCAAACAAGGCATACAAATCCATCTAACTAGCGTTACAAAGTGCTTGAACTATACTATATAAATGGGGGAAAACTACTAGTGATATGGTGGTCAACTAGAAATTTTGATCAGTTGAAGACTCCATGATATCTGCTCCAGCTTCATCAACAAAGTCATCTTCACTGGGGTCTGAGTCTGTGTCGTCGATGATGATGTAATTATCCGGGCAAGCGCATTCATCATCTTCTACTTTTGGCACTGGATTTCCCATGAATACTCCAATCTTCTTCTCCAGGTCGTCATTCTTCCCTACTAGTGCGACGATTTCCTCCAAATAATCCTCGCGTGTAGCCTTGAGTTCTTCCTCCAGCTCCTTGATTTTCGTCAATGCCTTCTTCAGATCTTCCTTGTCTGAGCACATCTGGTTCTCCTGGCGACGAATGTGTTGGTTTTGCTCCTGGATGAAAGCTGCAATTGATCCATCCTTCTTGGTTCTGATCATATCCCATTGCTCGTCTCGGCGTCCACAAATCTGATAAATAGTATCCTTAAGCTCCCTGTGGTAGACTTCTCCAATGCATCCCATAGCGATGTGGGCGGCCATTCTCTTCCCTAAACTCTAGGTTGGTGCTTCAAAAACCAATTTTATTGGCTCAGTGACAGACGCAAACGTCCTTCCTAGAACTTGAACTTGAATCTTCCAGCTCTCCTCTTCGGGTAATGTGGCGTTGTAGGTTCCGGTGATGCTTGGTATTCCTATGTTCAAGTACTTAGTGACTTCCTTCAAGTGTCGTCCAAAAGGCGTGTCTTCATCTGGTTGCATGAACTTGCTCCTTGCATCCGCCATTCCTAAAAGAGTAGAAAGTGGAGAGGGGTCAAAAATGAGAAGAGAGAAGTGTTCTAGGGCTTAAGCTTAGTGGTCGTGTCCTACAGTCAGCGTGTGCTCTGATACCACCTTTGTAGCGACCAGACCTCAAATAGTCTGTGTTCCTGTGCACCAGTGTCATCCCTGGATCAGTAATGCTGACACGCACAGTACAAATGGAGGATTTATAGCAGAGTAGCAATCACACACTTATTACATCGAATATCTCAAAAGAGAATAAGTATGATAAATATGGCTTAAGGCCATCTAGATACGATAACAGCGGAAGACTTGGAAGATAAGTGAGTCCATCAACTCCAACGGCATCACTGAGTATAAGACCACGACCTAAGGCACCTTACTCGTCGTCTGAAAAGTCTGCAACATGAAACGTTGCAGCCCGAAAACGGGTCAGCACATGGAATATGCTGGCAATATAACACATAGAGAATAATGAAGATAATAATGCTATACTACATGCATATATGGCTGGTGGAAAGCTCTATGGTATAGTTTTGCGAAAAGCCAATTTTTCCCTACTGCAAAGGAATAAGTTATGTTTAACTATCATGGTGGTTGTTAAACATTGAGAAGGTACCTCCAACTCAATCCCAATTAAGTGTCGTCATTAACCCAACAAAATTAATTAAAGTAACATGGTGATGAGATTCACATGATAATCCAGGTACTAGATACTCAAGTTGTCCATAACCGGGGACACGGCTAACCATGATTAGTTTGTACACTCTGCAGAGGTTTGTGCACTTTTCCCCACAAGACTCGATCGCCTCCGCTTGATTCTCGCACTGCATGATGTTTGAGAAACGGATGACCGAGACACTGTCTTTCAGAAACAATCACCCTTTACTCCAGATGGACAGTTACACCTACTTTCCCCTACATCTGCTAGCCCACCTCTTCAAGAGATCATGTAACCTACTCAACTATGCTAGAGCCCATAATAGCTTGTGGCTGCACACGGAAGTTTCCAGCATGAATAATCTTATGATCCCTTTGAGCCTAGGTGGCGGTCCATAGGATGATCACACGGGTACCTCGGGATATCCAAAAATATAGGCAGCACTGGGTTCCCCAGGTGCGTCAATCCACCCAGATGTGAGTTTTAGTTGCCACCTTAAGTAAACCATTAATTAATAATATCACATCTATCATGGATATCTCTCAAACCCAATCCACGTCTACGAGCATAGCATGGCAATATAATAGCAAACGTAGAAGTAACTCCCAAGGGTTTGATAAATAACACAGGTAATAGGTACTACCTCAACTACATCCCAATACCCACAGTTTAATTAGATCCTAACCATGCAATGTTTGAGGATTGATCTAATGCAATAAAAACTGGGTATGGAAAAAGTATGATCAAAGTGTTACTTGCCTTGCTGATGATCCGCGAAACCTAGAGATTCGAAGTAACAAGCGGCGCACTCCGGGTACTCTATCGCAAACAAACAAGCAAACAATAAGTACTCATCTAATGCACAGGTAAAACTCGAATAAAAGATCCAACCAGAAAGTTCAACTTCAGAACTCCGGTTTGCAAAAAGAATCAACTCGAACGAAGCAACGAAAGTCAAACGGCAAAAGAAACAAGCTTCGTTTACTAATCTGGATCTAGGTCAAATTTTACAGTAGCAAAAACTTGTTTGAGTAGGTTAAACGGAAAGAGAATTTCGAGGCGAAACTCTAGGCGCTTGAATCGCCTGATTCCGATAAACGAGCGAAAAGTTAAACGAAAACGAAGATCTGATCAGAAATCGAGATCTGGAATAATCGCGGAAAAATCCGACGAAAAAGAAAACTGACGAACGGTTAAAGAACGGATGTTCGTTAACAGCAAAAATCCGACGAACACGTTCATTAAAACGAACGGGTCGGTGAACGTTCACTAAATAATAAAACCGAAAAAAAATAAACTGATCTAGGGTTTAGAAAAAAACGAACGGTTTTTTTAGAAAAACCGGCAAGCGGCGGCGGCGGCTCGGTACCTCGTCGGGACGCGCTCCGGTGGGGCGGCTTGGGGCTCCGGCGGGGGTCGGCGAGGGCGGCGGGGTGCGGTGGGGCTTGGGGCGGCGACGGGCGACGGCGGGAGGCGGCGGCGCACGGGCTCCAGCGGCGGCGTCTTGGGGCGGCGGCGCGGGCGCGAGGGAGAGG